>NC_089467.1:373486-746973 GCF_029203305.1 Yamadazyma tenuis
CCTTTTCTTCTGTTTGCATTCGCGTTGGTGTCCGTCACCTGATCAAGAGGTTGAATTCAAAAATAATATGTACTTATTAATCCTACTTGGCGCCAAAATATAACGAGTCAATGAACCGATTTTTGAAATGCCAGTTGCTGTCTATGAATTGTTCAGGATTATACTTGGGGAATTTGGAGGTGTCTCCAAGTGAGCTCAATTTTCCCACCACTATTTTCACCCGGGGAAACACCCTCAAAATTCTTCTCAATCCGATTTCTGTAGACAAATAGCTGCAAAATATAATGTCCGTTTCCCCAATCTTATGGTCGATTAATACTTGTATGGCCATGATTGCTGCCGCCCCGCTGATTATCTGGGCATCAAAAAGTAGAATCTTCTTATTTTTAAGATTATCGATACCTCTGGGTAATCTCTCTTGGTGGAGCTGAGGCTCACCAGTTAAGGAATCAGACTGAATCAATAATTTTCCAATGGGAATTTCAAGAAACGTTCTCTTGAGAGATGTGACAAAACAGTCGCCGGACCGGATGACCGTCACGGCAATCAAGTTGTCTCGTTGCTGCAACCCTTTGAATGGTGGGAAGTTTGGATCCGTTTGAATATCCACCGATTGGTAGTTGGTAAGTTGATCCAATGCGGCTTCAATTATCAAGGTGGCCATTCTATCAAAGTAAAATATGAAGTCAGACATCAACGTATTTTTATTGAAAAGAATTGAGTTGATTCCCATTGTCTGATTATTGATAGGAAGAACCTTGAGATTAGGGTACCGGTGGATATCAAATTCGATATCTTGTCCCAACGCTTTCAAATGCCGAATATGTGCCAAAGATTTTAGTCCCAACTGCTTCTTGATATGTCCAATCATCAAGTCAATAGCCACCACATTATCCAACCCTCTTGGAATAACCAAATCTGCGTTGTTCATCGTAGGATTAAGATACCTTACAGCATTGGGCTTGACAAACGTTTCCCATTGCTTCATGGCTCCTTGAAGGTCTCTTCCTCTGTAAAGAATATCACGAGTTAACCTCCGTGCCAAGCATATATCCAAGTCGGTGTCAACATATATTTTTATGTCCATGAGATCTAATAATCTCTTGTCATACAATGCATATAATCCTTCAATGATGATGACGTTGGCCCCATAAATAGTGGTGACCTTGTCTGTTCTTCCGTGTAGTTCAAACGAGTAGACCGGGATCCTGGCTTTCTCTCCCTGTTTCAATTTCTTGACGGTGTCATAAAGGGCATCCAAATCAAGTGAGTCGGGCGTATCAAAATCCCATTCATTAGCAAACGCTTTAGCACTTTGTTCCTTGGTCAAAGGCCGATAAAAGTTGTCAAACGACAACAACACTGTCCACGGCTGGTTAAGTTCACGGATGATTTGTTGAGAGATGGAAGTTTTTCCTGAACCTGAATTTCCTGCTATTCCAATAATGTAGGGCTCAGTCCATGGGGGGATGTATTTGGTCTTATCTTTGAAATATCCCTCAGTGTTTCTGTCAACGGACACAGAAGGACTGATGAACGACGTGTCGGATGGCCCGGGGGAAATTCTGGACGACAGTTCCGACTTGAGCTTAGATACTGCAGACATCTCAAAAGTCAATGAACCTCTGAACGGGAAGCACAAACAAATTATTCGCATCTTCTCATCTCACCAAGAAATGAGCCAAGCGAAAACAGGGAAAGGACGAAGGAGACAAAAGACTGACGGTTCTGAATGGGATTCTGAGCTGACATCAGATTCCGAACATGTCATTGTCCCAGAGCTCCCTGTTGCAGCCCATTCGCTGCTTGCTCAGGAACCTTCAAAAGACTACGCCAAACATAAGGAAGCTTTGAGGCAAAAGCATTTGAAGCAGAAAGAATATCGAATGATTCAGCAACTCAAGCAAGAGTTGGCTGAGTACCAGAATCGGTCAGACTTGACCAAGCAGGAGTTTGAAGAGTATGAATACAAATCCAAACTTTATGATGCTATCAAGCTGGCTGATGCTCCGGTTGAAGAGTATGAGCTTCCCGAAGAATACCTTACACTGCAAGGAAAGATCGATAAGAAACGGAAACTTGAAGCCTTAAACACCCGATCACCACGATCACAGTCGCTGTCTCATAATTCCCATGCTGAAAATAAAAAGAATCGATATGAAAACCTGTGGGAACATGAGCAGTTGAGAAAAGCTCAAGCCATGCTGAAAACAGTCACAGACGATATTGTAGTCAGAGATCTGAAACAGTACGAGTATGTATTTGATGAATCCCAATTCGTCAAGTTTGACTCGGACTCTAAGATTGATGGAGATGAAAATACTGAAGAGGTTACTGATAGAGACACCACATCTAATTCCATTGAAGTGATACGAAAATCCTTACCGGTCTACCAGTATCGGGAAGCTTTTCTAAAGACTGTCAACGAAAATCAGGTCATTATCGTGGTGGGAGAAACTGGTTCTGGTAAGACCACCCAGTTGCCCCAGTATTTGTATGAGGCTGGATACTGTGAAAAGAACGGTAAGAAACAACAGGTTGGGTGTACCCAGCCGAGGCGAGTGGCTGCGACTTCTGTGGCTGCTCGTGTAGCTGAGGAAATGCAAGTCCGATTAGGAGAAGAAGTCGGTTATAGTATCAGATTTGAGGATATGTCGAGTTCAAGAACAGCTATTAAATATCTTACTGACGGTATACTCCTAAGAGAATTTTTGACAGACCCCACGCTACTGGCATACTCAGCTGTGATGATTGATGAAGCCCATGAAAGAACCATATCCACAGAGGTACTATTGAGTCTAGTCAAAGACATCACAAAGCAAAGAAAAGACTTGAAGATTATTGTTGCATCTGCCACCATTAATGCTCAGAAATTTTCTGATTTCTTTGATCAAGCACCAATCTTCAGTATTCCAGGCCGTCGTTTCCCTGTCAATATTCATTTTACCAAACAACCAGAAGCCAATTATATCCAAGCTGCTATCAACACTATATTTCTCATCCACTCTAAAAAGCCATTACCTGGAGATATTCTTGTGTTTCTAACGGGCCAGGAAGAAATAGAGTCCATGCAAGAAAGCTTGGCCGAAGCCACCGAAAAAATGACCACTCTGATGGGAGAATTATTGATCTGTCCCATATATGCCAACTTACCTTATGAGCATCAAAGAAGAATCTTTGAACCAACCCCTCCAAACACAAGGAAAGTGGTCCTAGCCACCAACATCGCTGAAACTTCCATCACCATTGATGGAATCAAATACGTGATAGACTGTGGATACGTGAAAGAGAATGTCTACAACCCATCCTCTGGAATGGACAGCTTAGTGGTGGTTCCATGCTCAAAAGCTTCTGCTGACCAAAGAGCTGGAAGAGCTGGAAGAGTTGGTCCTGGAGAATGCTTCAGGTTGTTCACAAAATGGTCTTTTGACAATGAGCTTTCTGCTAATCCTACTCCAGAAATCCTTAGAGGTAATCTCATTTCCACCGTGCTTCTTCTACTATCCTTAGGAGTCACGGATTTGGTACATTTCGAATTTATGGATCCTCCCAGTGCTGAGACTTTAATCAAATGCCTTGAATTACTCTATGCTATTGGGGCCTTGAACTCGAAGGGAGAGTTAACCAAAACCGGTCGCCAAATGGCGAACTTTCCCATCCACCCAATGTTTTCCAAAGCTTTGCTTGAAAGTGTGAAATTCGGGGTTGCTAAGGAAATCGTTGCCCTTATTGCAATGCTAGGTGAAAGTTCTAACCTATTCTACAGGCCCAAGGATAAGAAAGATGAGGCTGATAAAAAACGGCAGTATTTTAATGATGTCACAGGGGATCACTTATCACTATTGAATATCTGGAATCTTTGGTCAGATACAGAATTCTCAAGTATTTGGTGTCAGGACAACTTCCTTCAGTACAAGACGTTGAAAAGAGCCAAAGATGTCAAAGAACAATTGGAGCTCTTATGCCGTAAAACCGGTATCATTGGTGAAAGTGAGCAAAACCAGCATCTGGTGGATGACCATTCCAAAACACAGTTAATTCAGAAAGCAATTGTGGCAGGGTTCTTTCCAAACATTGTACGTCTTTCCAAGATGGGAGACTCATACCGTACCCTAAAGAAGAACCAACCCGTGTATATCCACCCGTCTTCATCGCTTTTCCCGGTCAAGCCTCCTCCTAAGCTTCTTCTCTACCACGAATTAGTGCTCACCAGCAGAGAGTACATGCGGAATTGCATGATAGTTGAAGAAACATGGCTCCGGGAGCTTGCTTCTCACTACTATGGTGCTAAGGACCTCGATGGTCTCAAGCCAACCCCCATTAATCGGTTTAAATAGACCTTGTATAATACATAACCGCCTGCACCGAGTTTCGCAGCCAATGTTTACGAATTTTAACGCGTTTTGCGGCTTTGCTCGTTATATTTCTGCAAAACAACCAGTGGGAAACCAGGGTGTTTAGAACATGGAAAAGAATAACCCACTCTTACCATTTGCCTTCACGAGGTCAACCTCGGGGATTCTGAATGAAGTCCATTTAGACACAACTCCAAGGCCTCGGGCCGTAATTGACGAAAACGCCAGTAGCATGTACCATACAAGAACCCCCGACACCAAAAAACTGTTTGCAAGACCCACGTTAACAACAGCGCCAGGCCTAAAAAGAAGAGTAGGTGAAAGTTTCAATGAGAAGGATGACATCAAGAGAAGGGTTACTGCTTTTGAAGGACTTGATAGTGATGAACCAACCATGATCGATACTACCTCCACTGACTTCTCTCAAGATGAACTCTTTCAGAGATCTTTCTTGGATGGAGAAAGTGCCGGAAAACTGCACTACGAGACTATTCCTCCCAGTAGCCCTCCAATTGATACCTATTTAAGCTCGGAGTATGATCCGTATGCCAAATTCAGTATGCCTTTATCTCCCAGTCAAAGAATCAATAGTGATGCTCACTATGGTTCGTCTCCGTCCAAACCTAGTGTTGTGAGGCTTGACAGTGAAACCGACTTTGGTATTGATAAGTTCAACCGGTTTCGACCTCCTGAAAATCAGTGTCCATCGACTGACAGAGACTTTAGTATGACTGCAGAGGCAAAGGAAGAGAGAAAGAAAATGATATACTCAAAGGCAAGAGATATCGTCATTGCAGCATTTGAAGATATGAAAACCAGCATAGATTTGGAAAGCATGGGGTTGAATGAAGTACCTAGCGAAATCAAAGACTTGAATGATTTGGTCGTGATTGGCCAAGATTCGACACAGATCATTTTCCAATTATATTTGACCAACAACGACATCAGGGTGTTAGGACCTCCTTTGTTCAAGTTCACCAAATTGAACGTCTTGGCCTTGAGACAGAATAAAATTGAAAGGATTCCTGCTTTGATAAAGAATATGGTACGCTTAACCGATTTATCAATTGGAGCAAACAGAATAAAATTCTTACCATGGCAGATTTTGAACCTTCCTGTGTTACAAAGCTTCAGAGCTGGCCCCAATCCGTTTTTAAAAGTCCCAAATGATGCGATTGAAATCAAATCGATGACTTTGAATCCTATAAAGAATAAGAGGTTCGTAAGTAGGATCGAATATTTCAAAGACGACGAGAAGTTGATCCCATCTTTAAAATCTTTGTGCTTATCCAAAATAGCACAATACGACGTTTCCTACCAAGAAGCCAGGCAATGGAGAAAAAACACTCCTCGGTTATACCACGAGTCAATTAAGAAAGCGATTGCTCAAGGTAACTTTGAAGAAACTTGTGCTGAATGTGACAGACTCATAACAGATCCAGTGGCAGAAGTTATTGAATGGTGGGACTTCTTGCAAAATAATCAGATTCCATTCAAGAAAGAATTCTGCTCCGGAATGTGTGTGAAGAGATACAGTAGAAGGGTTATAGAAGACAGTGATAGTGATGAATTATGAGATACCGATTAAATACATAAAAGTATGTTTACATAAACCCTACTTTTTGGGAGAGTCTTCAAATATTTCCATATTTGAGACTGATCGTGTGGTTTGTAGAAGAGAGAGACTTTCGATTCTCTGCTGAAATTCTGTTATATCGATGGAGTCCAAATCCCATTGAAGAGCGATTCTGGACTTTTCTTGAAACTCTAACATTTTTGATATGGTTTGATAATTGAAAATCAACTGGTTGTAGTACAATAAGTACTTTATGGGACTTAAAAGCAGGTCCACCATGTGAAAGAAACTAGGAAGTTCTTTCAAGAGGAGGGTGTTGATGGTATCATACTCCAGTCTTAGAACTTCTAGTCTTCTTTGCAAATTAAAAAGTTTCTGTGATTCCTTGACACTGAGCTCCTGGAACTTTTCCTTGCTCTTTTTCAACAACAATTCAATCTGGCTGACCACATAATCGTAATTATCCAAAGCATGGTTTCTTTTCCTGACAAATCTCTTGATGTTCTCTAATAGGAACAAACAAACTTGGCACTTGCTAGTGATTGTCTTGGAGACTTCAGTTGGATCACCTACAACTTCAATAAGCTCTTGAACTTTAACAATAAAGCTTTCAGTGACTTTAAAGTGGAAGCATTGGGACATGAATTCTTTGGTCTGATCTTCTGAAGTGAACAACCGGTTGACAATTTTGTCCAAAGACATGTCTTTAACTTCATTTCTTGTTTGTTGATCAAAGCTAATGTATGGATCACAAAGTGAAGAAAACAAGTCACCAATTTCTTTGGCCAGTTTTAATTGCAAAGTAACGTTGGCTGTGTACATGTCACTGTACTTAATTAAGTTTTTGATACTAGCCTCCACTATCCCCAAAGTTCTGTGTAGCTCATCAAACTGTTCATCGATTGTGAAGACCCCAATTTTGGCTTTCCTTCTGAACAGCTGTGGTATAATCTTGAGCCCATTCCAGTCAATCAGGTACGGATATTTGATGCTCTCTATCCTGGACTTAAAGTCACTAAATTTGATTCCACTGAAATCCATGGTGTTTGTGGATAATCACTTTTCGCAGCCATCGCAATAAATAATGTACAATGAATATATGACGTCTATGAATAATTACTGTTGGGAAGGATGGCCGTGATTTGAACCAGGCCAGGCGTAAATTCCCGGGGACGAGCCTCTGGTACTCTTTTCTTCAAATAGTTCAAATTTGGTGGAGACAGTTTCTCCTACAGATGACAATTGGGCTGCTAGCTTCTGTTTTATGGTTTTGTCGATGTCTGAATCCAAGATACTCACCTTCAACTTGGCAGTTCTATCTCCAATGAGCTCATCCATACTTATGATAAGCCTCTCACCAAAATTCTTGTCAACGGGAAAATTATCCGAAATCACCTGGCGTAGCGAAGAAAGTGTTCCAAGGTTGATGATAGACTTCTTGAACAGAGACGCCAAATCATCATCAACTTCAAGGCTGATTCGGTCTTCAACCAATAAAAGCGAAGCGTAGTAAAGCATTATGTGAACATGTACTGGAACATACTTCAAGTTCTCCTTGATGTCCTTGTCGTTGAGAACTAAATTCAATACTGTTTGGGCTGCGGTGAATGCAATGTTAGCATTAATTGTCGATTCATCCTTGTGAACCAACTCTTCGTTGCTGATAAACTCCTCGTCATCGTCGGACGAGTCTTCCCAATCTTTCTCTTCCTCAACCGGGGATCTTGTGTTTGGTCTTGGAGGTTCAGGTCGTTTTGGTCCTTGCAGTAGTTGATCAAGCTTAGGAAACTCATTATCACTTCTTGGATTCTTGGCTTGTAATTGCCTGACCGCCGATGAATTAATGTGCATCTTTGCAAAGTTATAGTAGATCAAAGTAGATTTGGAGGACCAAACAGCACCGTTGTTCATGGGCGACAACAACACTGTCCATGATACCATCCACTTATCCAATTCCAAATTACTCTTGGAAGGAATACCAAGTGATGCGGGAGTGAGCAAATCCCATGCGTTCCCTGCAAACGCGCCGCTGAGGGCTTGGTTATATTCCACTTGTGAAACTATTCTCATATCCGTAAAAGTGGGCGATGGGGGTTGTTCTCGGTGCTCCTCTTTTGACTCTTCGGGTTCTGTTTCAGGTAACAAGTAAGCGTGATTTTCTCCACTAGATATAGTTTTGTCGTTGGGCATCAATAGACTGCGACTGTGCTGAAGACTGTACTCCCTAGAATTGACCAATGGTTGTCTGTTGTACGTCAAACTTTGTTGACCATCGAGAATATAAAGCAAATACCAAAGCTTGAGCCTATCTTTGGGATTTAAAGTTCCTGGAGCGTTTCTATGATGACTGTGGTCAGTTCGGTCTAAACCAACTTCTTTGGCCATCTGAAGGGCCAAACCAGTAAACATTTGTGAGTCTGATAACCAAAAGCTGCAAAATATTAATGCAAGAATTGTATTAAAGGCATCAACTTCAGTGTTGGGACGGCCTTGGTATAGTAAGTCCCCACAAAGTTTATGTAGATGCTTCAGCAACATCAGGTGCCTCGAAGAAAGACTGGAGTTTGGATGGTGCATAGAAGATATGGTACAAATGGCACAAATTAATATGGGCGATGTTTCCCACATGGTGTCAACCGAGAACTTGGCTATCTCGAATCCAAACAACTGAGGAGTGATATTCTTATCGAAAAAGTGAAACAAGTCCTTTGCCTCGTCCAAGGTGAGAATATCATTTCGAAAGTCGTTAAATACATCATCAGTTAATTTCCTCCGCTTGGATACATTTTCGTTATCCAGACTCCGACTTGAATAGGTTGACTCACTACTTATCTGACGGCTCAAAGAGGAGTTCATGTTTGTGTCGTTTTCCAACTCGAGGTTACTGTTCTGTTGAAGTTGGAACTGTTCTTGTTGTTGAACCAATAATCTTTGATTACTTCGTAAGACATCAACCAAATCGTTCAACTTGGTATCAAAGCTGTTCATTTTGTCTTCCATCTGATTCTTCCATTGGCTGTCATTACTGTGCTGGTCCTTGGGTGGTATTAGCGATACACCCCGTCGTATATGATGAGTCTTCTGTGCTTGAGGGAGCGGACCTGTGACAGGCCCAGACGTGGAGATAGGAGTTAAGGGCGGCAAGACCATTCCTGGCTGTGGGTGGTTGTTGTGGTGTTGTACAGGTTGGTGGCGTGGAGGGTTCAAGCCATTGTAAAGAGTTGGTTCGGTGTTTATCACCGGTAATCGAAGATTAGGAAGCTTGGGAACAAAAGTACATCCACTGGATTGGCCAGTTTTGACACATCGTTCACACGGCAAGACGTCCGTGTATATACACTTGACCTTGGACCGCTTGCAGTTGAAGCACGGCTTTGTTCGCTTCTCACGAGCCATAGTGTGTGGTCGCTCTAAAAAAAAGATTAATGTCAAAACCCGCGACATCGATTTGCTAGTTCCCCATATTTTCACAAGCAACGGGTCAGGAATGTCAATGAAAACCAAAATCAAGCAGTTCTTTGGTGCTTCACGCCAGTATGCTGTTTCTGGAGCCCTGAATGACCCTAGTAAGTTTGGGTTCAAAATCACTCGGTGGTATGTCTCGCACAATCTACCAGTCATTCCTGTCAATCCGAAAGCTCTGGAGATCTTAAATCAACTGGTTGTACACTCAATTCTGGAAATTGTGGATGCTATTAAGTCCAAGACCGACATAGGCGAACATGCTTTATCCGGTGCAGATGGGTTAAGTATTTCGTTCTTGACACCTCCAAAAATCACCACCTCCACTTTAAAGCAAATCGCCATTGTGGATGGATACAAAGGCATCATCAAAGGCTTGTGGTTCCAGCCTGGAAGTTACGACGCCGAAGTATTGGAGGTAGCACAACAAATCGGGTTGTTTGACACGGTGGTGTATGAAGACGAATGTATATTGGTAAGAGGTGAAGAGGGTTTATATAGTGCCAATTTATAGGATGGTAAAGAAAAGAACCTAAAGTATCTTCTTGATGTAGCTACCCCAACTCTCGTCTTCGGATGGTTTGCGTTCCAAAAGCTCTACGTTGATCACGTAGGGAAACGGGGCGCTTTCTAGCGACGTTATTGGAGGAATATGGTCTTTATGGCTGTCTGCAATATCGATGATTTTTAGTAGGTTGTCTTCAAAACTGGAGACAGAGGCCGCCACGTTGGGATCAAGATGGTGGTCTGCCTGATGAAGTTTCTTATCGGATGAAGATTCAGAAAGAACAGGTAAACACTTGATCTGAATGATCCAAGACTCCCAGAGCTTAAGGTCAACTTCGTCATCTGACTTGCCCTGGCCAA
This sequence comes from Yamadazyma tenuis, assembly GCF_029203305.1. Taxonomy (NCBI): domain Eukaryota; kingdom Fungi; phylum Ascomycota; class Pichiomycetes; order Serinales; family Debaryomycetaceae; genus Yamadazyma; species Yamadazyma tenuis. The sequence continues at coordinate 383,747 of NC_089467.1, forward strand.
ACCAGCCAGTTTTCTTCTTGGATTTGGTGGTTGGAAGATCCAAGAATCGGACAGTAACCACCCCGTACTTGACTTCGGCATTCAAAGGGGAGATCAAATCGGTGTTGTTGAAGCTGAATCCCATCCTTATGAGCTGATCTATCTTCTCATCAACTAGCGAATCCAAGTCAGGTAGGTCGCTGGCCACAGGATATGGCACGCCTAGGAATTCACACATGGCAGGAGTTATGGGGCCAAAAAGTCGATGGAAAAATATGGACCAGATGATGCCTATTGCATGTGTTAGTATAAGAGGTGGAATGTCATGATATTACAAGTTTGCGTACCTTTTAATGATTCTCTGACGACCGATCTCTCGGCCACGAGACTCAATGTGTACTCCATGAGTTAGGGTTGTGGAGTTTAGACCGTCAAGTTTGCTCCGATGCAAATCTAAACTAGTTGGTAATATAGATCGAAAGGATAAATTTGAATGTGCCTTATCGCACGCTATTATGCGCGGTTGGGTGTATGTTGGTATATTTACAAGAGCTATTTACAGAGACGCGGTGGAGGCGGCACTTTCCACAACCTCGGAGATAGAGTCTTTCTTGGTGTTCTGTCGAGGCCGAGGCTGGCGCTGGCGCTTCTCAGGCGCTTTGGAAACCTCGAAAATGTGTTCTCCCTTGGTCATCTGCTCTAATACTTGGACAATCTGTGGCATCACATCGTACTCTAACACCTCGACTTCAGGGCGCTTGAACTTCGCCAACACGAAGTCTGCCACATACTTATTTGGTGGCTTCCCAACCCCCACGGCGATTTTCGTGTAATTTTGTCCCATGATCTTATCGATAGACCTCAACCCATTATGTCCCCTAGGACTACTTCCCTGTTTTCTGATCTGGATCTTTCCTAGAGGAAGCAGAATCTCATCGTGTACCACCACCAACGCCGGGGAGAATTGGCGGCTCTGTATGCGTCGAACTTCACTCCAGTTGGCGTGAATCGGCTCTCCTTGGAGATTCATATATGTTTCATTAGACTTGAAGAGAAGCACATTTGATGATACCGAGTCCTGGGAAACACTATACGGGCCTCTCGATATGTTTCTGTGTTTCTGGAACCGGCTGAAGTTCTTCCAGTGGTTCTGGACAAGCTGTTCAAGAACCCAATGACCAACGCTATGTCGAGACCCCGAGTAGTCAGGTTCCGGGTTCCCTATGGATGCCACCATTAGAAACGGAGGCTTCGTGTCATCTGGTTTGATGGTGCTCAAGGCTCGGGTAGAAGACCGAGATAGGTGGTTGTTGAGGATATACCGTGTAGCGTAACGAAGAATTTGCATAGGAACATAAACCAAACGAAGCCAATTCATAAAGCGCGAAAAGAGATGCCCAAAATGTATATTTAACTGGACTTGTTCTTATCAATTAAGTCATCAATCTGAACAATGGCAGCATTCATGGATTCCTTGGTGGCCCTATAGTGTTCAAGCACGTTGCGGAACCGGTTATGGTCTTTTACAATTTGGGCAGACACCCGCTCCTTTTGGTGCTTGAGTTTCTGGATCTCGATTCCTGCAACTTCTTGGACCCAGATGTTTCTTTTCTAGTAAAATGTTAGTTGTGACCACCGCCAGGGAGATTGTAGTATACGTGCCTCATCAAGCTCATCGATCTGAGCGGCCAATTTGGCCGATTCAGTGGCGAAGTCTGAAATGGCATAGTCACATGCCCTTTCAAAGGTACCAAAACAGAACCGCTCTAAATCTTCGTTGTAGGGTCTTTCTGGTAAATACCTAATAATTTCTTCAACTTCACTTTTTAAGTCCTGGAATGGCTTGGACCCCAAAACTTCGGCTGGACCGGGAAGCTGGATGCCCTTAGACTTCAAGTATGTCTCCAGCTCATCTGTGGACTGAAGTCCGTACCAGGTTTTCTTCCTTCTCTTCTGTTTCTTAGTACATGGACTGGATGCGGAGGGCATCGACGATACTCCATCCGAGTCGGGGCATGAAGGGTGCTCTGTCTCCCCAAAACGATCAGAAACAGTTTCCTTCTTGGGGTTGACTACATTAAATTGGGGCGAAGAAGAGCAATCCATGTTCTTCTTGGGTGAAATTACGGAAACTGACATGGGTGGTGAGTTTGTGGTTGCAAAAAAAAGACTTTATAATTATCGCGAAAAATATAAATAAGGGTGTTTGCTCTATCAACATATACGCATATAAACACAATCATACAAGACATCACAACTGGGTGTTTTATTGGACGGAGACAGAAGCTTCAGCCTGGGCTGCGGCATCCCTACCTAACTGGGCCAAGTTTTTGTGGGAATTTTCATACTTTATGTGTTGAGCATTGGAGACTCTCTTCAATTCCTGTAATCTGTCTCTCAAGGTGGACACGTCTCTCAAGCTCTTCTCCAACTTCAACCTTTCTTCTTCGATCTTCAATCTCTTTTCCGCATCCAACTCACCAAAGAAGTATCCTCCCTTACCGTCAAACTTCAAGAGATAGTTGTGGAAATGCCATAAAGCTGGTCTGTGTGCAACCGATAACAATGAAATTCCCATTTCTTGGGCATGCTGATACATGAACTGCTCCATTGTTGGAGACACTGCCGAAGTACATTCATCCAAAACAGCAAACTTGGGCTGGTGGTAGAATAATCTGGCCATGGCCAATCTCTGTTGGGCACCCACCGATAATTCCTCACCCCAGTTTCTTACTTCATCCCATGGTCTATCTCCTACCAACAAATCATCCAACTTCAACATCTTGAAGATTTCATACAACTCCTTGTCGGTTTTGCCATGCTTATTTTTCTTATATTGCTCAAATGTGTGAGGATAAATCACCTGTTCTCTCAAGTTACCTCTGCACAAATAGGCTCTTTGAGGCAAGTAAAACATATTCTCAGTCTCGGGAATCGTGATCTGACCCTCTTTGCATGGCCATAATCCTCCCAACATTCTGAACAACGAAGATTTTCCAGAACCATTGGGTCCAGCAATTAACAAGTGTTGGCCGTGTTTAATGCTAAAATCCAATTTTTCAATCAACGTCACATCAGCAGGCGTCACCAATCTTACATTCTCAAAGGTGATCTCATCCCCGTACCTAACATTGTCGCTCTTTTCATTTTTCCTCTCAGCTATTTTGTCTTGTTTAATTTGATGTAATGCATCCTGGAACTCACTGACTCTTGAGGCATGTCCTACCACTTGTAATATGTATCTTCTGGCATAAATCAATCTGTCCAAGGAATCAGACGCACTCATCAACAATCTTCTGTTGGTAATGAAATCACCCGAAGCCGAAAGGTCGGGTTCTTTTCCCAAATACTTGTTGATGAATACAGGGGCTGAACATAACACCAAACCAGCAGCACCCCAGAAGTATTTGACGATAAAAGTTTGGGCGATTTCGTGAATGGCTTTCTTCCATTGTTCCATTTTGAGGAACCTTTCCAACTGGTAGTAACAGTAATCAAGGTAATCCAACTCACGATTATGACCCCTCAAGAAAGCGATTTCTTCACTGTTGGTCACCACCTTGGAATGGGCAGATCTTAATTGACCCTCCAAGTTGGCTCTTTCGGATGCCAACTTGGCGAAAGGAGGTGAAAAGAATCTCAAAATAATCGTAGAGAAATGAGCAATTAACCCCAAGGCTAAGGTTCCTTCTCCACTTCCCACACCACTCTTGGATAATTCTTTAGCGCATAACAACAAGTCCAAGGTGGGCTTCAACAACTGTCCTGGTAAGGATGACAAGGCACTTGCCAATCTGTTGATATCAGTGGAAGTCCTCTGGTCGGGATCCTTGATTTTACTATCGTTCAACTGGATCAACGAATAGTAGTTTGCATCCAAGTTATCCGGTAAGTAGTCTTCAACAATGCTATTGGTCATGTTGATTCTTAAATTTTTTCTCAAGTTACTCTTTGTCCAGTTCAACATAGCGTTAACAATAGAGGCTGGGATCCCCAAGAACATCCAAAACGCCAAAAGCTGACCAAATTTCTTCAACTTCTTGGACACCAAAGCACCCACTAGTTTACCATCTAAGCTGGCTACCTTGATGGTCAAAAAGGCTCTGATTACCAATAATATTATATGGGAAATCAAGAATCCCACAGCAGCGTTGGTATAATGAGGAATAGCTGCGTCAAATATCCGTTTGGTAGACTCTTTCGAAAGCTTTTTACGTTTCTTGGGTAATTCGGTGGAACTCTCCACATCCTTGGGCTTTTTGTCGCTTGACTGGGAAGTTCCAGTGGCTCCTGAGAACGCTGTGGTGATCAAGATGATATAAGAAGCATTAAGAAATAAGCTTCTGTTGCTTTTGTAAACATTCAAGAGTGACACCCCTAGCGTGTTGGTACTCCTGGGGCTACTCATGGTACAGACTGTGAAAACCCGGTGGTATAAGTAGTTCTATACAGACAGTTAAATCACGTGGGGTCAACTGTTGTTTGTGTGGGGGACTTGACTGTGAAAAAGACTTTGGAAAATCTAATAAATTGCCCTTGAACCTGGTGACAAGAATGAAATAAAATGTGGAGAATGCGCTGCAAGGTCCGAGGCTTCAGGTAGCTTGTGGGCTGTGCACGACTCTGCTTGAAATAGCCTACAAAACATCAATACCTCTGCTTGGGATAGGCTACAAAAGATGAATGTCTAGCCTTTACCAAGAAGAAATACTTCTATACACTGGTAGTATGATGGTCATTATATATTCATGGGTCTATAAAAGTAATGGTCAAGGAGAGTTGTTTCAGAGAGAGAATGGGTGACAGTAAAAATATACTGACATATCAATTCAAGTGCTATGTCACTGCTCCTTTAGTAACTGGGTGAAGGTCTCCTGAGAGGACTCTAGCTGGTTCCGTAGCTGTTTGACTCTCTCAGCATAAATCTTGTTGGCCAACTCGGTGGTATTTGAACAATCATCATTCTGGTCAAGGAGGTTCTGGTACAAGGTCTGAAGCTGGCTCTGTGTCCACGGTGCATCGATATCCAATCCTTTCAATGTTGAGAGTTTGGTGCTTTTGTGTTTAAACCATTGGGTTGCAATGTCATTTACAATGTCACTATTCAGTTTATCAACTATGTTATCAGGTTCGATCAAGCCGTTTGAATGAAGAAGCTGGAGGAATAGAAGAATATCTCTGTGGTTGTATTTGGCCGGATCCGTCACCGAAACCGCTCTGCTTTCACTGCGATCTACCATTGGAGTGTATTGATATGGGATTTGATGGTAGAAAAATATTATTGAGGTGAGAATTTGGCCCAGTAGAGATAATTACTGGCAAAAAGTCATAACAAACAGTTTTTGAAGAAAAATGTGTTCCTCATCACTCTCCTATGTTCTGTTTTGTATTGAGAACGTCTGGTAACATCTTGCTGCTAGAGACCGTGCGTGTGCTATTTTTCCTATATAATACAAACCTAGACATTCAATATGTATACACCAATATGCCATTTGGGACGTGTGGATCTATGCTTTCACAACCACTATCACAGAGTCACCTCTTAGGAACAACTTCGATACAAATCTTTCCTTCTGGTTGACCTTTATCACTTTTCCTTTATTGTTCTTCACTGGTTCCGTCCACAACTCTTTGACGTTTTCCAAAATCAAGTTACAATGCCTGTCAAATGCCTTCACCTTGGCAACAAGCTTATGGTTGTTACGACATGAAATCACCACCGGGGTGTTGTTGGCGACCGCCTCTTTTAATAGGGACATTGGCCCATGATTGAATTCGAACTCTTCAAGCCTCTCGAGCTCTTGTTGATTTAAATCTGATTTTGGAACCCCTACCAAATCACTAAAAGTCTTGTTAGTATGTTTGATCCTCAGATGTTTATCATCTCCGGAGAGAAACTTTGGTTTGGTGACATACGCCATATTATATGTATTCTATTGTTGGGTCTATGGTGTCGATGAGGTTTTTGTTTTGTCCAATGTCGCGACCATCTGCTGTGAGATTGTCTATTATACAGAAATGATAGAAACTATACAGATTTTTCAAATTGACTCAATGGAGCGGCCAACCCACAAGCCCTCTTGATAATGTTCTCTATTCTATCCTTCAAGACCTTGGAGTTGCAAGTAACCGTCAAGCTGTTATAGTTGATGGTGGCTTCATTTTTACCAAAGGCAATTTGGGCATTGGTCATATCGTTACCCTTTAACGCATCTCCGAATTGTGCCTTTAGGAGTGTAGAAATACGATACTTTCTATCATTTATATCAGTGTTCATGTGCCCTGACTTCTCGATGGTTATTTCTGTGTTTCCATTAGAATCTTCTTCCTTTTTAACGGGTTTTTCGTGGTCATGTGAGTGGCTCGACGATGAGATCTTGACCGATGCAGGTGATGAGTCTATGGAGTAAAGAATGGCCACCACACTGTCTGCCAATGAGTCTGCCATCAAGTTGTCATTGACCCATTCAACCGTAACGTAGTTGCTTGAACCCTTGGATTTGGATCGGTCAATCAAAATACTGATTATGTCCATGATCACACATTCCCACTCGTCCTCATCGTCGTTGGCCACGTTGATGTATCCAAACATTTGTTGTAAATGCCACTCGATCAAGGAGATATGTGCGTTGATAATCAAATCAATTTTGGACTTAACAATCGATGTGGCTAATTGAGAGTATTCATGTAAATCCTGTAATTGGACGATATTTAAGTCGAAATCCTTCGACACAATAACTCCTGACAATACCTGTTTGCTCTTGAATACCTCAAAATCATCGTCTTCCTGCTTATCATCTTCATGATTTTCGCTGTCTTCTGTCTTGTTACCGTTCTCCTTTTCTTCGGTTGTATCTTTCATATCTTCATCTTTTTCCTCTTCTTCCTCTTCAGCTCCGATCTCTTCAATCTTGGTGGCGATTTCCAGCTCTAATTCGGCCCTCATGCCAGACACTTGCTCTTCTGCTAGAGCCCCCAATACTTTGGCTACCTTCAAGCCTTTGATTGCGATCTTCAACTCATCTCCATTTCTTGGATTGAACACCTTGACTTCTTGGTCGGTTCCTTTCCTGTTGGCATATTTACTCAAGAGAGCAGACTTCAACCTACCCATTGGAATCGAATCTCCATGTACTAAAATAATCCGTGGAGCATTGACTTCACCTATAAATTCGGCGTTCTGTTGGAAGTCAACATGGGCTGCGAAGGATATTTCTTCTATGCTTAATCTTCTTGTAATTGTCATCTCAGGGTTGTTAACAGAAGGAATTGTAGGAGGTTCAATCAACAAGTCTTTAGCCATGGTTCCTTCCACTGAATAACCAGTCATTAACACAGTATTCTTGGGATCAGGAGCCCATTTTTCCAATAACTGCCTCGAAAATCCACTCTGCAACATACCAGGGGATGCTATCACTACTGAAGGACCAAAGTCTTGAAATCTGTCCAATGACTTGAGAGTTTTGATATATTTAAAGGTGAATGGGTTTTTGCGATCATATGATGAGGAAGATGCCATGGATCTTATTTTGTCGTTCATAATGTTGGTATATGTCTGATACACTGCCAAGCACTTTCTTGCTAAAGAGGATGCAAAATAAACGTCGATGTTTTGTAAGTCTTTATTCTGAGACCAATACTCCTCTAAAATCAACAACAATTCCTGGGCCGTCCCCAATGCAAACACCGGCATCAATACTCGTCCACCCTTCAGCAAAGTAGAGTGAATGATTCTGGTCATTCTGTTTTCTTTCTCCATTCTTGGTTCGTGGGTAGCAGTACCAAAAGTAGACTCGGTGATCAAAATATCTGGCTTCACCGAAGGCACCTCGGCCACTGGTAGATGTCTATTTTCTTCTCTTGAGTAATCTCCTGTGAATAACGCCTTCAATCCACCAATTTCAATCAAATATAAACAAGCTCCCAAGACATGGCCAGCATGGTAAGCAGTAAATCGAATCCCATCCAATTCCATTGTGGAGTGGAAATCCACCGTCTCGATTCGGTCGAAGGATTTCATCAAATCCTCGTCGGTGTATAAGTTGGCGGAAGTACCACCGCTGTTAGGGTCATTGGAGGTGTTGGAGCTCAACGATGTCACTCTCACGAAATCAGTCAATAACCATCGATAAATGGCTTTTGTGGCATGGGTCATGAAAACTCGGCCCCTAAAGTTTGTGTGTTGCATTACATAGGGCAAGGAAGCTGCGTGATCCAAATGAAAATGACTTACCAACAATAAGTCGACTTTGGATAAGTCGTACTCATCGTAGAATGGTAACGAATTAAGACCCGACAACCCGGGATGAACCCCTGCATCAAGCATGATCACCTTGTTCTTGTACTCAATGATATGACAGGATCTACCCACTTCATTACAACCCCCTAACCCGGTAAACTTAAAATCGTCTGTACTGTCCACAGTCGCCATGTTATTCTTCAGCGTGGGATTTGTGCGCACCAAAAATTTTCACTTAACATTGAAACATTATCACTATTCTACAACAAATTTACAAAAACCTATACTAAACCCCAACCCGTAAAACGTTTTGACGCTGGTGTCTGAATCGTATCACCTCGTGTCTTTCGAGAATCATAAGTGCCTTGTCCAATGCAGCAGGACTGGCTTTACCACTGTCAACAATCTCTCTCCTCAACGTCAGGTAAGCAGTAGACCAACCAATAGGTAATCTCCGTCTCAATTCCTGCTCCACCTTGTTGATTTCCTTGCTCAATTCACTGTTTGGAATCAACCCGTTCGACATTCCCTGGTTAACGGCATTCATGGTGGAGGCGGTGAAAAGTCTAATGGCTTCTTCAACATGTTCTTCAGATGCCACTGGAGATAAGGTCAATTTGGCCAAAGATTCACTGATACGGATAATGGCTTCCAACTGTCTGACGGTGATAGGAATCGAGGACCTTTCGTTCAAGTCTGCTTCGTTCAATTGCAACTTTTTTCTAATGGCCACAAAATGTGATGATAATCTGACAGACGCTTCTGGACTCAATCTGGGTGCACACCGGACTTTACAGTACTGGATGTATCTCTTCATGGTCTCAATAGGTATTTCACCTTCTTGGTTCATGTCGTTGTTGTTTGTGTTCCCGGTGTGGACATTCATAACGTGCTGGGCAATGGAGATATCTCTTTGTTCATTGTGGTCGTCCTTGACAATAAAGATCATATCGAATCTTGACAAGATGGTGCTTTGAAAATCGATATTTTCTCCAGGGGACTTCAAGTCGTCGTAACGACCGAAAATGGGATTGGCCGCCGCCAATACTGAAGTTCTAGAGTTCAAGATGGTGGTGATACCAGCCTTGGCAATGGAAATGGTTTGCTGTTCCATGGCTTCGTGGATGGCAACTCTATCCTCATCTCTCATTTTGTCAAACTCATCGATACAAACAACACCTCCATCGGCCAACACCATAGCACCACCTTCCAAGTAGAAGTCCCGGGTGGTGGGGTCTCTTTGGACTGATGCCGTCAACCCCGCAGCAGAAGACCCTTTACCAGAAGTGTATACCGAGATGGGGGATATCTTTTCCACAAACTTTAACAATTGAGATTTGGCAGTACCAGGATCACCCAACAATAACACATTGATGTCTCCTCTCAACCGCATACTATCGGGTAAAATCTTCTTGCTTCCTCCCATCAAAAGACATGTGATGGCCCTTTTGATATCCTGGTTACCGTAAATTGAGGGTGCAATGGAGTTGGAAAATACATCGTACAAATTGGGCATTCTCGACAATTTCAAAAACTCTTCTTCCTCTTCTTCTGTGAACACTAACCCTTGACCATCAACACCTGTTTCTGTGTCACTTTGAATTCCCAATACCTTCAAGTATGGGTTTCTCAAAGCTACAGAACTGGCTCCTTTATTACCTACTCTGGACCTGCTTTCAAAAATCGAATAGACTCCAATGATGGTGACCCTGGTACCAGGAACAACTTGGTTGGTCAAGTACCGGTCGGCCTGTAACAAGATGTTTCTAGGCATTTCCCCTACTGGTACCATATCTGGAGATTCTTGTAATTTCAACACTTGCTGATCAATGAAGGTTGATTTATCGTGAACAACGACATATGGTTCAGGAGGGCACCGAGCCTGGGTAGCAGTATCATCGAAATTGTGACTCCCCTGACACTTCTTGGGTAAGTTCAAATTCCCGAACCCACCAGCTACATTCAATCTCATGGTGTGTTTACAGTTTCTGCAAATGATTTGGACCTTTGTGGGTCGGGAAGACAACACCGACGCCGAGATAATGATCCCGCTGACTCTAACGATCTTGGAAATATGTTCTGAATCCAAGTGCCTGATACTGGTTTTGTTTGCAATCGAATACACAATTAATTGGCAGTTGGGGAAGTTCTCTGGAACCGAATCTTCGGCCAAATAGGCGATTCTCTTTCCAATATCTGTGATGGCAGTCTCAAACAAGGGAATCATTTCACCTGGGTCATCGTGTAGTTTCTTGTTCAACTCTTCGTTGAATCCGATCAAATGCTCGTTGTTTACCTTTAATAAATAGTTTTTGATCAATAAGTTCTCTCTCAACTGCTCTCTGTAGATGAACAGATTATTCAATCTGAATTCCAAGATAAACGACTTGAATGCTTTGATGATCTCGTTATACGAGTCATCCGACACCTCTGATGGGCCCAATGCTGGTGCACTATAATTATCTGGTCTATCGTAGGACATTAGTTGCGTAAGAAGAAAATGTGAAGTTTTGATGAGATAGTCAGTTTTGAAAAAAATCACCGAGACGTGTTTAATTATATTTCCCCATCAGGTTAAATTGCCCTAGTGCGCGTTAGCACCTCAAACCTTTTTCTCACTGAAGTATGATGGGTATACGAACATCAGGACTATGTAGATATCTTCTTCGACCTCAAGTCCCATGTCGGGAGTATGTCATTCCCAAGAAGACTAAGTTACCCCCGCGGCCCAAGTGGCTCATTAAAGAAGAAGACATTGAGGAGAGTTTCATCAAGGGAGGAAGCGGACCCGGAGGACAAAAAATCAATAAAACCAACAGTAAAGTTCAACTCAAACACATTCCTACGGGTATCGTGGTGACGTCGCAGCACTCAAGGTCACAGGAGCAGAACCGCCAGAAGGCCCGGGAGATTCTCGCAGAAAAGTTGGATTTGATGGAAAATGGACCCAAGTCACGTGTGGCGGTGGTGACTGAGCGTAAAGTTAAGTTGAAGCAGAGTAAGCAGAAGAAGAGTCATCGCAAGTATAGGAAGATTGAGGAGGGACGGGCAAAGGAGAAAGAGTTTGAAGAGTTGGTTAATATTGAGGACGAGATTGACCAAATGACCGGAAGGGGATGAAAGGCGGGCAATAATAACAAGACATTACCGTGGAGAAGGACAATTTCATGAAGTGACGACATAATAACAGTACTGAAGACATTTTCAATATTCACTTATACACTAATGAGCCAAATGATAGATCTAATCCCGCGCATATTTTGCACCCATTTTCCTCTGGCGCTTTTCTTTATGAACATGAATAACTGGCAAACAGTATCAATAGTATTGGCCTGCTTTTTAGGCATCTTCCTTATTACTGTGGTTTTCTTCTTGATCTACTTGGGCTGCCACTTCTCAATCATTCTTGAAAGCAAGCGGTATCCCTTCACTAAGTATGAATACAATCGGCCCTTAGATTTGGAAAGCGGATTGAATTCTTCTATTATTGCAACAAAAAGTGTGCACACTCTCCCTACTTCTCATGTTACTGAAGAAGGAGACATCATAGTTCGCACTGGGTTTGTTGTTGGCACTGCTAGCCATGGTGATTTAGGTCTGTTACTGGAGTTTCAAGATTCAAACTCATTCAATACAGATAGTCCCATATCGAACCAAGTGTCCAATTTCAGCATCTGCCACACACCAAGTGATCTACGTGAACGTGAGAATACTGGCTCCCAAGCTGAGGTGAACTCGACGGATTTGGGGGTTCCCGCTGGTAAGCTTGATCGGTACGATAGTTTTAGCAAAAGCTTAATCATCAAGGATTTGATGCAGGGTTCACCATCAGAGCAACCAAGCGAAATCCGGGAGGTGAGTGATCCCTATTCATCAAATCTGATTTCTGTTGGAGAAGTTGTCGTGGTTGTCCAGTCCTTCAAGGGAGATAATGCTCATGAGTTTAGCCATTTACAGGAAGGTGATTTGTTAAGGGTTGTCAGATTCTACTTGAAGGAAGGAACGGGAACTTTGGGGAAAAAAGGACTCCATCTTTTGAAAATCACCGGGAAGAAGCACAAATTCTTGTGGTCTTTCTCTCCCGAACCCTCGTATGAGGATTTGACATATATTTCAAAGGACGACCCAGAATTCCCTCTTGTTCATTGCACTGGAATCATTTTGAACACTTTCTTGGAATACGATGCCAGCAACAACACAATGGCTTTGAAGATGAAGGATTCCAATCATCTTGACACTGATATTTTGAAGGATTTCCCCCTTAAATGTGTGTCCTTAGAAACCACTGTTGTGTCCCATCTGGGACAGTGACGGAAACATGGAGCTAAGTCCGTGCGCGTGCGTGCGCCAATATTTAATTGTTGTATTATCAGTTATAGTGGGTAGTTTAGGTGGCTATCTTGCTAACAAAGGTTGTTTGTTTTGCTTGCTATATCCCATATTCTATGTTTTTGGGAGTTATTTGGATCATTTCAACTTTTGTACACTTTTGGTAAGCCCGTCTCCATCCTTCCCCATTCTTAACTCATGCTCGCGGTCGGGTTTGAAAGGGTGGGGAACGGAGACAGCCACAGATTATGGAGAACTAAAAGGTGTGGTATCATTTACTATACAGAAAAAAGTAGTATACAAGTAACAGTAGCAGTCAGTGTCTTCTGTTCCGACCTTCCCAATCATCTAGTGTTTTAATGGCATCTTTCCAGTTGCTGGTAGCCAAGCTCAATTCCCGTTTGAGTCTCTGAATTTCGTCATCTTTACCATCCCTGGATTCAGCTCCCTCCGGTGGTTGTTCTTTCGACTGGTTGATATCGTCGAACAAGTTGTTCAAATAGTGATAGTTTTTGTAGATGTTGTTAAGAATTGGTTTAATGATGAATTCAAAAGTCTCGATATTATCGATATCAAGGTCCAGGTCTATCAACTGGTTCAAGTCTTGTAAATTGAAGTAATCTTCTGGGTTCGGTATGAATTCATCTTGTGAAGAAGGTTTATCGGTTTCTGGGTTAATAACCGAGTTGAACCTACTGTAGTATTTATTCAAATTCTTGATAAACCTGGAAAACTTGTGATTCTCTTTGATCAAGTTGTTGGTGAGATCCGTCAAGGTGATGACAATTTTTTCGTATTCGGCATTCAAAATCGGTATGGGCAAATTTGTATCATTGAGATTGTTGATTATGGGATTGTTGTTGTAGATGTAGTTGGAATTTGTATCCACCTCTGCAATTTCATGTTTCTCCTCAAGTAGAGAACTTCGATTGAGACCATACGTGATGCTGGTGGACAAGTTTTTCTTTTCGATCAACTGGTTCTTCAAGTTGTTAATTACTAGGTTCTTCTTTTTTATCTCGATCTCGTGTTTGGTTTTGATATCATTACACCAATTCTTCACCTTATTCAAGTCTCGAGCCTGGGCTTTGTTGCGGTTGGCAAGCGAGTTATAGTCCTTCAGGGTTGACGATTTTTCGTATAATGCGGTCTGAAGCTTAGAGTCCAGCTTGTTTAGTTTCAACTCCAAGTCTGCTGTTCGTTCCTTAAGCTGTTTGATTTCTTGATCTTTCTGGTTGATGATCTGGTTGAAAGTCTTATTCTGGACCTTGTTTCTTTCAACGCTTTGAAGGAGCCCATAGATGATATTGATGATGTTTTTGTCATTGTTGTATAGGGTATCGGTGAGTTTTAGCTGGGGTATATCTGACGGCTGGTCGACCTTCAATTTGTCCCAGTCAATGGAGTTGAACAAGAGGGTGGAGTCAACATACCCCTTAGATATCAACGTGTCGTTGAGGAGGCTTGATGCATCTATAATGGCATCTTTGTTTAAGTATGAGTCCATCAAAATGTAAATAAATAAAGCGCGATCAGCTTTTAAAGGGACAAGAGACTGAGAAGAATCTAATTTGGAGATGGGGTTGCGATAGGATCCACAACTGTGCAAGAGGAGTGACAGCTCGGGGTGGTGAGAGAAGCAGTAGCTCAAGGAGCAGTAATAAGTGAGAGTCTCATACGATGTTGTCCTGACCTTGAGACCTCGGTGACATGAGACCCAGGGTCATGAGACTCAGGGACATGAGACCCAGGGTCATGAGACTCAGGGACATAAGACTCAGAGACATGAGATTCAGGGACACAGTGCAAGATCGCCAGCACCCGCCTTGGCATCTATGGAATATGTATATTTTTTCTCGAGTTACAAACTCTTCGGTAGGCATCAAATCGTCTAGTGGTGACCTTCAGCAACTTCTTCAAACACGAACCAGTCTTCTTCGACAGGTTCGGCACCGGCTGGAGCAGCAACAACAGTCTCAACTTCAGAAGCTTCGTAGTCCTTCAACAAGTCGGAGCTAATTTCTTCCGATGGCAAAGTTGGCTTGGCTGGTAATTGGAAAGCCTTAACGGCCGAGTCGATGTCCTTAGCTGAGGAAGGAGTTGGCTTGAAAGCCTTGATATTGGAAATGTATAAGTCAGACACCAAGTTTGATCTTCTTGGGGTGATTGAGAATCTTCTGGAAATGACCTACAAAGGGATAAGTTAGTAACGAGGCCACACAAAGGTATGTCTGGATGGTTTCCCCAAGGCTCTGCGCTCAATTGTCGCTGGTAGTCAATGGGAACAGTACAGTGATTGAACACATACTTGTCTAAACATGGTTGAAGTATTGAAAAGTTTTTAAAACGAAAAGTTCCCGAAATTGTTCGCACTTTGGACAAACCAATTTTATTGGATGAGAAAAACTCAAACATTTGCAGCGGTCCTTAGAAGAGCATGAAGTTCTATTGTGAATACTGTAAATCGTATTTGACCCACGATAAGTTCAGTGTTAGAAAAAGTCATCTACAAGGCAAGAATCACATCAAACTATACTGCAACTACTATGAACATAGACTGAAAGAGTTAAAAATCGAGCCTGATATGGCCGTAACATTAGCAGACATCTATGATAGAGCCCCAGGAGGACCTCTGGGCGATGCCGAAGATGAGTTCATGTTACCACCGCCACAACCTGCTCAGAATTTGCCTCGTCCGCCACCCAGCGTATATTTTAATGAAAATGATAAGAAGCTGATAGCTTACACGATAGGAGCTCGAGCCAGAAGACAAATATAACCTCGTACAATACATAGTTTTTAGTACTAATCGCATCTACATTAACCTAAAAGAATTGGTTTTATTCAAATTACTTACTATATACTGATGATCTTATAAATCGGCATCATCTTCATCAGGCAATGGCAAAGCAGCAGCTTGTTCCATTTCTTGCTGGTATTTTTCCATCAAGTTGGCATCCACTTGGACTTCTGGAGGAGCCAAGGCAGGGGAAGCCACAAACTCCAATTGAGGGTTACCGACCAACTTTCTGGCCAACCAAAGGAAAGGCTTTTCAAAGTTGTAGTTAGATTTAGCAGAAATATCGTAATACTGCAAGTTTTTCTTTCTGTGGAAAGTGATAGTCTTGGCCTTGACCTTTCTCTCCTTGACGTCGACCTTGTTACCACATAACACAACCGGGATGTTTTCACAAACACGAACCAAATCTCTGTGCCAGTTTGGAACGTTCTTGTAGGTGATTCTAGAAGTAACATCAAACATAATGATACCACATTGACCGTTGATGTAGTAACCGTCTCTCAATCCCCCGAACTTTTCTTGTCCGGCGGTGTCCCACACGTCGAATTTTAATTCACCATAGTTGGTGTGGAATCCCAATGGGTGGACCTCAACCCCGATGGTGGCGATGTACTTCTTCTCAAACTCACCAGTCAAGTGTCTCTTGACAAAGGTGGTCTTACCGGTTCCACCGTCTCCGACTAACACTAACTTAAAAGTAGGAACTTCTTGGGCCATGATTGATTAGGTTTGTTATTATTGAAACCACAAAGTAAAATTTTTTTTTTCCACGATTTGTTGATGATGGATTTTCTCACCCTTTGCGAAGCAAGTGGAAATTCTCGCGAGCGCCAAGAGGGCGATAGGTGTGAGGTCACGTGGGCGGCTGCCACCTTCCTTTTTGGCAGCCAGCATGCCTGCAGTCTTTACCAGGTGCACACATCTCATTTATTACACTTCCCCTTCCTGGTAGATGATTTGTCTCCCACGGTGGGAAGCCCATGACAGAGCAGCGGTAAGCGGGTGAGCGTGGCACGCCCAATTCTTCCTGACAACAGCACGCGTTGGCCGTGGGGGGCTGCAAGGGTGTGTGTGTAGGTACACGACCGCCAACACTACCACACGGCTGTAAATACCAAAATCGTCTGCGACATTCTAGTTCGAACACGTCACCAAAGCCCCCATTACAATGGCCAACTTTGCGTCCAGATCCTAAACTGACAGGCCTGTATTTGGTGTTTTTTTCCCTCGACGCCAGTTTCAGGATCTACGTGGCACCTATTTACCCTACCTGGCGTACGCACAATTTTATGACGAGTACAGACCCTTACACCCACCACACCCCCACCTTAATTATAAGGAATTAATTCAATCAAATGGGCACATCTCCCCTAAAAGCCCCGTTAGTAGAGGGACCACTGCATTTGATGGTTAATTGTGCGTGAAGTGTGATGCGTCGATCGGTGATCCATTGATCGGTCATGCGTCGATCTTGTCCTCGTTTCAACCATGATAACTTCTGTGCTCGTCAATGGAGGCCCCGGTAGTGCTGCGGTTGAAACCTTGTTGCAACCGCTCGGTTGCGGGAAATTAGACCCTAAAACGTTAATAACCTACATAAGGGCGAGGTGCTGCGTGGTGCATATGCACAACTACCATAAGGGTCCACACAAAAACCATTCCAGACTAATTAAATCGTCTACTGAGATGAAAAGAATAAACACCGCTAGTGAAAATGCCACCTTCCCCTGACATGCTTTCGGGCTAATGTCGATGGTTGTACAACTCATTCAGGGTCCAAGAAAATGCCGTACCTCAATCATGTCGCACCCCTCAAGACATCGTCAAAATGGGGACTAACTAAAAAATATTCACATCCCGCAAACTCGTAATGGGTGCCTAGCATTTCGCCTCCCCTGCGCGAGAAAATAACAAATTGTTGTTGAAAACTCATCCAGGGGTTCATACCAATGTATAGTTAATGCTACTCTGTTTCCCGAACAAGTTATATGATTTCCCGTGTAGGAATACTGGCTTCAAAAACAAGGCGCGTAGCCTGGAAACGCGACATTTTCTCACTTGTTTTCATTTCATTCGCACCTTTCGGGCCCTTGCGACATCCTGTCCACGTAAATCTATTGATTCTTCAAATTCTCCCAAAACCTATTTATTTTCTTTATAACTTAAATCTCGGTTTTCTTGATTGCTTCACTTCACGTCATTTTCCCAGCTCTGTAATCCCCATACTTTGGTTGGTTTCGTTGCAAAATACTCGAGCCTTTGTCCTCTATCACCTGCAAATATTGGTCACTGCCTCAGACGCTCTCAAGATATTTTTAGTGTGAAATTTTATTCTCACAAAACACGAAAGACTAAACCCCCAAAAAACATTTTTCCTACTTCAACCAGCAACCACCTTGATATTGTATTTGCTTTTTGTACCCACGTCCAACTTCGTGTGCTGGCCGCTTTTAACTCCTACTTCGCCGATTTCCACTCCAACTCGACTTTTTTCGCCCAAATATCTGCAAACTGAACACGAGGTCTCGTCCCATCGTTATTGATAAGTTCCTCCCATCGATTCGCCGTATCCCTTCGCTGACTTTTGTTCCTCACAGTCGTTACTCACAACACAATGTCGTACTTTCAGCAGCCCTCGTACCAGCGCCGGCCTTCATACCAATCGTATAACTCATATGCTCCTTACAACGGGTCCAATGCCAATTCAAATTCAAACCTCAACTTACAGCACCCAGGGACGGTCACGCCGGGTACCCCTGGCGACTACTCCATGATCCCGTCCAACTTGATGACATCTCCTGCACCGTCTCCCCAGTTCAACCCGATTTCTAACTACCAGTCGATGACCAATCTTAATAATTATAACACTTTGGAACAGTTAAACGTATCCAGAACCGTCATCCTCAAAAATTTAAATGAATCTCTCACATTGTCTCAGTTACTCGACCACATGGACTTTGGCCCCATAGAGTACGTGAAGATGTTTTCCAAGCCTGCCCCCAAGAACTTTGAACGCACCGACCCAGAAATCAAGAATTTCAACGTGTGTTTCATCTCATTCATTAACTCCAAGGTGTCCATCAACTTCACCACAAAGTACCAGAACTTGCACAACCTACAGACTTTGCGAAATGCCTTGAACTCTAAGCATTTGAAAATTACCCTTAACGACAATAAGGTGGTGAACAATGGCTTGAAGGATTTCATCAAACTCAAAACATTGAACTTTATTGTGGAATACAATGCCACCCGAGCGTTGTCAGTGTTATTGAAGTATTCCCCGTCTGTACCTTTTGATGATTTGATACTGGACTTGAAGGTTTCATTCAAGAAGTTTGGTGACTTTGAGCAGTTTAAAACCGTTGATGTCGAAGGATTCGAAGATTTTGAATCAGATAGTGAAATTCCAGCCAACCTGAATGACTATAAAGTTTTGGATGTGCAGATCCATTTCCACTCCATAGACTCGGCTGTAAAATGTTATGAAAACTGCTTCAAGCTGATACAGGCCCATAAGAAAGAGCGTCAAACTGCAAGCCATTTCTTCATAGGTGCTCGGTTTACCAAAGATAGGTGTGAACCTGATCCTGCCAATGCCCAGTCAAAATCCAAAACCTTGGACTCGTCTCCGAACCTGGAGAATGAGTTGGTTATAATGCCAAATAAAGGTTTAAATTTGCAAGGTTTTGATTCCACGCCTCCTAAAGAACCAGAGGACATATACTCCGATCACTCCAACTTGAACTTAAACTCTATCTCAGATGTGGATGAAGATGACGATGATACTTCCTACTTCTTTAACTTCCCAAGGAATAATTCTCAAGGCTCCAATATGAACTTAAGCTCCATATCCTACCAGCCTCCTTCAATGGCACCTCATTCAACACCTTACTCATCTCATATTCACTCTCCTTATATTCCGTTACAACGTAAGATGTCTAATTCAGGAGTTCCATTCCAAAGCCCATTTGTTTCCACCCCACATATCAATTCACCAAACATGAATCCACCTAATATGAATGGATTTGAGTCTCATGGTTATATGTACAACCCTGACCCTTATAACGTGGGCAACAGAACCATTTATTTGGGGAATTTACACCCACTGTCGACTGTCGAGGAGATTGCAAATAACGTGAGGGCTGGTGGGTTGGTGGAGTTAATCAAATACTATCCTGAGAAGAGAAATTGTTTTATCACCTTTATTGACCCTAATATTGCCTTAAAGTTCTACTTGAATCACCAAGTATTACACCAGTTGATTATTCATGGCTATGATATTACCGTGGGATGGGCCAAGACTCATGCTAGACCTTTATCAAGAGACATTGCCTTGGCAGTAACTGCTGGTGCTTCTAGAAATGTGTATATTGGCATCAAGGTGAATAATGATAAAGATGGTGAACCTCAAGAGCTGGAAACTAAAATGAACTTGCCAAGTGAACAGCACTTACGTCATGACTTCAGTCATTTTGGTGAGATGGAACAAATCAACTTCTACCATAACAACGATTGTGTATTCTTGAACTTTTTGAATATTTCTGATGCTATCAAGCTAGTGGAATTATTTGAAATGAAGAATGAGGAGGCTATTGGGGTAATTACTAATGATCCTGGATTCTATGAGAGGTACAGCAATTTCAAAATTAGTTTCGGAAAAGATCGGTGTGGAAATCCTCCAAAGTTCAGTTTTAAGAAAAAACTTGGAAAGTCCAGACAAAAGATTTACTTTGATGATAGTGCTAGGAAACAACACAGTCCGAATCCCATCACTGATGAAGCGGCCTTGGTTTTCGGTATCATCAAAGATGATGACTCCAAAGAAAAGGAGTCCAACGATATCCTTGAACCACTGATTGAACCGAAGAAGCCAGGTGTGGTGGCTGACATTGAGGACTCGGAGCAAGTGAAAACACCTAGCAAGCTCAAGGGCAAGTTTGGTGAAGAGGTCCTGGATGCAGCAGATGACGAGGATGATGATGAAGACGAAGATGAGGACGACGACGATGAAGACGACGATATCTCTATAGTCATCGGTTCGGACAACACTTCTTCTACCACGGTAAACAACATCAAGGACAAGCACGAAAAGAAAAAGTTTTACAACAATTTGGTCAACACTTCTGACTCGTTCATTCCTTTGAAGCCCAAGAATGGTTCATATTCCAACTCTAACTCGAATTCTACTTCAAACTCCAACCATAATGGATACTCGGGTTCTAGGCATAAACACCGTCCAGCACCAGTCTCGGTTCCTCAAACACCGAATGGATTCATGGGACATTCTCACTACGGCCCCCCACCCCATCCAATGGCAGCATCTCCATACCAATCGCATCCTCACCAAATGTCTCCTCATCCTCATCAAATGTCGCCTCACCCATATCCTCATCCTGGCCAAGTCCAAGTTCATGGACATCCAGGACGTCCTCAATACGTTCAAAGATCCAACTCTAATTACAGCTACTACCAACCTCAGATGCCTTTCAGCCCCCAACAGTATCCGATGCCCCCATCTCCAATGTCAGGAGGACACTTGGTTTTCCAAGGACCACCTCCTCCAGTTCAGCAGATGTATTATGATAGCAGTCCAACCCGAAGCTCATTTAGTGGATCACAAGTGATGGCACAGTACTTGGCTAAGTCTCAATCAGATGATATGTTTTATCAGCCCCATGTGGTTTATGATGTTGATGAACGGAGAAGAACCAAAAAGTGAGATTTCTTAGCAGGCTTTACGTAAACTGGATTTACCCGTTAAATCTGAGTAATCATGAATATATCACATCCTAATTATTAAATTCTTTGTCTCTTATACACCTATAACTACTCCTAAAGTCCCTAGTGCTCCAATAACGGTTCCAAAAATCACTCCAGACCATAGCCAAATGGTTTCTGTCTTGGATATTTCGTCTTTAAGGATCTTCAATTTGAAAAGGTAGGGGAACACCATACACAAGGCAAAGCACACGGAAGAACCAAAAAATGCAACGACTTTGCCAAACGACTTCACCATCAAGCTGACTCCCAACGAAAGTACCACGTACAATACTCGGGCACTAAGCTTTTTGACTATGTCCACTATCGTCATCTTCTCTTTGTTCAATTCAAAGTAGTTTTCGTATGTGGTGATTATAGGTTTTGCCAAAAGAGGCATCTTCAGCATTGGTAGGATCCCCATTATAATCAAAAAACACGGCTTTACAAACTCTGGATAATTATCGTTACTCATGATGTTTTTTATCAACACATCTTGACATTCCATCCCAAACATAAGTAAACCAATCAACGCAATCGCGTAATCCACAATCACCGTGAAAGTAAAAGAAATGCCACAGCTCCTTTCATACTTAAAACTGTGTTTCATATCTTTATAGAGTTCGGGAAACACTGGGTGGCCTCCCCATGGGGCCATGAACATCCCTATACTGAGCAAAACATCCACTACTGACCCGTTGGTTGGGAATAGGTTAATAGGCATTGGGTTGATTAAAGATCCGGGTGAATCAGGGGTGGTGAAACCACAAATGAATATCAACACCACCATCGTAAATACACTAGCCACACCGGCCAAGCTGGACATTGACAAGTAGTTCAAGGGCACAAATGTCAAAAAGAACATCACCGTATAGATGATAACTTTGAAAGTGCTCTCACTCAATGGGAATAAAACTGCAAAAGAGGAACTGAAAAGAAGCGACAACGAAATCAACGCTCCGGTGATGTCGAACATGAAGAAGGACGTGATTGCCAACTGGGCTCCGGGACCGTAAGCATATCCGGCAATATCACCATAGGTCACCAAATGAGGTTTCTTCCTTAATATCTCTCCAAGAATACGAGCCGTATGCACCGTCACCAGATAGCACCCTACTATCATCATGGTGCCTATAACCACACCACTAAGTCGTAAGGCGTATGGTAATGACAATAAAGCGATTCCAATTAACACATTGATCGAATTGAATACAGTTTGAGGAAGAGTCGAATTACCAGTAATGATAGTATAACTGGATATAATACTCCCACGTCGACTCTTATTAGCGGGAAGCCGGATAAGTCCAGTGGTCTCATTCATAGTTCCCTCTTCCTCTAAGACGTCCTCCTCATAAATGCTGGAATTCGATAACACATCGACATTCTGGCCCGTGAAGGATTGAGAGCGTTTGAACGAGGAAAGGAAGTTATTGAGGCTATTGGTATGTGCGTTGGCCAGGATCAGGTTAGGACTTGAGCTGAGCCCATTCCTCGTGCCAGTACCAATGTAATCTGACACCGAAGAGTTTCTCGATATTCTGGAGTGAGAACTTGTCCTAGACATCGGGCTAGGTCGTTATCAGCGATTTTTTCCACTTCGCATCGATATTTTTTGACCGAAATTGAATCAGAAAATAATTCAATATTATCCCTGTCTAAGGGTCCACTAAAGTATCGAACACACAATTATGGGCGAGCTACCGTTTCAAGTTTCCTTATCCACAATAGGCTTCGGTATTTTCTCGTAATTATCATTAGAGCCTTCGTTCCCCTTTTTTTCCTGTGGGTGAGCTTCCCGGGCACGCTGTCGACCGTGGAACTTGCTAATCCAAGTCCCCAACCACGGTTCAACTATAGGCGAGGTTTTCGTCAGAATTTCAATTACGGGTCAGCTCTTGGCTACCTTTTTCAGGAAATCCCTACTGCAAAGCGAGGTGCTCCTTGTTACCGTCGTGTTCTTACTCTATCTCATACTATATTTGTCATGTGCACAGGATGTGCATTGTTGGTGAATTAATGTAAGGGTCCTATTGTGATGCCCATCACTTCCCAATTAAGGGTCGGGTTCTTTGTTTTCGTATGCTGGTAAGGACAACCCGAAAATTAGGCTGCGAAAAAGAGCTGCACTCAGGAAGTTCAAACTCATCGGTTCTTGTGGTGACCACAATACCAACTCCAGGAGCTAGAGAATACAAACACAAGAGATGATAATATTAGCTCGGATATGGCTATAATTTCATCACTGAGTTTTGCTAAATTCTAGGTTCTTGACTGAAATATTGGCCATGCATCAACTTGCATGAGTCTCTGATAAAAAATTACCAGTTTCCTAAACCGACTGATCTGATCCCATCTTGTTTTTGTGAACCCTTTATTAATTCCAATTTACAAAAAAATCTATACGCCTGGCCTGTTTCTTTTTACCTTGATCTAGAATAGGAGCTGAATCCTACGATCCTTACCCGTATCTGAAACCGAGTCCTGTGAATTTTGCTACATTTTATTTAAAGGCTTAAGTCTATGGATTGGTGAGAGTTTCAACATCACATATGACCGTCAAGTTAAAAGGGATTCAATCCATAGCCCCTGTCTTTGATGAAATCTCGGAAGCAGTCAGTGAACCCATCACCCCTATCACTTTGGACAACCCAGACTCACACATGGATTCCCCCTCTACATTAAACCCCATGAGATACACCAACTCGTTAGTGCTAGGAAGCATCAACGAGTCCAAGTCATCCCAGAGACCTGAAGCTACTGCCGGTGATGAACAGGTGTACGACTCGAGAGCTGAGTTATCCATGACGTCCGATGCTGAAACTCATGCTTTGCACCATTTTGATCATGGAATAGAAGCTTTGAAACCTGACCTGAATTCCTACCCAACTCAATACCTGGAACCCTACTACTCTATTCATGATAATACTGACCATACCAGACCTTACAACTACCATCATCAGAATTTCAGCACCTATCAGCCAAGCTTCATGGAATCCAGTCCTAACCAGTGTCTGTTTGTTGGCACCCCATCTCCAACTACTTACCACCAGTCGAATGACCACAATAGCTTTGCCCTGGAAATGAACACACAAGAGCATTTAGATGGAGAAGTTGCAGCTGATAACACCCCAAACACACCTTTTCTGTATCAACAGCATCACCCTTTTGACCTTGTGGTAGCCTCTTCTAGCCAGTTCACAAAGCAAGAATCACCAGCAGAGCCTTATTCCCACAAACAACAAAACTCAAATACCTCGACCTTGAGCTATTGTTCGAGACTGAGCAATTTCACCAGACGCTCTAGTAATACCACCAACGCAAGTAAACAGGAAGATGAGCATAAGCCGTTGATTTCTACGGTTTATTGGGATGACGAAAGTACCATCTGCTATCAGGTGGAAGTCAACGGAGTGTTGGTGTCCAGAAGAAGTGATACCAATTACGTGAATGGCACCAAACTTCTCAATGCGGCAGGCTTGAGTAGGGGAAAAAGAGACGGAATGCTTAAACTGGAGAGACAAAAGACCATTGTGAAGGTGGGCTCTATGAACTTGAAAGGTGTTTGGTTACCCTATGATAGGGCTTATGAAATTGCTAGAAACCAAGGCATAATTGACTTGTTGTATCCATTATTACGGAGAGACTTGGTTGAGTTTTTCAACCATGAAGGAGCACATCTTAGGAGAGGTGATGATTTTGAGGTACCCATCTCCACGTATATTAATTAAAGAGCTTTCTTCTCCTCGTCTGTGTTATTAAGTATGAACGCACGCTAATATTCATACTATTTATGTATTTTTCGTCAAGAAACTATACCTATATACTCAAAGCGCATACAAATAAACTTAGGTGGTCCTGGTTGATGGAACGAGATTCCCCCTCTTAAATTGCTCCAATTCAATACTTTGATAGAGGGCTTTGAAGGTTCCTTTTCCAAATCCTTGGTGGTGGTGTCTTTGAATAATTTCAAGAAATATCGTGGGTCTATCACCAAGTGGTTTAGTGAAAATCTGTAAGAGATAGGCACAAACCTTGGTTTTCGGGTTTCTTGTGGTTACATCATAATCCACTAAAATGTTCAACTTTCTCAAGGTTTCAAAGTCTTCAATAAGCCTAATGTCATCGTGTTGAAGTCTTCTACTCAATGTTTCATAGTACTTAGAAGATATTTCGTTGAACTTGACACCATTTGCTTTCATTGAAGAAACCGTGTCGATGATATTGAAGGTTCTCATAGCAATATGCTGAATACCAGGACCACCATTGAAGTCATTGAACTCTTCAATCTGTCCCTTCATTTTTCCCTCTGAGGGTTCATTGATTGGCATTTTGATTTTGCCGTTACTCGATGCAACTACAAATGAGTTCAATGAAGAGTTCTCTGTGGCAATTTCTGTGTCATCAACAGACCAAAACTTGTGAAAGCCGAACATTTTGGCATACAACTTTGCTTGTGTAATCATTTGGTTCCAAGAATAGTTCTCAACACAATGGTCAATGGTGTAGAGCATGACAGGAGTATTCCCCGTGTCTGCACACTCCTCAACTGGATCAATGTATCCAGGAAGATAGCTTCCTTGATAGTTGATATTCTCCACGAGAGTGTGGTGAATGTCGGTATCGGGAATTCCAACTGTAGCAAGCTTCATGGATCCATACTGATCAAAGAATACTTTGGGAGTCTTGATAACCACGGCTCCGGCTTTAACGGCTTTGTCGAAAATTCGGTCCACATCAACAACTTCAAAAGACATGTCCATTACTCCTTCCCCATGGTATGTCAAGTAGTTAGAGATCAAGAACGAATCCATCAAGTCGTGAATCGTGAGGGTAGAATACTGAGAAACATCAGCAGTAAGTCTTTCAAAAAGCTTCATCATTCCCCCATATTGAGATGTACTTCTAATCTGGTTTAATATTTGTTGTTTCTTGTCCTCGTTGATGACCAAGCTTTCTTCCAAAGAGTTACCAATCACTTTTTCAACCATTGCAAACATTTGGTTATTGATAGAAATAAGCTTATCTTCCAATATCTGGGCTGTCGTCTGACTCCAAGTCTCATAGGTTGCAGGAAGCATACTCGGGTTTTCATCACAGGCTTTTAATGGGGAGATAAACTCAATGATAATCTGACCATTTTTGACCACATGAGAGGAAACAACACGAGAACCTGTCTCCAACCCTCGGTAAGCAATTTCTTGGAACCCCATGGACATCAGGAACAATCTAGCGATCTGCTTGGCATTGGAAGTGGTATACTTCAAATGGTGAAATCCCAAAAACCCATCTTGGGCAGTCTTTTGATTTGTGTATCCATCCAACAAAAGCTCATTCACAGATGAGTCAAAAAGAGGATCATATCTGTTGTCAGCAGGAAAAAAGGGCAATTGCTCGAGCATATATTTGATTTCGGTGGCTCCAAAATCGGGTATAATAGCCAGAGAGTCTGACTGGTTGTTGATTTCAACTACCATGTCAGATATAACGTTCAAACGAGTGGGAACGCTTTGTGGATTTTACAAATCGAGATTTTCGCAGCCAATAAGTAAACATATTATTCTTGTAACTACACATATAGTTTCATTTCTTGTCAGCAATGACTTCATTGTCAGCCTTATTTAATACCACCTCGGTGATACCTTTTTCAGCGGTAACAGTTTTCTCGACTGGAGCTTCATTACTGCTGTATTGTAAGCTGGTGAGTTCGTCTTGATTCTCAGAGCTTTCATCATGTCTCTTCCTGATAGTTGCAAGTCGGACAACATTTTCTCGGCCCAAAGTCCATACTGGATGGAAAGGAATGGCTACAAGCCCGGCAATTGCCACCATTAAAGCGTCTAACACCATAATGTATACCTCATGGGTAATTAAGTATCCACGCCAACCTTCAGACAATTCTACCACTCTGTAAATACAACGAATGTAGATTACTACCACAGTGATGGTTATCACTAATGGCATGTAGCCAAAGAGTTTGGAGTTTCTGATGTGCTGGAATCGAGGATTGTAGAACGGGTCTAATTGGTCTTGTTTATAAGCACGGGTCGACTTGACATTGAATAGGAGTTTGAAGAAATTCTTCACCGACTTCTTCTTGAAAGAGGAATCCACCGTCACATCTCCTGAGTGTCTGAAGAAAACTCTATTCAAAAACTCAAACCAGAACCCCAAGAAAACGGTCATAGCAACGGTTTGAATAACAATCCCACAGATAATGGTATCAGTGCCGGGTTTTGTATTCTTGTGACGTTTGCTTGCAATAGACGCAGAGGCACCACCCCCAGCTTGTACCAAAAGCGACAATACATCCGTCAGAATAAAGAAGTAGGAGTACCACAACGGTTTTAAAAGAGAATATTCACGACCATGAATCACCACCATCTGAGCAAAAAGGAAGTAAATCCCAGCCATGATAAATGCTGGAGCCAACGTCAACGCCACGAACTGTAAAATAAAGAAATTGTTGTTTGAAGTATCATTAATAGCAAGAATACGTCCTAACCACCCACAGAACTCCAATCCGTAACCACAAATATATGTGACATTATACCAGTAGTACTTGGAAATGACACTCATACCAGCGACGTACAAGAACACCAAGGTGAATATAGCAAAATAGATTGAATTGGCAGGAACGCTCAAGTGATACTTATACAAGTTCATGTCCATGTCCAACTTCTTCAAGTTTAAAGTGTTATTGAAAATGGCTTGAGAGGCTTCAGCCATGACCGCTGAATTGGTGGCGGTGGCCAACACCTCCTGGGCCGAAATTACTGCCATAGAAGCCTCCGCTCCTCTATATATTTGGGAGTAAGAAACCAAGTCCAAATACCCGGTTGCTGTTGGCAAGGCTGAAATGACGGAGTTCAAGGTTGCTTCAAGCCCAGAAGTGTGGGCGGGATTCACGGAAGTCCACGCCGTGATGGACGATGCCAAAGTACTGGGCTCCCATTGTACGTACGAGAAATCACTAAGGTCCATTGAATGATGGTAAAAGTGTGATATGGTTTAGCCTCACACTGGGGCGCGGCTTAGGATTCTTGTACTCGTATTCCCCGTATAAAAATTGTGCACGTGACCTGCCCTATCCGAGAAATTTTGCAGCCTGAGCCACTCGTTCCATAGCTGCATATATTAAATTTACTTGAAAGAGAAATCATTGTAAACTTCTTCAGGCACATTCTACTGTCTGAAATTGACAGTGTTGTGTTTGCCAAATACAAAATATGGATGGAACACCACATAAACAATCCCACAGAGAGCCACCATCAATGAGTCCAACACTAAAAGATAGATCTCGTGGGTCTTCAAATATCCGTTCCAGCCTTGGCAGAGCTCTACTACTCTAAACACACATCTGATGTACACAAACACCACCGAAAGCGTCATTGCTAACGGAAGATAGTTGATCAAAGACCGGCGACGCAATGGAACAAATTGAGGATTAGGGTCATAGAATGGCTCTAACACAATGAACTTGAAGTTTCGGGCTCTCAGGGTGTTGAACAAGAATCTGAAGAAGTTGGTGATATTGGCTTTTGAGTATTTTCCGTAGGGCAACTGCTTTCTGTTTTTGAAGTAGATTCTGAAAAGTGCGTCCACGAACAAGGCAGCGAATCCAGTCATACCAGTAATCTGAATACAAACACCAGTAATCAATGCTCTCACACCCGGGTCGGTACTCTTCCCTTTGTTGGTCTCCATAGAAGCCATACCCCCTCCAATAGCCTGTACAATCAAAGACAACACATCAATACTGACAAATATATAGGAGTACCATAAAGGTCTCAACACGGAATATTTACTTCCGTAGAGCACGACGACCTTAGCAAAGGCGTAGTATATTCCTGCCATCAAGAAGGCCGGTGCAATAGTTAAGGTGACGAACTCAGCCAAATAAAGCTTGCTGCTGGTGTTGTTCTTGATCGATAAGCATCTGGCAATGTACCCAATGGTTTCAGCAGCAAAGCCAAGAACAAATGCTACGTTAAAAGTATGGTACCGAGAGCTGATGCACATGAAAGTGAAGTACAAGAAAAGTATACCAAAAACAATCACATAGATATAGTTTGCTGGTTTAATAAGGTTGTAGCCATAGACATTCTCAAAAGCTGCTAAATCTTGCAAATTCAACGTGTTGTTGAAAATCACCTGTGACTCCTGGACCTGCACCTCTGTGTTTGTGGCGGTGGCCAACACGTTTTGAGCAGAGATAACAGCTAAAGATGCTTCAGCACCCCTGGCGATTTCTGCAAAAGACCTCATGCTAAACCTGATAGTTTCAGTAGCAAGGGCTTGGCTGGCACTAGAAAGGCTGGAAATCAACCAAGGTGAATGTGTAGGATCCACCGTGGTCCATGCGGTGGTAGCTGTTGGAGTAGTAGTAAGACTCCAGTTAAATATGGTGCTCATTGATTAATGGATTATATTGGTGAAAATAGGAAGAAATCGACGAATTGGGAGCCTTTTATATTCATACCAGTGGACACTGTTGCGGTATTGCCATCTGTTATTGTGACCATGATAGGAATATTTTGGGTTTAAGGCTTGTGCATGCGGGTTTATCTACTAGTGGATTTTAGTGGGAAAAAAACTAGCGAAGGTTTGACAGGAAGCCGAATTTTTAGCGATTTATACAACAACGAGTTGGTGCATGTAATATGGCTTCCGTGGGACCTTCTTGCTACTTAAACTAAGAAACCTCTGGTATGGAAAATGGAATTTCTAGCTGCAATAGGCGGTGTGGCCACAGGAGACTCTGACCACCAGAGGGAAAAGGGCGTTACCCGCTTATGTTCAGTTTACGTAAGCGGGAACCAAATGACAGGAGTCATGGCCCCGAGTTGGAATGTACCACCCAAACGGCTGACGCGTTATTTGTGAACCCTTTTGGAAGTGTCCGAGTCCAGGTGGATAGTTAATTGAATATGATCGGCGATGAGATTGACCATGCAACAACCAGGAAACAATAGCAGATCCCTGCAATGGGACATTTTCAGCTACATTCAATTGCTTGGTCATATTTATCAATCTACAATGATACTCAAATCTATAAACACCTCTCTCCCCTTCACAAAGTCTCCAATTCGTTGTCGTTATCGTGAATCCTACTTTCACCTTTCTCTATCAGCTCCTTCACAAGTCCATTCTCGTCGTCAAACTGTGAATCACGATGCACATCGACCTCATTTCTAATATGGGCAACCTTCAAGCGGTTGGTCTTTCCAAACACAAAATATGGATGGAAGCCTGTAAACACCAAGCCACAAATAGCCACCATTGCCGCATCCAACACCATCAAGTACACCTCATGGGAAATCAAGTATCCACTCCATCCCTGGGCCAACTCCACCACTCTGTAAATACACCGCACGTATATAGCAAGGGTTCCAATGGTGATGGCCAAGGGATAGAAATTGACGAGTGGCCGGGCACGAAGGTCAGCAAATTTCGGATTGTATGAACCATCCATATGAGTAATTTTGAGTTGGTTGGCAACTCGGGTATTGAACAACAAGCGGAAGAAACTCAAAGGAGTTCGGGTTGGCAGGCCCTCAGGCTTGAAGAATATCCGTAAGAGAAAGTCGAACCACAAAATCAAAAACACTGACATTGAAAACACTTGGAACACAATTCCTGCAATCATGATGTTTGTTCCTAAGGAAGTGTCTTTGTTTTCGGACGACTCGGCCGATGCAATACCTCCTCCAATGGCCTGGATCACCAAGGAGGTGACATCAAAGCTGATGAATATGTAGGTGTACCAAAGTGGCTTGAGCAACGAATACTTCCGGCCATAGGTCGCCACCAATTGACCGAACGTAAAGTATATTCCAGCCATGATAAATGCAGGGGATATTGTCAAACTCACAAACTCAAGGAGGAAATAGTTGATTTCGGTGGCATCAACAAATGCAAGAATTCTTCCTATAAATCCAATAAATTCGAGGGTGTACCCGCAAAAAAATGACACATTAAACCACTGGTACCGAGAAACAGAAAACATTGACGTATAGTACAACCACAACAACCCAAATAATGTCAAGTATATGATATTGGCAGCCCGATTGAGACGAAAGTCAAAAAAACTATACTCCCAAAAGAGACCTTCAAGGTCGACGGAGCTGGCAAAAATCGCTTTTGTAGCTGCTGCTTTAACTGAAGATTCCGTGGCAGTAGCAATGGCATTTTCAGCTGATATAATTGCCAAAGACGCTTCTGCTCCCCGAATCACTCTTGAGAGCGATACGAGATCTCCAACATCGGTGGCGGTTTCTATCAGTTTCGCAGCTTCCAGAAGAGTGGCAAGAAGGCCGCTAGTGTAGGATGCGTCCACACTCCGAGTGGAGATAGTGGAAGGCCATGGGGTCGTAGTCCAAGATGTGAGCTGTATAGACATCTTATGCAGCACTATGAAAGGTTGTTCGTATTCGCACTGTTTGCACCTGCGAAAAAGCAGCGAAACCAGCTCGTCTTATAGGCATCCCCATGGCCGCAGCCGCTTTCGAGACAAAATGGGAGAAAATCTTAAGAAAAGTTCCATCTGATTATATTTGAGGCTCAAACGGATAGACTTTGTGTTATTCCCGACCTACGATACTCCAGGAAATTGGTGATGGTGTATATGGGCCATACCTTTGTGGTATGGCCCATACCACAAAGGTATATCCCATAGACTTTGAGTAGGGTTTTTCTAGGCCACGAGGTACAACACGTAAGTTTTCCAGGATCTCGGCGGAGATTAGCTGAATATGAGGCGATTATGTAAGCGAAGTTAAGCAATTCCAGGCTCGCAACGTTGCTCTCATACAGCTTCGGAGGTGGTATGTTTACGATATAATTTATTATGCAATATGGACGTGTAACTAGTATACAATGTTGGTTTGGAAATCAGCCGCTTCTGGCTCCTGCTCGTACTCGACTTCGATTCTAGGCCTTTTTCTGGTTTTAGAATCACCGGTGGTAGGTCTCTTTTTGGCTTCTGGCTTGGATTCTTCTTCTTCTTCTTCACTATCACTCTCACTGTCTTCACTTGAATCATCCAACCACCTTTCCAAGTCCTCCATGTCGACCAACTCATCATCTCCATCATCTTCAACGTATTCGATTTCTCCCACGTCACTTTCATCTTCTAGTTCATCCTCATCTCCACTGATCAAGTCGATTTCATCATCATCTTCATCGATGTCTTCTTGCTGATTGTCCATCTTGCTCAAAATCCGCTTCCAGATCTTGTCGTCGACATTCAAAGGCTTGTCGCCGTATGCTCCACTCTTCAATCTTTCCAACAATTCTTGTTCGATGGCCTTTTCAATTTTGGCAGCACTCAAGGCCTTTCTTTCTCTCTTTTCTTCTCTTCTCCGGACCTTATGCTTGACACCCACGTAATGTCTTTCATCTTCTCTCATGGCCATCCGCCTTTCGGTGATGGCTACTTGGGTCAATCGGGTTAATCTTTGTTTACACTTGTGTATCAAAAATTTCTGCCAGTACTGTAATCTTCCATCGATTTGCTCCAATGCTTTGCTGTAGTTCTTGGACAACTTGATACGTTCCCACATCTTTGAAGGCAAATGGGCTCTTTCGGCTGTCTTCATATATAGATATAATCTTCCTTCGATATTCTTAACGGTAGCGTACCTGGCATTAGCCAACGGACATGATTGTCGGGAACATAAACCGGTTACGTTGTACTCATTACGACAGAAATTCTGGTTCTTGTCGGTTTTGATCTTGAATGCACAGAATTGGTGGTTTATCACCTGCCAAATAACTTCGTCAGACATGTGTGTAAAGATGTGGTCTTTCAAATTAAATTTTTTTTTATTGAGATGAGAAGAGCCATGAAGCGACTGAGCCGCATGCAGGCTCGATTTCTGCTAATTACTTTTAGTGTGGATGCGATTGGGCTATTTTGCCTTTTTGAAGCTCTCTTTCAAGTTGGGGGCTATAGAAGTGGTAGGTTCGTGTTGGGATGCATAGAGCTTAGTACCTGATTTTTTCAAACATTTTATTCGATTTTCTAGAGATAAATATGTTCTGTTGATTTTTGCAACTTTCACGAATTTGACATAGCCATGGAAAGAAGATAGGATGGATTCTTCGATAATAGTCCTAATGAATCTCACCAACCAAAGTTACTACTATATAAGTTTTATTTTGGGACACTCAGGATTTGTTATCTATTCCCACTAATTCGTGTCTTACGTTTATTCTAGTCTATTAATTTGCCCGGAATCGTACCGGTTTATTAGGCACTGGAGGCTTGATCTTAGCAACCCTAGGCCCTATTATGGGAATGCTACTATTTATCTGGTTGGCGAATCTGGAGAACGAAATCAACAAAACAATCACCTGGTAGGGGTCTTTTCTGTCGAATAAGTCGACTGTTTGAAAGATCTCGTCGTGGGGAACTCCAATCATTTCACAAGTCTTTAGGAAAAACGAAATGTTTTCCATTTGCACAAACGGCATCTTGCTGTTCTTAACTTTCTTGCACGGATTCCCTGGAATCTGTAGCAAATTGCCCAACTGACACAATAATATCCCGTCTTTGAGTATACTAATCAAGTCAAGGTTCAACGACTTATACTGGTCAATATCCGATTGGGGAATAGCCAACAAACTGAACAACCACAGTTTCACCTCGGCTTCACTTCTGTGATACTTGCTCATCCGGGAATCGGTCAAGTCCAGATCAAATGTACTGTACACGGTCTTGTTAGAATTGAACATGATCCTTCTCCAAAGCTACCAAAAATTTACAAATGCGCATCAGTTTTTATTTTAGAACAAGTTGGGACAATAACTAAATTAGTTATGCAAAGTCTTTTCGTAAGAGTGCAATCCATGGACACCACCTTCCAATTGAGCAGAAGCAGTTCTGAATTCGAATCTAACTTCCCCTTCGTAAACTTTTTCTCTTAACTCACCAATGGATTGAATACCAATGTCTTGTAAAGAGTGTTGTAATCCATTGTACAAGTAAGGAATGAACTTGGAAATAGATCCCTTATCAACCACAGAACCAGAGACACCTTGAGCAACCAAAACCTTGTCGGCTTCGGAGAAGTAACGAGAAGTCGAAGCATTGGCATTGGAAGAAGTTTGTTGCATAGCAGCAATAGATCCCATACCTCTGTAAGACTTCAATCTCTTTCCATCCCTGTAGAAGTATTCCCCAGGAGTTTCGGAGGTACCAGCTAACAAACCTCCCATCATAACACATGAAGCACCCAAAGCCAAAGCCTTGGAAATGTGACCAATGTTTCCAATACCACCATCAGCAATAGTTGGAATACCAAATTTGTTGGCGAATTCACTGACAGCATAAACAGCAGTACCTTGAGGTCTACCACAAGCCATAACTTCTTGGGTGATACAAATAGAACCAGAACCCATACCAATCTTCAAGGCATCGGCACCAGCTTCAATCAACAAAGCGGCTTGTTCTCTGGTAACAACATTACCAGCAACAACTTGTAATTCAGGGTAAGTTTCCTTGATGTACTTCAACATCTCAATTTGGAAAAGAGAAGAACCGTTGGAAGAGTCAATAACGACAACATCGACACCAGCATCAACCAACTTGGCCAATCTTTCTCTGTCGGCTTGAAGAGTACCAATAGAAGCACCACACAACAATTGCTTGGAGTGGTAAGATTTAGAAGCCAATGGGTAAGACTGGTTTTTTTGCAAATCGGTCAAAGAGATCAAAGATACAAAGTTACCTTCTTCATCAACAATTGGCAACTTACCCTTCTTAGACTTTCTCAACAAAGCATTACCTTCGTCCAACTTAATACCCTTCTTTCCTGTGATCAAGTCAGCAGCCTTGGTCATAACTTCCTTGACAGTAGACTTGTCATCATCGTGGAATTGTACATCTCTGGAGGTAATAATACCAACCAATTTTCCACCAACTTGACCATTTTCTAGAGATTCTGTTAGTAAATTGTTTTGCTGAAAACCTTGTTTGAGTTTTTTATGGATCAGAGAATTAGTTTGTCCCCAACATCGTTTGATGTATAATCGGTAGAACGAAAGTTAATAAATTTAGGATAATCATCAGGAAATCTTTCAAGCTCAAACTCAAACGGCAACAAAGGGTTTTACATACCAGTAACTGGGAAAGTGGTGAATCCCAAAACTTCCTTCAACTTCTTGACTTCTCCAACCGTAACTTCTGGAGCAATAACCACTGGATCGTTGATGAAACCGTTTTCGTACTTCTTGACCTTCTTGACCATTTCAGCTTGATCATCAGCAGTACAGTTGTGATGAAGAATACCAATACCACCCAACAATGACATATGAATAGCCATTTGTTCTTCAGTGACGGTATCCATAGGAGCAGACAAAAGTGGGGATTTCAAGGAGATCTTCTTGGTCAATTTGGTTTCCAAGTTAACGTTGGAAGCTGGGAAGTCAATCAACCTTGGCAAAATCAAAAAATCATTGTAAGTCAAACCACCAAAATTGGCAGAGTCAATCAAAGATTTGATGTCCAAGCCATCTTTTGATTTGTAATCCTTCAAATATTCAGTAGCTTTGCTTGCGTCCAACACGGTCATTTTTTTGTTTAGGATAGTTAAAGAGGTTACGATTTCTACTTTATGATATAAAATCAGGGCAACCTTTGCCAGAAAAGAAAAAAGAGAACCTCAATTTCTGGGATGTGCCTCTGTATTTATACATCATCGCGGACTGATTGAGATGATGCGGGTTTTGTGTCACTTGAAAATTTTTCATCCTATGGTATCTACACCATGCTTATCGGCGCATACTTGCTACAGTTACCATCGGCCTCCAAAGGGTCTCCGTGGCTAAGTCTACAAGATCGGGTGGATTTTCACCCCCGTTGGCACATATAGAGTGAGTAAAATGACGTTTTAGGATAAATGCCAGCCTGTTCCGTCGGAGACTCCGAGTTTAGGGCCATATCGTCAAAACAGGCCCGAAGCTTCAGCTGTCCCACAAACAATCTGGGGGTGAACTAAGGATTGGAACATATAGATACATCCGTATAGAGTTGAAATTTTTGTATTCAGGATCGGTATGGATGTTAGTATGATATGCATCGAAATATCAGTGTAGCGGTTCTTGAGTAATTCTTCATTAGACATCAAGACCATCGGGAACATGTCCCAACGGCTAGCAAGGATCATCATATATCAGATACATACTGGTGACACAATAATAGGATAATGCAAAAAAAAGAGTGGTGAGTGGTGAAAAATTTGTGAAGTAGTTCCATTTTTCTAAACAGTTTGTGAGAAATGCTCATATATAATATCCTCATTAGAACTATTGACCAGCAACCTTTTCACCATTTCTTGAGGTGAAGTTATCCAGACCCTTTTGCTGTTTCAACTTTGACACGTACTCTTCGATTTTGTTCCAACCGTCTTTTCTAGCGGCTTCTCTAACTCTTTGTTCTTCCAAAGATTGGTGGTAAAGCATAGTACAGTGGTCGTACAAAATGACATTGTGGTCCATAAACACTTTCAAAGCACCAAACACAAGCTGATGGATACTACGATTCCAGTTGGTGGTGGCAGAGTTATGGGGGGGTAATCCGCTGTTATAATCAAGATCATGATGGGCATTACTGAATGAATCATAGTATTCATCATCAGTCATATCATTCATACCATTGATACCGTCATTGTTGATGTTCAATCCCGGGTCAATCAAGTTTCTGTTGGCATCGGTGACAGCTCCAGGATTTTCTGCAAGTTTTTGTTTCATAACTCCATTGCTGACACTAGGTTGAGTAGCATTGGTTAATTCGTAGAGGGATGCAAAGATAATAGGCAATATCACTTCTGCATTCTCGGTTATCAACGTTAAAAAGTACTCATTGGACCAGAACATCAACACTTTTTCACTGACTTGGAAATGTGATGATGAAATACACTTTGAGAGTTGAGCAAACAAGGGAATTTGAATCTTCAAAAACTCGCTGGGTTCCATTACTTCAAATATGTCTTCAATTTCATTCAAGAACATCACTTCTTTTTGAGAGTTGATCTTGGGCCAGAACCTAAGTAATGACATTATCACGTCTTCGGTGAGGAGGGGGTCTTTCTCCAAAAACTGAACAATACAGTATGCCAATTGTGGATGATACATCGACAAGCTCTTAACTTTATGTAGTGGCATCAATACCCGGATCAAAAAGATCTTATGCTCATCCTTCAAAGGTAATGCAAATCCATTGATAATGGAGCCCAAAATTTCCAATAATTCTCCAATTCCGTTGAATCTCTCAGTTTCATACACAAATTGAAGAAACACATTGTTAATGGACTTTCTGATGAAACTTCTTAAACTTAAGAATTTGCCATAAATTCTATGCAAAGTGGTTTTCAAGCAATCTCTTTCCCTTGAATCTTCACTATCAAATAATTCCAACAACTTCAAGATGAAATCATGGTCGATATAGTGTTTGGCGATTTGGTGAGCAAAATCAGGACTTTCAATGAATCGCAAAAAGAACTCATAGATAGCTTGCATGTGTGGCCAGCTTAATTCATCCACCAGTTCATCTTCATCAGGATCATATAAATCTCCCACAGGATTCGCAGGAGGAGGAATGGGTCTAAACAAATTGGTTTTATACATGTTTATGACATGCTTATACATTTCCTCGGTGTAAGTAAACCTGTTTGACAGGATGAATTGAATTAACTCCTGTAAGGTAGCTCTTTTGATTTCCTTGCCTCTAATATCGTAGGTTGGATCACTAAAGTCAAATAATACGTTACACTGGTCAATTTTTCGAATGAACAATGGAATTTGTTCCTCAGGGAGTACTTCATTGAAGCTAGGCAATTTGACGATTTCTTCATGGTCGGTTGGTTCGAATCTGGAAGATGAGTGTCTCTTAGGAGCCATGATCAAGTCAATGTCAAACGACTCTCTATTGGGGGAAAGTATGTTTGGATTCAAGTTGTAACCATGATGACCATGGGCTTGTTGAGAATGGCTAGCAATGTGAACACCGGTTTTGAAAGAATCCAACGGAGAACCGTCTTCCTCCAAGTCATCAGAGTGGACGGGTCTGTTGTTGATTTCATCAAAATGAGGCTCCATTTCCACGTCATTACTGATAACAATACTTGGTGAGTTTGTGTTTGAAGTAGGAGGAGACTGGTTCAAAGTTGGGGTCGAAACCTGTTTGGGCAGTAGCATGGATGGCGAGTCAGGGTTGGACTGATTGAAAGTCGAGCTCGACGAAGCACTGTTATTGGATTTGATGGACGAATTGCTATTGGTCCTGGAAGGACTTGGAGAATTGGAGTGGTTGGGTGACGACAAGGAACCATTTGCTGGTTTAGATGAAGGAGCTTGGGAGGTTGATTTTTTCAAGTCCTTAGGGTCTTTTTCCTTCTTCTCCTTTTTATTGGAGGATTTCGAGCCTCTGGAAAGTCTGTTCTTGAAGCCTTTCATCATTTTCAGTAGGGAGAGGCAATAAATTTGATATCGACAAAGAGGACTAGAGCCAATAAACGCGGTCTAGACTAGCGACAGTTGAAAGGACAAACTCGGTAAAGGGATTGTTTGGATGGCTTGAAACCTGATTCAAGTTTTGCAGATGGATTATCAACTGATTGAAGGTGAAACAAGAAAAAAAGGTCGACAGACAAACTGGTGCAGCCGAAGAAATCAATTGAATTGAGATTGGAGGGCAGTACCGGGCACTTTGAAAGGATGGGTTTCGTGTGTACTTCGAAAGAATAGGAAGCCACGGGGATAAATTGAAAGAAGTGATGGGTTGGTTCCTTGGTAGGTTAGTGTTGTTGAAAATGGAAATGATTGAGGTTTTTGAGTGATTGATAAAGGCACGCCAGAAACATTCACTGTTTTGGGGACTGGGGCGCACGACGTGTAAGGCATCTGCATCAGACTGCCTTTAGGGTGCACTACCGCCTTAACCCCGTCAGGGCCTTAGAGGCTACTCTTAGAGGCTTTTGCATGCAAAGTGGTAAACTGTCTATAGAAAATTATATGTACCTAAACTATTATCTATCGATTATACCATGACTTCTTCTTCACTCACGTGTAAAAGGTGCAGTTTCTGGTCGTTTAATACGTAACTCAAGTAGCAGTTCCACACAATGCTAATCAAGTTTACCGACAATAATCGTAGTTGGACAGGTACCAAATAAAAGTTGAGAGTCTGAAAAGCAGGCCACACCAACCAGTTGGTCTTTAATGTGGGCAACCAGTGCTCACGTAGCTTGGCAGAAATGTCATTGACAGGATCGGGCGACCTCTCCAAAACCGTCATTGCTGAATAATACATGGGGATGGCTATTAATGGAGCAAAGCCAAGTTGATCCACCCCCACCCGAAGGAGGGTGTTGACGCGGTTGTGGGTTTTGTCCGACCACAGAAGTGATTTGGGCACCGTCAACCGGTTCAATAGCTTGTACCATTTGTCACCTAGTGGTGCAAATAATATTCCTCCGTAGGCGATGGCACGAAGAGTTCTGGGATAGTCGTATTTTTTATTGTTTTGGGAGAAAAGTCGCTGGGCAAGAAAGTCTCCCGAGCCAAAGAGGATCCCGGTGGTGACCATGTTGGTGACCAATGGTCTCTTGAGTAGGAGCTGGTTGTATTTGGTGTAGTAGCTCATTGATAGAATCGCATCGACAGGCGCGCAATCAACTTCATCTCCCACCGTGCATCTACCAGGTCCTCTTTACCAGGTCTCGTCTACCAGCCCTTCCTGTATTTATAATGGTTGCATACCATGGATCCAACTGGACCCTTTCTATTAATCTATCAATGCTATCTGCCCTATGAAAAATTCGTTGCACTATCATCCAATTCCTGGATCTCCTCCAAGATCTTGCTTTTAAAATGGGTCTTCAGATTATGCACCAGACTCAAGAAACAGTTCCACCCTATGGAGCAGAAATTGGCTGCCACCGTCCTTAAATGTACCGGCACAAACGTGAGGTTGACCACCTGAAAAGCAGGCCACACCGTCCAGCAGGTGGTCAAAACGTTCCACCAATTACGCTGGAGCTTCTCATATGCCACCTCAAGCGGATGCTCCTGTAACGTCAACACCGTCAACACCACATTGTACATGGGGATCCATACGAGTCCCGGTACAAAGAGTTGATCCACCACAAGCCGATAAGAGATATCGAAAAAGTTGATTTTGCGGCTTGACCAGGTGCTTCTGGAGGCGGCAGGGACAAACGGATTCACCATGCGAGGCAACGTCTTAATGTACCAGAAGACTGACGCTGGGCCAAAGAAAAACGTTCCGTAGCACCAACACCTCAATGTGCGGTGGTAATCGTAGGCGGGTACGGTTCCATCTTCATTTTGGTGAGGGAAAAAGTGCTGGGCCAATCCGTCACCAAATCCAAAGAGGATCCCGGTTGTTGCCATGTTGGTACGATACGGGTATCGCTTCAAAAGGTTATTATATTTGTGGAACATGCTACGGAGGTGCTTACTTATGAGATAGACTGCGAAAATTTTTAGTACCACAGGACGAAGGGAGAGGTGAGAATGGCATCCGGTCACGTGAGTGCCGACACCGATGAGGGATGAAGTGACACTGATGGGGGGCATGGTTGGCCTACTTCCATGCAGTCCTTAGAGGTGGATCGGTAAGGGTTCCCGTTTCAGACCGGTTGCTAGTTCCAGTTGTCGAGATAGGGCAATTTCAAAATGGCTGGCTGGCTGAGAAGGATGGATAAAAACATGTAAAACCCCGGGCCCGATTAGGAATTTAATCAGATTATTAGGTGCATCCCGCACCACTTTCAGGTGAGAACCTGTAAAGTCTCGGGAAAATAGGAGTCGACCCATATAATCAATAATTAATATCGTGTAGATATACATATAAATTTACCAATTATTTATTCAATAATACATTAATCAAATCAATTAGTCTTACCATCAGTCCCCCACCCAAAACCTTAAAATGAGGGTGGCTTTTTAAGTACGATTGCTGGTAGCACTAAAGCGCCCCAAGCCCGTATCGTCCAAACTCGCAGCAAATGGGAGGGCTAACCTGTAAAACTTCTGCGCGCGCCTAATCTGCTAACCTCCCTCGAGGCACCTTCCACCTCCTTGAAATTTCATAATTTCCATTTTCCCATCCCACCTTTTTCTAAGTTCCTCTATAAACCACCAGACAAATCGTCGATTGATCATTGTACAATGCACAGAACTTACTCTTTAAGATCCCAAAGGGCTCCAACCGCTGCTCAATTGCAAAGCCCTCCACCTCCACCTTCGTCTACCAAGTCCAAGTTTTTTGGTAA
Organism: Yamadazyma tenuis; assembly: GCF_029203305.1. NCBI lineage: Eukaryota > Fungi > Ascomycota > Pichiomycetes > Serinales > Debaryomycetaceae > Yamadazyma > Yamadazyma tenuis. The sequence continues at coordinate 425,148 of NC_089467.1, forward strand.
GGGCTCTATCTCCCACAGTTTCAGAAAGAGTGCTGCTGGTGCTTTGGGCCCCGAATTGGCTAGAAAGTTGGCTCAATTGATCAAGATGGAAAAGAACTTGATGAGATCCATTGAAATCACCGCCAGCGAAAGAAAGGAAGTTGCTAAGCAATTGTCCTTGTGGGGTGAGGCCAACGACGACGATATCAGTGATATTACCGACAAATTGGGAGTTTTGATTTTTGAAATCGGGGAATTGGAAGACCAATTCATCGACAGATACGATCAATACAGAATCACCTTGAAGTCGGTCAGAGATATCGAAGGGTCAGTTCAACCATCTAGAGAAAGAAAGCAAAAAATCACCGACCAAATCGCCTACTTGAAGTACAAGGACCCTCAAAGTCCAAAGATCAATGTGTTGGAACAAGAATTGGTCAGAGCCGAAGCTGAATCTTTGGTTGCTGAAGCCCAATTATCCAACATTACCAGAGAAAAGTTGAAGACTGCTTTCAACTACCAATTCGACTCCATTAGAGAACACGCCGAAAAAATCGCTTTGATTGCTGGTTACGGTAAGGCCTTGTTGGAATTATTGGATGAAAGTCCCGTGACTCCTGGTGAAACCAGACCTGCCTACGACGGTTACGAAGCCTCCAAGCAAATCATCATTGATGCTGAAAATGCTTTAGCTTCGTGGACTTTCGACTCGGCCGTCGTCAGACCAACCTTGTCATTGGCTGCTCACGACGAAGAGTACGAAGATATCGATGAGTTGGCTGAAGACGCTGAAAACATGAAGGTTGCCGAACAAGAGTTTTCTTCTTAGAGGTTGACTTAGTATTGGTTTAACTGCTAATCTATATTATATTGTTTTATTGTCCTGAAAAATGTTTAGTTCACCTTTGAATTGTTTTATTACTTTGTGAATACACAGATAAAGTATTTTTTGATGGTCAGGGGTTATGGCATCAGATTCCTGAAACGGTAGGGATGCCTCAAGTCTGATGCTGGAGCGCTAGAAATGATTTTGTAAAATCGTGTCCGAAGTCGATTTTTGGGTCATCAGTGCCTGCAATTAGGTTGTGTAACGAACTGCGGTTAAGCGTGGGTAAGTAACAACATCACGTATCTGCACCCCTCCACTTAACATTGACAGGGCCTTGTGGTCCTTGTTCATGGGTTGGGGCCGTGGATAGAAATATGCAAGCTGTTAGCAGCCATTTCAGGTGGCACATTTGTGGTTTGTTTATTTACAATTTCACCCAGTGCGCACTACACCAACACAAAACAATATAAACTTGATTTGCTCTAAAATATTTTTCACCTCAATAGGCTAACGATAACTAGATTGGGACGCTTAAGCACACTGGCCTCTTGCATACACGTTTGTTCGTTTCTCCATCTACCCTCACTCCTCATCACCTTTTTCACATTCTTCCATCCAGCTGCCTGAAGGTTTTTCTCCAACCCGAGCTGCGAACAAAAACCATCTTGTTTTGTTTTGATTTTGATTTTGATAAAATCGATTCTTCTTGAACTACATTGATTCAGACAGGTTTCATTGATCTTATTTATTTCCCTTCCATTCGTTCCTCCATCTTGTATACTTGTTCTGCTGGGCTTCTGCTACAGATTTTCAACTCGTCAATCTTTGATTTTCCCCATTCCCATTATCCATCCTTGATCTGAACTTGCTATCGTGAATGTCAAATAACTTCCTCCACTCGTCTCCCGCGGGAAAGGACACCCCCACCACCAACACCGTTAAAGACCAGAATATCGATCCGGCACTCTATCCGGGTTCTCCAGATGGCGATCGAAGGAAAAGCAGATTATCTACTCAGATGTCTCCTGCAAACTTCACTGGATGGACCCCTTTGATCTCGAAGACTCTCAACAATGAACAGCTCTTGAACTACAACTCCACGCCATCATCGAAGTTCCTCAATAACATCTTGTTAAACTCGGCTAACCATAACTCCATTTTACCCCAGAATGATATCGACTACTCCAATGGATTGAACTTGACCCCGTTCTTGAACCACAACATCAACTTGTTGGCCTCCAACCAGTTTGCGACCATGAGCAGTGGCTCCAACGGCAACACCGCGTCCTTCACACCTTTCCATGATAAAACCTTACATTTGAGTGACTTTTTCATGGAGTCTCCCATCAAAGATTTGGGAACCATCACACCCTCCAAGTTCAAGTTGGGCTCTGACATAAAGCTTTCGCAGAACCTCTTACAGGACCCAAAGAGTGCTAGGAAACGGTCAATTAATGAATTGGATGTGGTTGCAAACAGGCCACCGCATAAATTGTCAATAACTGTAAAAGCCAACGACTTGACGGATGAGGAGCCTGATGAGGACGATAATGATAAGGAGAATGCCGACTCGAAGTTCCAGTACAAAAAGTCAAAGGTGATGCTGAACTTACAAACTCCTTCTAAAGTGGTTGTGTTGGGGGATAGAGCCAACCGTAAAGTTGCCGATAAAACCCCGTCAAGACAAAGACAAAGACCAAAGGAATTCACCACCCCGGCCAAACCCACCGGCAACTCCTCGCCTTCCACTGTTATTTTGTCTAGTGGAGCCAAAGCTGCATCAAATGAACAGTCTCGTAAGTTTGTTCCTAATAGTCCTACACCCATGGCCAACAAAGGATCTAAGTTCACCGTAAAGGTGGACGATATCCCAGATGTTCCACCCAAACCGGTTATGGGTGTGTTCTCAGATGCTAAACTGATGTCAAGTAAGACTAGAAGGTCAAACAGTCATAAGTCTGACGATAATTCCTCTTCAAAGACCTCCTCCATATCCAGATTCGGTACCAATATTCAAGTGAACAACTTGAGGTTCAAAACATCTAATAAGGCTCAGATGCAAGCGGGAATGAACAAATTCCAGATTCTGTTGGGAGATGGAGCAGGATCCAAACGAGGTAGAAAGGGCAGAAAGGCCAAAGAAAAGAAGAGCAGCAAGAAGGAAGTGACAGTGGAAACTCAAGCTCACGCCAACGGTAGGCTTACCCAAACCCAGGGCAAATCGAATTCTCACCCGCAACAGCAACAGTCTTCTCATGAAAACACCTCAGTCACCAAAGACTCAAGTTTAATGTCTGGGAGTAATAACTCCATGAACCTCAGCAATTTGAACGTATCTCAAGGGACTGAGCATACTTCGTTTGATTTTGGAGCCTTGTCTTCAACTCCCAATGGAAAGTTCTTCCTTGATAAGATGTTTGAGAAACCATCTCCACAGTCACAACAGCTTTTAAACCAAGTCCTCATGGGTCAACAGTATAACCAACAACCTTCTCAGGCCAGCGGTCAAAGCAATATGCCTCCTCCCAAGTTCAGCCATCCCGCTCCAGTTGGAGGAATCCAAACCCAAAATAGCCAAGTAATGATGATGATGAGCACTCCCAATCACCCCAGTATCTACAGTCCTCATGAAACGACTGGAGACCACCACCGCCACCACAACCACAATAACGACCACGATAACGACAATGATGAAGCCAATATTTCCCTTTCTGCTTTTGCATATAATTTCGATAGAAAGGATTCTTCTCCCAAGTTTTCTAGTCGTTAGATGATACCCTTGTTATGAACAATCAGATTTCAGTTGAACATGAATGAACAATATATTTAATAGTTTTATACCAATACACATATATAATACCGTTGCGGTCGTGTGGTTTTATTTACAGGGTTGTTTATACGTTTGGAGGAAGCAAGAGTGCTCCGATGGTCTTAGGTCTTTCTGTGCTTAATAGATCAAAAATCTGGGCTGAATGAGAAGAATCTCCTACTTCCAACTGGATACCTAAACTTGACAAGTACTTCCTGTTATCGGGGCTTAACATTCGAGACTTCTTCCCGAGTCCTACCACCAAGATCTCGGGTTTGGGGTTAATTTTTTCGAATACTTTAAGTATATCATTACTGAACTCCACCAAGAATCCGTTTATGATCTTGAAACCTTCTTTAGATAGATTGACTTCATAAGTCTCAGTTTCCACAAGTAAAGCCCCAATTATGTCACCATTCGTATCTGGTGACGAGATGAACAAGTTGTTTGAGAGGTGGAACCCATTTGGTTTAACTGATTCGATATAATTGATGGGCTTTGTGGAAAACATCAAAATATCATTTTTCTTGAACAAGTCAGCCGGATTTGCTGAAGTTTCAGATTTTCCAGATGGTGCACCAATCTGCTGATTGGGATTAGCTATCTTACCACCGCCAAAAAGATCTGTCCTTGGTATCGACCGGGAAAACCGTCTAGTAAACCCTCTGCTTATTCCTGGTTTAAACATGATGCACAAGAAACTTTCGCGCTTTGCCAGTTCCTTTATTATCTGACACACTCACTATGTCAACCCAGTCCGGAATCACCGCTTCTCCAGATCTTTTGGATGCCTTCCAATCTCTGCAACACGATGTGTTAGTTGTGAAGGTGTCGGAGGACAGCACAAAATTGGTTCAAGATGTCAATTGTCCCCAGATTACTGGTGAACTACCACAAGTGTTCCCCCAATTGAACCAGTACATCTCGAGTATCCATCCACATCCAGTATATATTTTGCTAGCGCTTGAAGACGAGGAATACGCATTCATAAGCTTCATCCCAGATATCGCCCATATCCGGGATAAGATGCTTTATGCCTCTACCAAGAACACTTTGTTGCAGGAACTCGGAGGCGGAAAGATAAAGAGGGATCACCTTTTTGCGTGGAGTGAGCTTAGTGAGTTGAGCTTTGAGCACTTTGACAGCTCCAGACCTACCCACGCTTTGAATAATGAAGATGTGTTGACAAGCGAAGAAAAATACACCAAGGAGATTAACGCGTTACAAGATCTAACGTTATCGAGTGGTCGCAAATTAGCATCAATGGATAATGCCAGTACCCAATTGTTGTTCAGAATCGATTCCGATTTAGAAAATGCTTTTGCCTCATTGGCCACCAGTGACTTAATTGTTTTCAGCGTGGTACTTTCCTCTGAGCACTTTAAGCTTATTTCCAAAAGAGCCAATATTGAGTTGGGTTCTTTGGTTAGCACTTTAGAGGCCTCTAACGATTCTTCTAATCCGGCTCCCCAGTTTGCAGTCTACAGTTACTCACCAGGGAAGTCGGTGTTGATTTACACTTGTCCTTCGGGGTCAAAGGTTAAGGACAGAATGATTTATGCTTCCAACAAGCAAGGATTGATCAACCATTTAAAGAGTTTGTTCAAGGACCATGGCTTGGAGTTGGACAAAGTGTTGGACATTGGAGATCCCGAGGAGCTAGAAATAGGCGAGTTGAAGCCATCGGAAGAAGTACCTTCAAGCACCAGCAAATCTGGCTTGAGGTTCAACAAGCCCAAAGGACCACGCCGTAGATGAGTATAGAGTCGACAAAATCATTAAATGTATATTTCAAAGTGTGTTTGTACCATGAAGGTGCAATCACCTGGAGTACTCGTTAATTTCGTTATTAATATAGTCTTGGACTAGGGTTTGTAGATTTCGTTCGTCATCACCAAATAATGAGTCCATTACTTGGTTGTCTGTTTGGGCCATGGAAGTAATTCGGCCATATATTTTTCTTGATGCAGACCTGTTGATCTTGATATAATCATCTTCGCTTCTGATGAGCTTAACTTCATTATTGGTGTTCTTTTTATAAAGGGGTCTTAAACGGTCTCGGATAAACTTCTGGATTCTGGATTTCTGATCGTATGAGAGGACTGGTGCTTTAACCAGCAGAGAGTCTTCATCTCCTGAAGTCACAGGACTAAAGTTTGATGAGGACGGGCTTCCTCCCGAGGGAGATCCTGAGTATGACGACGAATATTCCACAACTGGTTCTCTAGAAGCAGTATGAAAGCTGGAATTATGAGGTGGTGAAGACGTCTTGATCTGGTTCATGAGACTGGAGATGCGAGAGCTCCCTGGCCCAAGGGGTCTTTCGGGGTGCGTATCACCAGAAGTCTGGGGCAAAGTCTCTGGCAAAGTCCGCTTTTTCCTTCGTCTCCGAGTAGGCGTGTTATTATTCTGCATAGAATCCAACACCGCAGGTGTATTCCCATCCTTGGCCTGGTCAAATAACTCCCAGGACTTGAGTTCTTCGGGGGTGAGAGATTGCAACTGCCGTATTTCTCTGCGGGCTATCAGACCTCCGTTCACCACTGGAGGTGAGTAGTGGACCAGCTGGGAGTCGAAAAGGTCGTCTTCGGTGTCCATAAAATCATCATTGTTGGTATACGTTTCGGTATCATCAATGTCTCTATCGTCATCGTAGAAACCTGTTGGTTCAGGGATGGGCTGTCGCCTTCTTGAAGAAGTGTTGATAATATGCCGAATGACGCCATTGGCAGAAACTCTTCGTCTCGACACCGGCTGTCGTCTTCGATACAACGCCGGACTCACCACCATCTCCTGGCGACAGTCACAGATGGGACAATACCATCCACTGTCATAGTCAGAGTGGCTTAAACAGGTTTGATGAAACTTGGAGTTGCAGGCCTGACACGTGACCATGTTTCTGGTCAATGAGGTTCGGTAGTCGGAGCTGGAGCAGATGGAGCACACGCCGTGGCGTTGGGTGTCCAAAGGTTGTAGTTCTTCGTTTGTGGATGGAATGATCTGGTTGGCAGGGATGATGTATTCGGAAGGAATATCATTGATAGCGTCGTTTGCAAGTAGCTTATCTTGAACATGCACGGTTTCGATGATGTGGGGGCTGTTGGAAACCTTGATATCGATGTCATTAAAAAGGTTACGACAAGTAGGACACGAGTTGGAGTTGTTAGACCACTGAACAATACATGTGTCGTGGTAGTAGTGACGACAATCCCTCACGACTCCCAAGCGGGATGTGGGGATTAGAAGCTCGAGGCATATTGTACATTCTTCATGAGGATCCGGATCACTCATTTTTGGGTAGGTTGTAGTGCTGGATGATATAGGTGGTTGAGTTTATTATAAAATGCGCGACAATTTGTGATTTTTGCAGTTGTTTGAAGAGAGATGTCCCGCCATCAATATGATTTGGTGCAGTGTATGAAACAAATGGGTGCTCAAGTGGGCAAAGTATGTGGTAATTGTGAAGGCAGATGTCCGATCTGTGATTCGTACGTGAAGCCAACGGTTGAGGTGCGGATTTGCCAGGAGTGTTCCCAGGGCCATCTCAGAGATCGATGTATCCTCTGTGGACATCGATTTACGGAAGAGGATCTGGGGGTCGAAGCGTTCTATTGCTTGGAGTGTGTGAGGTTGGAGAAGCACCGAGAGGGGTGTCCTCGGATTCTCAATATGGGTAGTTCTAAGAGTTCGATGATCATGGATAAGAAGAAGGTTGGACCGGGGCTAGAGAGGTTGACAGGTTAGGGTGGAAGTTAGGCTGACATTAAGAAGGCCATTGCATGAATTATCAAATAGCCATTGCATGAACAAGTAGGCATTGCATGAATTATCATAGCCATTGTCATATCAACAGGCCATTGACATTTGTATACCATGACATGAATTAAATAAATGTATCTATATCGTTATGTAATACAGTTCGTATCGTTCGTATCGGGATCAGTCCCGTTTGGTCACCACATCTACGCTGAGGTCCACCACGCCCTTTATACCCTCCTTCCATCGACTGTTGAGATAGTCATTGACAGGCTTAAAGTCGGCCTGCCTCTTTTTCCTGACAGAGTTGACCTCGTGTTCCTGGCGCCGCTTCTTTTCCAACACCGACTCGAGCTGGTGGTGGAGCCGGCTTACTTCCTCGGCGTGCTGGGCATTGACCTGAGCCATCTGACCCGCGTTCTGAAGCACCAGGTTCAAATTATCGGTTTCATTCAACGCATAGTAGAGACTCTCGTAGTACCGGGCATTTCCATTATCGTACTCCACGTCGTACCGCACCACGTCGATGCCGTCGGAGAAAATATGGTCTGGTTCTTCCTGATCGTGCTCCTGTTCGTATCTCTCAATCTCTTTCAATGCCACCGATGAGGGACTAGCGGTTTCGGGGAAAGGCACCACCATGTCGACCAACGGGTGGTGGTGGGTGGGGTGGAGCAGCGACAGGCCACGCAGTCGAAGCGATTCTTGATGGGCTAATTCCTGGAATATGAGGGATTCGACATTTTGCTGTTCTTCACCGGTGATGGCCACATCGATATCTAAAAAGGGTTAGTAAATGAAAAGAGTGATTATGAACAGACAACAAGAACACATACATGGTAGGTGGTCCAACAGCTGGTGGGTTATCATCGGCTGGGGATATAGAAAAAAATTATAGAACCGGGAAATATGGAGATGTGACTCCTGGGGAATATCGCCCTGTGCGCAGATGACAAGAAAAATCGGCAGATCTCTAACTTACGAGAAATGAAAAAACAAACGAGGATGAGAAATCTCCGACAGCTAAAATATTATATTAGATAGCTAACTGGTAAATATACATTTAACAACGATTACTTGTTCAAGACTTCGGCGTCGTATCTTTGCTTGAACCAGGCAATGCTATCTTCCTTGTTGGTTTGGTGGTGGTTACCAATGGTGGATCTAGCTCTCTTTCTTCTGGTGATTCTTGCACCAGCTCTGCCCAACACAACGTAAAAGTCCATACCGTAGATACCGATACCTGGGTCATACTTGATACCCAAGTCGATGTGTTCATCAACACCGAAACCAAAGTTACCGGTGGCAGAAAAGTTTCTTTCTCTCAATTGGTATTCCTTGACCTTCAAACCTCTTTCCAAGATTTCTTCGGCCTTTGGGCCTCTGATGGTGACATGGACAGAGATCTTTTCGTTTCTTCTGATACCAAAGGTTCTGACGGTATATCTGGCCTTGGATTGAACTGGGGTTTGACCGGACAATTGTTCCAACACCTTGGAGGCTCTGGTCAATCTGTCACCGGATTCACCGACACAGATGTTCAACACTAACTTTTCGATGCGCATGTCACGCATTGGGTTTTGGGTTTTAGCAGACTATGGTTGTTAGTATTGAGGTGGTGCAGATGTATACTAGTGTATACGGGAGGGGCAGAGAAGACTGTTGTTGTGCCTGTTGGTGAGATGCTGTGTGCTTATGATGTGTGCTTATGATGTGCGCTTATGATGTGTGCTTATGATGTGTGCTGTGTGCTTGTGCTGTGTGCTTATGCTGTGTGCTTATGCTGGGTTGAGGATATCTCATATGAATCCTTAGGCTGCACATTGAAAAGGAAGGCAAGATCACGACTCGACTAGACCACAAGGCCATGACCTAACCGTCTTCTGCTCTGACTCCAACACTGACTATCGTTCTTACATACCATCTTGATATTATATTCTGTTAATGAAAAATTTTAAAAGATTTTTCAGTGCTAAAGCGAGCGCTACACTCACCTGCACAGGGCCCAAAAAACCACCCGCGTGTATTCACCAGATGCCCTGGGGGTGAGGCGTGACAGGTGTCGCGACACTAGGTCTCCAGCCCTACAGGTCGTCCCTCATACTTTAACATTAGCATTAGATAGATAGGTGTATATAAAAACTAGGCAGCCACGTTATTGAAAGATTGTTCCTTTTCTTTGACTTCCCAGAACAACTCTCCCACGTCGAAGTTGCCGTGGTATTTCCATCCGTTGATGTCGATATGGTATAAGTTAACCGATCCTCCAGAATAAGCATCTCTATGAGCAGCAGCTAAAATCGATCTCTTACCCAAATATAATGCTTCTTCCTCAGGCATGTCCCATTTATACTCAGAATCCAACACTCCGTACGCAAAGGTCTGTCCAGACCCCACACAGAACATGTCTCCTTTCAATCTGGTTCCATCCGAATCAACATAAAAGAGCGCAGGACCTTCCTTTTGGGTGTATCCACAAATCATGGTCCCCATAGACAACCCCATTCCCTTGTAGTTGTACACCAAGTTTCCCAAAAGCTTGGAAGCAGCAGCCACGGAGATTCTTTCCTTTTCTCTTAACTCATGCAATCTACATTGAGTACCCAACCAGGTCTCCCAGTATTGACAATCAGCAGCACCGCCAGCCATGGTCCCCAACAAAAATGGGTTGATTCTGATGACTTTGTGGACAGTTTGGGACGCAGTGAAGTTTCCTTGTGAAGCTCTCGAGTCAACGGCAATGACAATTCCTCCCTTGTATCTGAACGCCAACGTGGTGGTACCATGGGCGAGTTTAATTTTACAGTCGGGGTTGGCCGCATCGTCGGTGTGGGCTCTCAAGAACGCCGTGGGCTGTGAGATGGGCGGCAATTGCATCGTAGGGGCAAGCTCGAGCGTGGCAGGACCTGACCCGTAGGTGCCATTGATTTCTTCCAACACGCCATTACGGTTGGCATTGGTGAATTGGGTGGCAATCGAGTTCATGAGCGGTGTAGTCGATCTTGATGATATACGTTGAAGATGTGAGGGTTCAACGATACAGTGGCAGTCGACGCGTGTGTATTAACGTGGATACAACTGAGTGAACTGTTCTGACTATAAACTTGCCACTCAAAGATAAAGTGCGAGTGCGAGCGCGAGGGAGATCGAGGCCGTGCGTGCTCCTACCACCTTCCTGTGGTTGCAAAAAAAAGTGTACATTATAATTTACATTATTATAGGCGGGGAGACTTCGAAGGCAGTCCGTTAGCACCGGCTTCATCTTCAAGTCCACGCTTAGGCCTGGTAGCCTTTTCTGGGGATTTGTCATCCTTTTCACCCGGCTTTGCACCATATCCAGGCCGGGTGGGTTTGTTGGACATAAACTGTGGTGGCTTGGATAATCCCCCTGGTTTGGTATACGTTTGGGGACGAGACAAAACAGGGCTGGTTCCAGATAACGGTCTGGTCAACGGTTCTGGCAGTTTTCCATTGAGAGAAAATACCGGTGGTTTTCCCAACGAAGCAGCCACTACAGGCTTATCTTTATCATCGTCTGCTTCAACCGACGTTTCTTTATTGGCTAGCCGGTCGGCTTCTTTGTAGATTTCGCTGGTGGATGCAACTGCAAGCTCAGCAGCAGCAGGCTTGGGGCTGGAAAGCTGAGATGGTCCTGGAGTGGCACCCCTGCTGTTGGACCGAGATGACAAGAGTCCTTGCTTTTCCTTGATAGATTTGGTCAAGGCAATATCCAAGATTTTACTCACTTGCTGAGGAGCTCTCTCCACCAAGAAACTCAAGGCGTTGTTTCCCACCCCTGCCTTGGACCCAATGACATTCACCTGTGCGATCGTAGTTGCCAATGCCTTGGTTATGATTTCGGTGGTGGTGGCGGTGTTGTACGATAGTTTCCGAGCCTTATAAAGGGTGAAAAGCTCCTTCTGTAAGTAGGTGAGTGACTTTTTTGTGTCTTGGTTCATCAGGGTGGATGTCGAAGTTTTCGCAGCCGTCGCATTTGCAGCTAGTTCTGGAGACGTGGGAGAAGAAGCACCAACAGCGGGAGGAGACTGCGAATACTGCGATCGGTTGGCTGCCAACTGGGCCTTGATGGTGGGAGAACCCCCTAAATCAGGGGATTTGGATTCTCCCGCTTGTGGTTTGAAGTACATCGGGGTCTTGGAACTGGCACCATCACGTCTGATTTCACTGGCAATCTCGGCAATGGTTTTGGGTTTCTGTCCGCTCTGGTTGTTCTTGTGATGGAGCTGGGCAATGAGTTGAGATTGGGACAAGAGATGGGCATGGGAGTTTAATGGTAAGCCATACGGAGAGTTAAAGTCCCTTCCAACGATGTTCTGCGATATTGACTGCTGCATTTCCAATCTTTGTTTCTGCTTCAACTCTTCGGCACGAATGGCAGCCTCTTTGGCTCTTTGAGCAGCGATTTCTTGTTGTTTCTTTCTCACTTTCTCTTTTTCTTGCACGAAGGACTCGTCAATATTCCATCTCTCTTCTTCCTCTTCTAGCTCGTCCTGATTGGCATCTGCTTGACCGGGTGACAGTTGGAGATGATTATCAATACTTTGGCTGGACTTGAAGAGCTTGTTTAATCTGACATTATGAAGTACCACTGACTGCCATCCATCAGGACAGTATTTGTAGTAAGGGTATATTTCCTTTACCCCCTCATAAATATCATTCAAGGTCAATCCTCTTTCATCGTTCTTGAATTTCAACACATTGATGATCATCACCGGGAATGCAAGCGTTGGCTTGGTTCTATAATGCTCAGGAATCTCGTTCATCGTGTATATGTTTTTAGTGGGTTTCTTGGGGGCCAACTCTTTTCTCTTCTTGGGGACTGTGGGAACCATTCCCACTTTGCCAATTATCTTGGGAATGTGAACCGGAGGATATGGATAGTTGGTACCGACAGTGATCTTGTCAATGATGATCTCTGGCAGGGCAGCAGGCTGTTTGGGTATGGTATGGATTGGAACCAAAAGTTCGGGAACTGGGGGTCTTGGTGGCATATAAACCTTGTTGAACAGTTGGTTCATAAGGTTTCCTTGTGCCAATTTGAGAGAATAGTCTCCAGGACCCTGTGCAACCAAATGAGTGGGAAATCCGGGCATTTGGGAGCCCATATTCATATTGGCAAGCCTCATGTCGATGGCTTGGTTCTTGTTCAAGGGTGCAGTTCTACCATAAACTCTGGACGCCGGAGGCTGTATAGAAGCGGGTTTGCCCATTCTTGGGGTAGCGAGTCTGCCCATTAGTGGACTGTTTCTTTGAAGATTAGAGTACTGGCCCAGGTTAGGGGAAGAAGATCTCTCTTTCAAAGCATTCTCTTGGTGATGGGCATTGATTAAAGGTGCCAAGTTGACGATTTCTTCGTCTATAACTGACAAGCTCATGTCTTCACGGCTTAATTCAGCTTCATCCAAATTCACTCCTTGATCCATGTTGTGCTGTTTGACGAGCTGATCCAATTCGTCTTCTTCACCTTCTTGGAAGCTGGAGAGCACTCCACTATCGATTTGTGCGTCTTCGTCATCATCATCGATAATGGCCGATTCGTTGTCGGGACCAGTACCAAGAATTGTTCTGATCTGTGCATCTACAAGTCCTGGATCTTGCTCGTCGAGATCATCAATATCATCGAGGGTTTTGACTCCAAGTTCTGATAAAATAGCATTCAATTCATCGTCGGTAGCAGAAGCTAATGACTTCCTCCGAGCTTCAGACAATCTTCTCGGTATACTTCGACTCTTCTTGCTAGTGACTTTCTTTTGCTCTTCGTTATTCGTGTTCTTATTAGTTCTAACCGGAGAATTGGAGTTCGAATTGGAATATAGTGAAGTTCTTAAGCTAATGGCATCACTGGGATCAAATGGTTTGGCTGACAATGACGCGTCCTTGGAGTGGCTAGCCTCAACAGAAGGTAGCACAAACAGGAATGTTATATCACCGATTTGGATCTTGGTACCGTCGACCAAGGGGATTGTCATGCCCTTTTCGATGAATAAATCATCCACAAAGGCTCCATTTCGACCTAAAATCGATAGTTCAAACCTCTGGGTTCCAAAGTTGTAGAATATTTTAGCATGTCGTCTGGAAACAGCCTTTTTAGACGACAAGTGTACATCCACAGAGTGCTGGGATCCGTTTAAAAGCTCATCATTGGACTTTCTTCCTAGTATAACCTGCAAAGTTTGGACAAAAAAAGTATAATTATCAAAGTCCAAGCGGGCATAGGCCGAGATCTTGGACAAATCCTTGTCCTCTGCCAGACTATTATGACCCAATGCAGCTTCTGAAGTTATAGATGCGGTTGACATATGCGATGGCTCTTTCTTGATGGCGATAACTTTGTTGGAACCCAAGTCAAAGCTTATTTTAGGATTGATTTCTGAAGTTATATGTGTCTTAATGTGTTCGGAACCATTAGAAGTCTGAAGGTTACCTGCTAGAGGAACATTGGGGTTACTCAAGTCTTTATCTATCATCTCATCTCCTACTGAAGCACTCATTTTTCCAAGAATGGTGGATGTAACAAACGAGGTCTTTGAGGAGAAGGATGTTCTATTAGGGGTGAATTATCTATACGACCAAATGTTGATGAATAACAGGCAGTTCCTGGGCGTAGAAATTGAATATATCACTGAGATGGTAGTGCGATGTGTTTTTGCTTTTATTGAAAAGAATTGAAATTTTAGTGCGACTAGATGGGCTTCGCGCATTTGTGGTTAACTGCAAAAACCTGTTTGCAACCGTTAACAAATAACAATGATACACATAATATTTGCCTTGTTATGGGTAGCTGTTCAAGTCAGTGCTGCAATTCAAGCCAAGCAGTTACCGTACCACCGTTCTGTTTACGTGAATTCCACTGCCATTGCAGAAAAGCCTCTGTTTCCTAAAGTCTACGGAGTAAGCTTGGGCGGGTGGCTCGTATTAGAACCATGGATTACCCCATCACTTTTTGAGGCGGTAGAAAACAGCACCGGCACGATGCCCTTGGACGAGTACACGCTCTGCCAGCTTCTTGGGGAATCGGCCAACAGCACAATGCACGAGCACTATGATACATTCATTACCGAGACAGATATCGAGGATATCAAGAACTACGGGTTGAATCTCGTACGAATTCCCGTGGGATACTGGGCATTTAGAAAGTTTGAGGGAGACCCTTTTGTCAGTGGCCTGGAAGCGTACTTGGATCGGGCTATAGAATGGTGTGAAAAACACGGCTTGAAAGTACAAATAGATTTACACGCGATGCCTGGATCACAGAACGGATTTGATAACAGTGGGCAGAGGACCACCAATCCAATTTGGCTTGAGACCCCTGAAACAGTCGAACTCAGTACCCAGGTGTTGGATTATGTGATGCAAAAATATGGCCAGCAGTTTCGCGGTGGTCAACAGCATCGAAATCCCCAACGAGCCGTTTGCATACACCATCGGTGTGGACCGGATCAGAAGCTTCCACGACGTCTACAACTCAGCCGTGGCCCACAACGTGACGGCACAGTTGTATTTTAGTGATGGGTTTCTTCCCATCTCAGAATGGAACGACTTTATGGTAAACACCACCGGGTACCAGCCGATCATGGACCACCATATCTATGAGATCTTCACAGAAGACCAGATAAAACTCTCGATCGACCAGCATGTTGCCAACATCGTGAATATCGGCGAGCAGATGTTGGCAGAGCCTCACAACAGCGTGGTGGGCGAGTTCAGCGGAGCCTTGACCGACTGCACCAAGTACCTAAACGGAGTGGGCATGGGAGCTCGGTACGACGGCACCATTGGCGGTACCGATGCTGTTGGGAGCTGTGAGGGCCATGAGAATTATGAATTGTGGCCGCAAGAAGCCAGGGAAAACACCAAGCGGTATCTTGAAGTGCAGATGGAAACGTACGCTCTGAACAGCAGTGGATGGATCTTCTGGTGCTACAAAACGGAGTCGGCAATTGAGTGGGACTTCCGACGGGCGTCAAGCGTGGGTCTTATAGGTAATGTGAGTTTGCAGCCAAAAGTAGAGTTTGGTAATATAGACCTGGGAATCTGGATTACAGTTTCCAACGGCGGAACCAAGTCTATTGGTAAGTCCATTTGGCGTGATTGCTTCGACTTTGTGCAATCACTTAACATCTTCTGTGAGGGCTTCCTTGGGATGTTGCCGTTCCTTGTTTTAGTTGAGTAAAGCAGAAGCACATAAAAGAGGTCTTATAGCACAATTGGAAAGTACCACCGGATTTACTAGTAGAGAAATCTTTGAGGGTAGCATTCAAATATGTATCAATAACCTTTCTTTGTGCAACAGACTGTTCTTTATACTTCCACATGTTGGTGTTGTATTTGTAATGTTATATTTGTGGTAGATAGTTTTACACCAGCAATGCGACTAGATGCACGGCTATGAAGCACAGGAGAATAAATTTTCGCAGCCGAACTCAGTGCATGTTACACTTATGAAGTAAAGGTTGCATATAGTTCAGACTGTTTGATTGGTAAGGTATAGGTGCGTCACCAGATGCATATCCAGCTTGATAGTCTTTTAGATGAATCTAGTTTGGTGATCTTTTCGCAGAAGAGAGTGAATCTATCCAATGCGATCATGTTTGATAATATAATGAAAAAGCTACTAAGAAAGTAGCATAGTCTATTGAGAAACACGGTATCCCGGCAATCCACTCTATAGCAGTAGAACTTATGGGGCCATATGATTAGAGATGGAATACTCCGCACGAGTGAGTGTATCCCCGTACACATGTCAACATGGCAGATACCTTAATTTGCAGTCAGTCCAGTAAGCCTTAGTATGCTACAGGATTCACTACATGTCTATTGAGCTCTGGACATCACATATTCATACACGTATCGTAGGCAGGTGAAATACAAGAGTCGGTAAAGGGAGAACCAAACTGCTCGTTCTCTCCACCGTTTGTTTCACCGTATGGGAAGACATCGCGAAAAAAACTTAACCTTAGCACAAATGGTAAGTACCACCAACCACCATAATTAGCCATCCCGTACTAATATCTCCGTAGGGTACCAAGAGGACACGCACAGCGTTACGGGCCAAGTCGACCAGAGCCGCCACCAAGAGCGTCAACCCCAAAATCATCGAATCCATCGAGTCTAATCCGTACGATGAGAACCCGTTTTTAAAGCTACTGTCGATTACCAAAAAGGAAAAACAGCACCAGAAGACCAAGTCATTCACACAGCGGCTCGCAACCACCAGCCTGAGCGTGTCGAAGTCTGCGCTCCGAAGAAGAAAGAGAAAGGTCAAAGAGGCCTTGAAGCCTAAAATGGAAGAGCTCTTCGAGACTTTGCCAGAGGTGACGCGAGACCAGCAAACCGGCTTTGTCCCCAGCGACACCCCCCATGCCAACGAGCCCAACGCCCGGAAAAAAACAGGGCACCAGGTGATATTTAAGCGAGAACACGAGAACTTCAACCATATTCTCCAGAACAAGCAGTTTCGCACCTCGCCGTTTGCGACGCTTAAGCAGTCGATTCAAGAAAACTCCGGCAATTAGAGCCTGAAGAGAGTCGATACATGTCGCCAGCCGTTATATATACCTGGTATTGATACATTATGAGTTTAGGGTCCTAAAACGTATGCAGTTTAATAGTCCATCCAAATACACAACAACACGCTCTGGGAAAATCCGGTGCCGCCACGCCCTATTGTATGTTTATGTTTACTTCACTGCGGTATGCACAAATCCAGCGGCTCAATCTGAATAAAAATCATCCAACTGCCATTGACAAGCGGATTGTCAGTTGCCTTCACTAGACTACCACCCTCTGCCCGTGCCAAGCTCACGTGACACCACCGAGCCCCTCGAGCCCCCAGTGTGCCATGTCTTCGGTCTCCAGCACCGTGCAGCTGCCAGTTGCCAGTAGCGGTCTTACTGACGACCGCTGTTCCCAACTCATCGAAAATACTGTCCAAAACACCGCCAGTGAAATTCCCCACGACAGGTCGCCCCCGACTTCTCACTCGTCTCCCACCAGCTCCCACACGATGCTGGAGGCGAAAGAGGTGGTGCAAACGTCTTCTCATATGTCGCTGCCGCAGCCTCACTCTCAAAAACAACATCAACAAACCGGCGAAAAAACCTCCTTTGCTTACAACGCCCACGGCGAGTCGGTGTTCGATGACTCCCGTGTGTTCCCCAGCGTCAAGCCGGGAGAAATTGCAAAGTTTGACCAGGGGGACCCTGAACTCATCAACCACGCAACCATCACCGCTTTGATTGTACAACTCACCAGCCCCGAGGTCATCGACTACAACTTGGTGTATGACTTCTTCATCACCTACCGAATGTTTAGTGATGCGCTGACGGTAATGGGCTTGCTTATGCGGAGGTTGGTCTGGAGTTTACAATATGTCAACAAACAAGACGAAGAGTCTCATAAGATCGGGACCTTGGTGTTATTGCGAACGTTTGTGGTGTTGAGACACTGGATCTTGAACTATTTCATCGATGACTTCAACTCGGACTTGAAACTCTGTGACACCTTCATCACCAACTTGAACGAGGTGGTGTTTGAGTCGGGGTTAATTAATGAGCTGATGGTGTTCGAGCGTAAGATCATCAAGGACTTGAAAACCCACTGGCTCACGCTCCTGTCGGAGTTTTGGAACGTCCACTTGGACTTGTCATCGTTCTCGGGTGAAGAGGTATTTGACTATTACTTGCCAGCCACCAGCGATATCTCTATGAACAGTTTCTTAAAGAAGAGTAACACCGAGATTTCTCTCCACACAAACCCCAGCTACAGACGGTCGGCCATGTTGTCTTTGTACGACCAGAAGATGCACCACAAATGCCTTGTGTTTGACGATTCAAGATTTAGCAATAACGAAAACCCCCAACTCTCAGTCAATAACTTATTGGTGCTGCACAAGTCATCCCGACAGTCTATCATGAACAAATTGAACCATTTCAATATCGGCAAGTCCAAGCACGTTTCTGTCAAAGACGCTACTGTGAATTCAGCTGGTTCTGGACCTTCAAACAACAACAGCAATACCACCAGTCCATTGGGATCTTCCAATCGACACAACCGGATGAACTTGAATGATTCTTCAGTTGGCTTGCGAAAGACCACCAAGAACCGACCAACCAACCAGCAGAGCCTCAACGATGAGATGGATAAGATCTCGTTGAACCCGATTCAAATTGATAATGTTGGATTCTCCACCAATGGTAATGTCAAACTACCTTCTTCAAAAGTCTTGTCGATAGTTCCTTCGACTCCCGTGAAGAAGATGGAATACAGTATTCGTAACCCATTGGAGAAGGACGATGAAACGGCCCAAGGGTTTTCCGTCAACGATTGGGAAAGCCCTATCAATTACAAGATCATAAACAGCATGGACATCACCAGAAAGAATTCTATCAAGAAGATCCTTGAAGGGTGGAAGAAAAACAGAAATCATAGCAACAAATCCAACGATGAGATCAACAAGATGATCAATGATTCCATCACGGAGGACGTCATTGGTACTAGAATCGATGTATTAAGTGCCCGAATCATTGATGAACTAGAGTTCTTGATCAGGCACTATGTTCAGAACGATGCGTCGTATAATCCCACCATAGCCGAAGGCGATACCATCGACAATACCAATGCGCTCAACTCTCCCGATGAAGTGGACTTGCACGAGTTAGACGGGTCTCGTGACTTGGACGAAACTCACAAACCCCAGAATGGTGATGAGAGTGTCAATGATGATGTTGATATCAACGACGTGAGTGAATTGAATTTGCACAAGATCGACAACTTGTTCAGTGAACAAGGAGATGATGATACGGATGAAGACAACGAAGAGTTTCAAGACAGTGGGCTATCTGCCAACATGCTTAATGATATCCACGAGTTTTCGTTCCAAAGGCCCACCAGTATAAACTGGGCCGATGACAATGCTTTGGAATTGGATACTTCTCAAACCCCAGCTAAGGAAGAAGGTTCGGACGAAGAGCTACCCGAACCCAACTTACCTCGTGACAATAGTGGAGACTTCAACCACCTTGCCGAACCCCCGTTTCCTTTTATCGATGGCAATAACAACTTTTCTCTGGTGTCGACCATCTCGACTCCTAGCAACATTACGGACTACAATGCCGAAATCGAGGACTTGGGAATCGCCATGAGTCCAAAGTCAAAGGAACAACAGACAAAACGAATCAGCTTCAGCAAGCATTCAAGTCTCAAGAAAAGAGTATCCAGAAACTCTTCCAATTCTTTGTTCAAAAGAGACTCGGTCAAGTCGTACCTCAGCTATGACTCGGCGTATTCCTTTTCGAAGGACTCGCTTGAAGATGACCGGGACAATGGCCATTTGAGAAAGAAGGCTGGCATCAACGACTTGAGAAGAATGGCAGGGATCCCCAGTGAGCGAAGGTCTCTTGAAAATGCGCTCCGTATCCAGTCGAATGCTTCTGTACGCAAAAGCGTCAGGGCCAGCACTCTTCTTGCCTTGAGTGAACTCCCATTCAATGGCATGTATGACTCCAGAAGCTCCATTTACATGACAAACCATAAGGTGATAGCCCGTTCTTCTGGAGTTGGTGATAGCTCGATATTTTCTGTGGCCATGAAAAGCCGAAATTCGCTTTCCAACTCACTAAAGACCTTGAACGAAAGCTCTCGTCTCTCAAGAACCAGTCCATTGAACGAAGATTATGACGACTTTGCGTTTGGGTTTAGGGCCAGCAGTGACGAAGGCTTTGGAGAAAGTGAGACGTCCACCAGGTCGGTGGTGATTCCTGGTATCAGCAACAATGTGTTGAAAGAATTAGCAGCCATTCCTGACGACTCCTTCCACTTCAATCCCATTGACGTGGCATTCAACAAGTTGGAAGGAGCCAAGTCCCAGGGGAAGAATCTTCAGTCTGAAGAGGAATTGAATAACAGCGAGGTGACCCAGGTTGAGCTTAACGATACGCAAGACATTTTGAACGAAATCAACAACGCTCACACCGAAGATATCATCGAGTCATCGAGCCAGAAAGACTTCACGGCCGAAATGCCTCTTACTCCCGTGGCCCATCGGGTTATCGATGTGGGCGACTCGAGTGGAGGAACCTTGGACTCAACTCAGCTTGAGCAAGGGGCCAAGAGCGACAACGTCTTCATATTCAGTGCCAACTACACCACAGAACTCGAGATTATATCGCCTCTGGAAGAATCCAAGACCGTCTCCACTGTGGAACCACGCTTGGAAAGTCCCCGGTTGATTTTGGAGTCATATAACATGGCTGACACCTCGTTGGCGATTTCAAACGTGATGGCCGACAACACCCACATTTCGTTTGTGCTTAGTTACACATCCGAGGAGTTGAGCCAACACTTTACGATGGTCGAGCGAGACATTCTCCAGGAGATCGACTGGAAAGAGTTGGTGGAGCTCAAATGGAACAAAGAGTTGACCCCTGTCAACAGCTGGTTGGAGATTATCGTGAACGAAGAGTACTACAACTCCAACAAGGGAGTGAACTTGGTGATAGCCCGGTTCAACCTTATGGTCAACTGGATCATCTCCGAGGTTCTCTTGTCCAAACAGCAGGAAGAGCGGGTGCAAATCATCTCTCGGTTTATTCACATCGCACAGAGTTGTTTGATACTCCAAAACTACTCCACGCTCATGCAGATATTATTGGCATTGACGAGCGAGCGATTGGCTAAGCTCCGTGAGACCTGGAAGAGCTTGCCACCTGGTGATATCTTGGTGTTGAAGAACTTGGAAGAGTTGGCGTCGCCGGTTAAAAACTTTCTTAACTTGAGAGTTTCCATCAACAGGATCCAGCCGTCACGTGGATGTATTCCATTTGTGGGACTATACTTGTCGGACTTGATCTTCAACACTGAGAGACACAAGTTCATCGATAAGGGCAAGACGGTGGTGAACTTTGCTCGGTTCCGGACGTCGGTGCATATTGTAAAGAGTCTTAGTCAGTGTATTGAGTGGTCTTCCTACTATAAACTCAATGTGAATAATGAGCTCTTGCTGAAGTGCTTGTACATCCGGTCGCTTGATGAGGATGAGATGAACTATTGCTTGAAGAATGTGACAGAAGCGTGATGGATGAGTGGATGTAGACTATGTACTATAATGGAAACTAGACATTTAGGTTAGATTGGAGAGTTTGATTGTACAAACAGAAACACTAGATAAAGACGTTGCCAATGTTCACTACGTTGTTTTGAATGTTCACTAGACGTTGACAGTGTCCATTACTTTGTTTTGAATGTCCACTAGGCATTGTCATTGTTCCCTATGTTCTTTTGAAAGTTCGCCAGATATGATTTGCAGCCAGGGCGGAGATTGGAAATGTTGGGGAATGCGAGAGGCACGTAGAGATCCGGCCGCAACCTTGGGGAATATCCGAGGGTAAAGCTAGGCCATTTTACAGCAGTGCGCCTGCACTCGCACCCCCTCGGACCCCCGGCCTCGCTTTCAACAAAAACCCTTGTCTCCAGCCCCGGCTCGATGGAATATATAAACGGCAGATTCTCCCACATTTGCTTTTTATCTATTCAATGTCTAGGAGAAGAAACCCCCGTATTTTCCTCACGGCCGTGGTCGCCTCATCGCTCCTAGCCGCATCCTACAAACTTTATGACTATTATGTGTCGAGCTCCAGCAACTCAAAAAATCTTCAAGACCCCAAGAAATACACCAAAAAGTCCATTGCCTTGACATTATCACACTCGATTTTAAGTTCTCAACTCCCGCTCGATGAGATCCTTCTCAACTCGGAAAACGTGACGTTCATTTTGCCACCTAACTTGTCGGTGGACGATTTGGAAGGTAATTTTGCTGGAGGTGAGGCTGGTAGCCTGTTACCAAGGGCGTTGCTTAAAAACTACAAGTTGTTGAACTGTAGCAACTTCCAGGGGTATTTTGATATCATCAAGAATTTAAAGCCAGATATGCTTTTGGTGTGTTCGGACGATTTGGGCATTCGCAGCCTGCTTCCGCTGGACTTGAGTCGATTTGCGAAGGAGATTGTGGAAGTGGACCAGAACGCCGAGGATATAACCACCAAGTTGATGCCATTGTTCGTGTGGTAGCTCGTGCGGTTGCAAGCTCAAGGCTCCCCAACACAAAAAGAACGACAACAACGAACAGAACGAGACAAACGAAAATACACATCATGTATGTCATGACGTTATGCATTGACACATCACACGAAACGAGCCAAGTTTCTACCCACCATCTTTCCTACGGTCAGTATTAAATACGATTAGATATATATTGACAAGTGAGTACTCCAACAGTAGAATAAGCGCAGTGCACCAGACAAGATCCAGGTAGGTATTTTGGTTGGTATTTATCAGCCACAAGGTTCTGGTTGGTATTTATCAGCCACAAGGTTCTGGTTGGTATTTATCAGCCACAGGAACCTGGTAGGTATTTATTAGCCACAATATTCTGGAAGGTATTTAACTGGCACAAAATCCTCGAAGGTATTTAACTGGCACAAAATCCTCAAAGGTATTTACCACCGACACCTACCACCCGCGCGACGACAACTTCTCGTTGTCTCTCAACGACGAGATACTCACTCCGAACATCAACTCTCCCAAGTCCGTCGAGTACTCCAACACCTTCGCTGGATCATTATAGTGAGTCACCGCATTCACAATGGCCTTGGCCAACTTTTCTGGGTTCTTGGATTTGAAAATCCCCGATCCCACAAAAACCCCGTCACAGCCCAATTGCATACACAAGGCCGCGTCAGAGGGAGTTGCAACTCCACCGGCTGCAAAGTTGACAACAGGGAATTTACCACCATTAGCAATCAACTGCTTCAAAGCATCTAAAGGAATTCTGTTCTCTTTGGCAAACTGTTCGAGTTCACCATCCGTCTTCAAAGACATCACATACTCAATTTCTTCTTTGATCTGAGTGATGTGCTTGACAGCCTCTGAAATATCCCCGGTACCAGCCTCTCCCTTGGTTCTCAACATGGCTGCTCCTTCACTGACTCTTCTCAAAGCCTCTCCCAAGTTCTTGGCCCCGCACACAAATGGAACCTTGTACTTAGACTTGGGAATATGGTTTTTGGTGTCAGCAGGCGTCAAAACCTCAGATTCATCGATATAGTCAACTTCTAATGCCTCCAAAACCTGGGCTTCGACCAAGTGTCCGATTCTACACTTGGCCATCACTGGAATCGATACCTCTGCCATGATTTCTTGAATCATCTTGGGGTCAGACATTCTACATACCTGACCACTAGCACGCATATCCGCTGGGATTCTTTCCAACGCCATGACGGCACAGGCCCCGGCTCTCTCGGCGATTTTGGCCTGTTCGGCATTGACGACGTCCATAATGACGCCTCCTTTCAACATCTGGGCCAAACCGGCCTTGGCTTTAAAGTTGTCACTCATGATTTGAATACTGGAGAATAAATGTTGGAGTGAGAAAGTCGCCGTTTTATAGCTGAAAAATTTTTATGACTCAGACTACCGAGGCCGTAGGCACACTGGTGGCTGGGGTGGAGCCAATGCTGGTGGTAAAACTGTAAAATTGGCGGTGCGAAATATGGTGCGGGCTAAAATGGCGGGGGTGCGTCAGAGTCTTATCGGGTAGCCGTTTCGGTTCATGGCGGCTTTGTCTGACTCTGGCATGGCGGTAGGGATGATAGCGGGACCGGAGATCCGATACTATCTAGTTGATTGGAAGTTGAAATTGACAGTCCAGATAGCAATTTCTCAAACTCATTGAATCTACCAGGTAATTGTCAATTAGTGTACTGGAACTTAGGGCTGGGGCTTGACCACTAAATTATTTTTCGCTACAGGTTTTTAATTTTTCAAGCTTCTTTTGCTCGTTCCCTAATTATTACCCATCACCATGACAGTAACATCCCATTACAACGTTGGGGTGTTGGCGCTCCAAGGAGCGTTCATCGAACATATCCACCACTTTCAACAGTGTGTGGATGACTTCCCCCAGGCCACTTTCACGTTCTTGGAAGTCAGAACTCCAGAACAACTTGGCTCGTGCGACGCACTTGTGATCCCTGGAGGTGAAAGCACCCTGATCTCGTTGATTGCCGAGCGGACTGGCCTTCTCACGCCGCTCTTTGAGTTTGTAAAGACCGGCAAACCCATTTGGGGGACGTGTGCTGGATTGATATTCTTATCCAAACAGGTGATAAACGGCAGACAAGGGCAACAGCTCTTGGGAGGCATGGATATCGAGGTGAAAAGAAACGCTTTTGGGCGTCAGTTGGATTCATTCATCACGGACTTGGACTTTTCTAGCTTTGTGCCGGGGTGTGATAAGTTTCCCACTGTTTTTATACGGGCTCCGGTGGTGAGTCAGATATTACATGGAGATGGAGACCACAAGGAGGGGGTGATTTATTCCAAGAACGATTATGTGAACGACGCGACAGTGGAGGTACTCCATCGGTTGGATAGTGGGCTTTTGGTGGCGGTGAGACAGGGCAACAAGTTGGGGACGTCGTTCCACCCGGAGTTGTCAGACGACGTGGCATTTCACCGATGGTTTCTCGAGGAGTTTGTGGTGAGCGGTTAGTTTTATGGTACAAACGTGAATCACTGGGAACCATTGCAACCTCAAGTTTTGATACTCTCCCAACTTATAGCCTTAGGAATAAGCTTATACAGACCTATACATTCTTATACAAACATACATGTTTACAAACAGATACAACAAACACTGTCATCTGCACATTCTCACCTGTGCGCATTCTTCTCATTCTCTCTTCAACCATGCAACATGCCCGGATTTTCAACACCACCGGCCGCACCACCACAGACCCGTCCCAGCCCCCGAGTCGCGGTCACGTGCGGCCCCTGCGTTCGTCTCTCCCTCCAGACAAACTCCCCCCCACCAAACGTGTGTCTTCCGCCGGCTTTATGAGTTCCAACCAGGCAAGCCTCATAGTGGGATCTCCTTCAATTCGGTCCAGTTCATCCAGCATCCAGGCTCCTCGTAGCCTCAACCCCAAGAGCTCCGACAACACCATCGTTGTCGGCCGCCACTACGATAGAAAATTCGATTTCGAACGGTCCAGCGTATTTCGAGATGGCGCCAAAAGGTCCATCTCTCATAACGACTCAATTGACTTGCCATCCACCGTCTCTGCCAGAGACCCCACGATTCCGGTCCAGCTAACCATCTGGTTCCACGAAATGCGGACTTCCACCGAAGATTTCATGGTTGATTTGAATCTTCTCTCTGGGTTCAAAGTTGGCGATGTGCTCGAAGTGGAACCCATAGATAATAAGTCTACCGACGTGGGCACCAAGCCCCCGAAGAAGATCGTGTTGATAATTAAGGACCTGAACCTCCTCAATTCCACCTTGACACCGGTAGCTTCTGCCACCACCGCTGGGTCGGTGTCGACGCCGATTTTGAATCCGCAGCTCGTGAGCGTGTCTGCCAGCGACGACGTCCATTCGGGCGACGAGCCGTCTCCCACCACCGCCGGCGGTTCCAAGCGAGACCCGCTTCCGCTGTCACCATCCCAGGACTTGCAGCTGCAACAGCCAGCCAAAACAAAAAATGTTCTTCAGCTATCGTTGATTGCCAACCCACTTCAACGGCTGTTGGACTTACTACCACGGAGTCTCGTCCAGGTGCGTAAGATCTCCGACTTGACGTCGGTGGAGGCTGACACCATCGAGATTTCCATAAAAAACTTGAACCTTGCTCGAGACTCCATGTGGATTCTCACTAGCCAGTTGGTCAATTCTTGTGTGTACATGGGCAAAAGAGTGTCGTTTTTACATAGCCGGGTGGGGGTCATCAAGAGCATCTACAAGGATGGACACAAAGTGTTCAGCGGGTACATTGGTAAAAACACCAAGATTGTATATCGGTCCGAGAGTGCCAAATTGGTCTTTTTGATCCAGACATCAAGAGAAATGTGGCACTTTGAGGAGAGTGGGGAAATCATGTTCCACAAGTTGGTCAACAACTTGTTTCCCCGGATCTTTCGAAAATGGCGGGACAAAGACGTGCACCACTCCATAACCATTGTGTTGTTCACGAGTGTGGACTTGACCGACATTCCTTGGACCTCGTTGGGGCACGGCGAGCGGCCCAATAAGGTCAAGGAGTACTTCCGAGTGGTAGTGGATCAGGTCAATATCTTCCACTGGAACCGGATCATGGAGAATTTGCGATTGGAGTTTGCAAACTTCAAAAGAGACATTTTGTTGAACCGGATGAATGCAGAGAGTGGTGGAGGCACTAGCACCTACTCCCTTGAAGGGTTTGTCTTACCTTCGGTGAAGGGGAACATTTTGGAGGCCATCAACGTTGGCTTGAGCTTGAAGAAAGATAAGTTCACCGATACAGACTTGAAGCACAGTTTGGGAAATCTTATTTTAATTACTCCCGGAACCGGTCTATTTGACGTCGACTACAACTTGATGTTGGAAACAAGCAAAAAAATGGCCGGTATGGACAGTGCATTAGATATTGTTTGTTTAAGTCAGGCTCCTTTGCATATTGTTCCGTTGTTTCGCTTCAAGGATCTCTCCAAGAATGGGAAGCTTTCTCACTGTGTTCCCAATTGGTGTGACGTTTCGTTTTTTAGAGATGCTTCAAGTACCAATGATCAGTGGATTCCACGGTGTAAGATTTATGAGTTGCAGATGATGGGGTTGATGGAAAATGAGGTGAATGATGTTGAGATCGAGAGATTCAAACTCTTCAAGAACGAGAAGTCGTTCATCGAGTCGATGGATGACTACGATTCGGACATCTTTAAGCCCATAAAGGAGGCCACAGACCCAATAGAGATGAACTATTCATTCAGCCAATCCATAGCAGAAGA
Organism: Yamadazyma tenuis; assembly: GCF_029203305.1. NCBI lineage: Eukaryota > Fungi > Ascomycota > Pichiomycetes > Serinales > Debaryomycetaceae > Yamadazyma > Yamadazyma tenuis. The sequence goes on from NC_089467.1 coordinate 452,362, forward strand.
CGGCTTTTCCAAGCCTTTTAAAAGCGGCACTCCCCAAGGTGTACATGATTCGTTATTGTTGATGAACAACGTCAAGATTCCAAACCTCAGACCCAAGTCTTCAGCCGCCAAGTTCAATATTGGCACCACCACCTCGACTGTCTTGGGTACGGTTTCGAAGATCACGGTGGAGGGAAGTGCCTTATCAACGTTGTACCATTTGAAGGAGACAGATGAAGTGAACTCTCCTATTTTAAAGCCCCGACTGATTTCTTCAGGTAATAATTCCATGAAGAGTTTTTCAATATCATCTCCTCCAAAATTTGACCGAATGCACCCCAAGATCATCAAAACAGATGATATTTTAAAGCCAAAGGATATCAAGTATATCCCTTCACGACGCAAAGAAAGAGAACGGTCCGAGAACTCGATTTTGAAGAGGAACACTCAAATGTCCACCAACTCTCTTGACAGTACCACCAATAAAGAACCAGAAGAACCCACCAACTATTTCTGGACAGAAGTCTCTAATCCCTCCAAAGAGCTGCACTCGGATGCCTTGTTGTTTCTTAAGCAAGGAAAGTGGAGTCAAGTGTTTCCTCCCAACATTAAACGGAATTTGGTCAAATGGAGGTCTTTTGAAGCACCTGCTGCTCTTCCGGTGTTTCAGTCGATATTCCCCACCTGGAAAGAGCTCAACACAAAGTACACCACTCAGATCTATTCCTTGGTTTTGAATTTCGAGAATCGGTTGCAATTGGATTCCATTGACGATTTAACGAGGGAGATGATCCAGTTGCGGTTGCTTGTAGGATTTCAAATTTGTGATTCCGATCAAGTGAGTAAAGTGGAAATGGAGAGAAACCCTGGTAGTTCAGCAGATGGTCTAATCAAGTACTATCAAGAAGACTTCAGTGGGACAAAAATCTATATGATGTTAGACAATGAGATCCACAGAATTCATAATGATGGGGTGTCTATTGGTGTACAATTATACCGAAAAATAGAAGATTCTGCGTATCTGTCAATTTTTAAAACAGCTGGATTCGATTTCCAAAACCATAAACCTTTGATCAGAACCAGGTATGCCGATGAGTATATCAAGTCCAGCATTAATTTTATCGAACAGAAACCAAAAATCTTCAATTGGAATAAATTAGATCAACTTCTTGCAGGGTACGATGATGCGTTACCTGAAGAAACTCAAACTTTCTTCAAGATGAAGTTTGTGGTGATGCCAGCCGACATTCCCAAGAATGCATTTTTTATTTCAAACGAGCATTTGACAGATGAAGAAATCCGTGTTGAAGGATTGAGAAAGTTGATAGCAGTTATTGAGAAGGGTAAATGTGCTTCCAAGGATGACGTGACAAAAGCCAAGGAGAGCGTTCCCGAGATCCAATTTTATACTGGCAACTTGTACGAATTTTTGAGCGAACAAGCAGAAGCCTTGGAGAATACCGGCCAAAGGCCCAGCTCATTGTTGGCATCCGAAAAACTTAACAAATCCATAAAGATCATCAACTTGGCCCATGAAATCCAAAGCCCTGGAGGCTTAAGGATCGTTGATAGAACCTGGCATTTCAACACTCACCAGAATTGTTTCATTGGGAACGAATTCGTCACTTGGTTGATAGAGAAATTTGAAGATATCGATACTAGAGAGGATGCTGTGGCATATGGGCAATCTCTCATGGAAAAGAAGTTGTTCAAGCATGTAGCTGACAGACACGGATTCTTGGATGGATACTACTTTTATGAATTGGAACCAGAATATATTGACAAGACCTACAAACCTGGCAAGACGTCTTGGTTCAGCAGAAAGAAACCCGAAAGAGAAAAGGAACACACCCCAGTATCCAAAAACAACTCCGATACTGAATCATTCAAGTCACCTAGCTTAGCCCCTGTTGAATCTCCAGATTTAAGACGAATTGCCAGTATAGGTGCACAGCTTAACAACAACGACTCTGACGTGTCGTCAAACGCCGAATCGGCTGGTTCTAAGGCCAAGACCAAGAAAAAGTTTGTGTTGAGTAAATCAGTCCAGTACAATGCCGACCTGTTGAAAAAATCATACAAGTCAGAAGTAATAACCGTACATTACGACAAGGTACACAACCCTGAGCACTGTTACCATATACGCTTGGAATGGATGAATACTTCTGCCAGCTTTATTGATGAAACGATCAGTAACTGGTCTCGATTGTGTGAACGGCATGGGTTGAAGTTTGTGGAGACTCCGTGGAAAGAGTTGTGTATGATTCCAACCTTGAATGCCTTCCACTCCTTTGTGGATTTGAAGCTTGCGGTGAACCCACTCTTTGATCCTGAGTTTACATCTCCAGAGATCCTGACCACAAACCCGTTCTACTACCATTTGTATTTGTTGAAGAAAACCGGGTTTTTGTTGGATAATCGGTCTGCTCTCTACTTCATGAAAGAAAACATTGAAATCAGTTACAGTTGGGGGAAACCGTCGTTCAAGTATGCCCAGTTCATCCATAAGACCGGCTCTTACATCGTGGAAGTCAGGGACAATGGAGACTTCTTTTTGGCCCCTAACAACATGCACATTGTTCGCATCAACGCACCCGTATCCAACATGCTTGATTTTGACTACAACTTGAACTCGTATACCATAGATTCCCAGAAGGTGATGTTGGGATTGAAGAAAACCTGTACTAGTCCGTCATCATTGAGAAAAATATTCAGAGAAGCCAAGGAGCTGTGGAGAGAAAACTATCTGAAGGATGTGCTTCCCACCGACATTTAGATGTATATAGAATTTACGAACTAATGAAACAAGTCAATTTATATTAAGTTACAAAAGTAGACCGATCATAAAAACACTAATTGGCAATTCTCTGGGCTACCTTGATCGCGTCGGCCAACACACCGTGGGCAGTAACCTCAGCACCAGCACCAGCACCCTGGATCACCAAAGGATTTGGATATCTTTCAGTTTTGATGGAAACTACGTTATCACTTCCCTTCAAAGAAGCAAATGGATGGTCAAATCCGTACTTACCGATTCCTACCTTCACCTGGTTGGTTTTGATGTCAACAGATCCGACAAATCTCAACACCTTGTTGTCAGCAAACGCATCATCCTTGAGTTTTTGGATATCGGCGTCGAAATCAGGCAACTTTTGCAAGAATTCCTCGGCACTTTGGATGGACTCCAATGGCTTGGGGATCAAAGATTCGACTGGGAAAGACGTGGGTGACTCGACCTTCAACCCAGAGATTCTGGCTAAGATGGTGACTTTTCTGGCCACGTCCAATCCGTTCAAATCGTCTCTGGGGTCTGGTTCGGTATACCCCAACGACTTGGCCACTTTAACCACATCAGAGAACTTGGTGTTGTTGGAGGCATCAGTGGTGGAAAACTCGTTGAAGATGTACGACAAGGTTCCGGAGAAAATCCCTTCAATCTTGTCGACCTTGTCACCAGTTAACACCAAATCAGTCAAAGGTCCGATGATTGGCAAACCAGCACCCACTGTGGCTTCGTGGTACACCAACCCGCCGTGTGGCTGGGCGGAGCTCGAGAAAATGTCATTCCAAGTGGTAATATCAGAGGAAAATGCCTTTTTGTTGGGAGTTGCAATTGAGATTCCACTCTTGATAAATGTAGGGTAGAAGTTGGCAATGGACTCGTTGGAGGTGTTGTCAATCAAGATGGTGGGTCTGGCGGCGGCGGACAAGTAATCGGCCAACTCAGCCAAGGGCAACACAGGGTTGGAGGTGGCAGATTTGTAGGTGGATAAATCGACGGGGGAGTAGTCTTTGGAAAAGACTGCTTCTTTGGACGATCTCGCGAGGTAGACGACCTTGAAGTCGATGGGGGACTTGAGGTTTTTCAACTGGTTGATGAAGGCCGAGCCGACGACTCCGGATCCAATGATAGCGACGTTGACAGATTTAGCCATGGTGTTGGTGAAAAGTGAAAAACTGTGTGAAGCGCGAACTGTGAACTGAGGCTGCAAAAAGTTGCACACGAAACTCTACTGAGGTCTAACACCTTACACTTAGTTGTTGTAGGACAAATTTTAATCTATTATACCCGCGTTATCTATGTCTAGCTATCAGTTCTTTAGTCTCCTTACTTCCATCAGTTCCTTATTTTCCTTAGTTTCATCAGTTCCTTGGTTCCTTTTCTTCAGTTCTTCCGTCATCTATAAAATATAAATACTAACCGCCATCACCACCGCCATCACTGAAGCAGTCACACAGCCGGCCCCGCTCTCCTTCCCAGCCGGCCCATCGTCATCGGCATCTCTGGCATCCGGATCAGTGTCAGTTCCATTCACAATATACTCACGATCATCCAAGGGCTGAGGAAATAACTCCAAATCCACCAACCGAGAAAGATCCCATTCAATGGAAGTCTCGGTCTTGAAGCACCAAAAGATCCAGCCACTAGTCTGAGACTCGTACTGATCCAACTGGATCTCAATGAACTTGCGATAGTTCTTCTTTCTGTCATCGCTCCAAGCACTAAAGTCATTGACATCATCACATTTGCCAATGGCATCGTTGGTATAGGGCGAGGTGCCTTCCCAGCGAGTACCGATGCCTACGCCATTGAGCCACGGGGCGCAGTCGGTCAATGCCGCCAGCCATTCGCCCACCACTGCCGGGTGAGAGTCTAACTCATCGTGAATACCTTCACTGTATCCCTTGATATTAGAGATATGACCGGCAACGGTGAGGTTCAAGGCCCCAGAATCAAACACCTCGTAGTGATGGTGGTCGATCATGATGTTGTAGTTTTGGGTGGTGCGGTTGGAGGTGTTGGAGGTGGCTGCAAAAGTCATGAAGTCATCGAAATAGCCGGCAGACTTGAACGCGTCGTGGAACACAATGGTATTGTTAACCTTCTGAATACGCCGAGCATCTGCGTAGGTGTTTCGGTAGAAGGTTTCAATTTTTTTCATGGAGATTTTGGGACTATACGGTTCGTTGACCACCTCAATGCCAATCACTGTGTCAGGGTACTGACTAGCGATATGGCTACCGCCGTATTTAGCGTATATCTGCTGCAACACCGCATACGTAACGTTGACGTTCTCGGTGTGGTTAAACCAACCAGGATATCCAATATCTCTGTAACCCGAGTTGTCGAACCCGTTCTGCGACCCGGGAACACCATGCAAATCGACCCATACCTTTAGGTCGTTTTTGTAGGCCCAGGAAATGGCCTTATCGAGGTACTCGGCCGCCCCGGCCACGTAGGGGTCCGAGTCGAGGCGCTGGAAGGCCCAGTAGCCGATAGGGATTCTTACCATGTTCAAGCCGTACAGTTTGATAGTCTCAAAGTCCAGTTCGTTATAAAACCCATCCCAGTGCTTACGCAACCGCTTCTTGGCTTCGGTGGGTCCAAGGGCCTTGCAATAGTGGTACTCATCCACGGGAATGTCGGCTTCGGTGCCGTTGGTGGCATTGAACGCCAAAAATAACGAAGGTGTGATATAGGGTTCGAGAACAAGCCATCCTCCAAGAGCCACTCCTTTCAATTGAAGGTTTCTGGAGGTCGTGGCCGGTTGGTACAAACTACCATTGGACGGCAAGGTCACGTTGAAGGCGCTGACAGCGGTCCAGAGCGTGAACGCTACACTCCACCAGAAAAAGTGCATTGTTTAGAATACGAGATTTGAGATTCGCGATGCCAGAATACAACAGTGCAACGACGTTTATGAAATATGTACAGAGGGGGCCGGGGGAGGACCTGTGGGGGTGGGTGTCCTGAACAGACCCGGACTCTCAGGGAGACCTCTCCTGTCACGGCCAAAAGTCATGAATATCACATTACAATTAATCCAAATCGGCTTCGGATGGCTTGTGCTCCGCGGCAGTAGCACCAGCACCAGCACCGCCTTCGCCCAAAATCGACGTCACGGCCGCCGGAGGCTTTACGGCTATCATCATGATGACGATTTCATACACGTCTTCAGGAACAGACCTCTGGTAAATACCCAAAATGTCGGTTGGGTTTGGGTACACCACCAAAGCTTTATAGAAACAAAGAGCAGCCTCGATCTTTTTGGAGGGTTGAACGGCCAACTGTTCACCCAAGGCAACTTGTTGCATGAAAAACTCTTCCTTTTGAGCCAAATCAGATGGAATTGGGCTGGCTTCCAAGTCCTGGTTTAAAGCAGTTTTGATGGCTTCCAACTTTGATTTCCGGGACTGTAACGATTCCTCAGCATCGATTTTCTTCTGCTTGACGGACTTTTTCTTCAAAGATTTTCTAAAGGCTGGATTGGTTCTTCTAGTGTAGTCAAAGTATACGGCATAACCGACCACGGCGGTGGCGACAATGGCGGTGAAAGTAAGGAATTTGGCCATGGTGGAGGTGGTGGACTGAAACCGAGAACGAAAATTTTTATTGCTTAGGTGCGACAAGGCAATGGGTTGGGCCACGACGGGGCTGCTTTCTTGTTCCCGCGCACCAAAAATCTGATGAACATTGAGAGTAATTTGATTGGGTATTTAACATCAACCATCAACCAACCATTTACACCATCAAGCATGTCTGAAGAAACAGCGGCCGAATCGCCCAAGACCTATCCAGACTCGACCTTCAAGCTCCCCCGGCCATTCGGCAACATCTTTAATGCCAGTGCCTATCCTCAGTGGGAGCCTGTTGATACTGCGGGAGAGACCAAGAAGATCTTCAAGTTTACCTTTTACACCACCGTGGGTGCGTATGCGTGGTTGTACTTCTGGAAGAGAACGGCTTTCAAGGTGGAGTTGCCGTTAACGGTGATTGGGTTCACGACGGTAGCCACTGCCACCAAGGGAATCATCACCAACTTGAGAGAAAAGAATGATGGATGGAACACCTTCTGGGCCGTGGCGGCCGGGAACTTGGCGGTGTTGACGGGCGGCTTCAAGACCATGCCGTTGAAGCACAAGTTCATGACGGGTATTTCTGGGGCTGCCATCACCGGGTTATTGAACCAGTGGTCATGGGCTCAAAGTGTCAATTCTCCTGGAAGAGAGGTGAAGCACATTTTGAACACGGGAGAAGAGGTTCCTAAGCAGCAGTTTTGGGACGTGATGAGAAGAAGACCGATTTCCCAGACGGTAGATGAGATGGGAGTTGGCCGGGGGATTCTCAAGCCATAGGAGTTGCATATATACGACTAGGATGTAAATTATTATACAGCAGTATTTACAGTAGAAGAGCAGGGGAGAGCAGTAGCACTCAAAGCATCTCAAATCTCAAGGTAGGCCCACCTCAAACAAGCTTGTACGGATAGTCCAAAGCCTTGTTCCGCTTCAACTTCCACAACTTCTTCTTCTTCTTGTTCACGACATGCTCCCCAAACACCTCATCACAATACTTCTTTTTCCAGCTCTTGATAAACGTAGGATCCCACAACTCACTGGCAATCCCCAAATCTTTACAACACCGCATCAACGCGTTACTTTTACACCCCTCCAACGCGGTGGCGACCTTCTCCTCGCCCCCAAAGTAGTCCTGTTCGCCCCGTGCCACACTAACCAACCGTCCGTGGCACACCAACGCATACTCTCTGCTAATCTGCTTGGGAGTGATGAAACTCTCCGTCCGTGGCGCCAAACCCCAGCCGCCTGGCCCAAACGCCCGGTTCAAGATCCGCCGGTACTTGATTTCTGGAAGGTACAACAACCCGTCGGGTTTTATTTCAATGTCTTCTTCATTTAGCGGTGCAAGCAACACGTCTGAGACTTCTCGTGGGAACGGCGCCACGCCCAACCCGTGGAACGAGTCCAGCCAGTTGATGGGCTGCCCAGGAGCAGGGGCGACCGGGTCGGCGACAATGGGGCCATCGTGGAACGAAATAGTGGTGGTAGTATCTGTTTGTGATTGTTCCTGGGGTGGTTGGACCTCGGCAGTAAGTTGGCTGAGAGGACGACTTTCTTTACGCGGGAGGTCCTTGAACAACGCGTAGGCAGTGGGAGATGTCGTGTGAAGCATGTGGGCCCCGTACCGGGGGCCGAGGGGGTGGATGTGTCGAATGAACCGCGTGAACATGGAGGCAACGGTGATTGTTATATCAATAAAAAAGTCGCGACTTCTACTGGAGATGTGGGTCAAGTTTCAAAATGCTAATTCTATTATACAATCGATGTAGGTTTATTCTTGGTGCTTGAGTCTCTCGATGTACTCGTAGTCATACAAGGACTTCCGCAATGGCAGGCCCATCTTGAAGTTCGAGGTAAGCTGGTGGTAGTCATAGTTGTCTTTGAGATCCAAAATCGAGTACTGGAGAGTGGGGTCCAACATAAACTTCTTTTCAATCTCATGCAACTGGGTATGCTTGTGTGTCAAGTAGTACTCAATCAAAACGCTGTCATGGGTCTCCAACAACTTGACCTTGTCGTCGACCGTCAAGCCCTTTAAAAATTCGGTCATCTGGTCAAGGTTGATATCCTTTAAACCCTTGTCGTCCAAAAGCACCTGCAACCGGTCTCGCTTAAGCCACAAACGCAAGATGGGCACGTAGAAGTAGTCTTCGAACTGGTACGACGTGGTTCCCTTGGGATATTCGTGGTTCAACATCGACATGATATCATTGGGCACATACACGGGTACTCCTCCTATCATCGAGTACCGCAATGGAGAAATCAGCTCGAACGTAAGCCAATGCTTTCTACGGTCGGAGTACAAGTTGACGCTGTCACCCTTGGCGTTCTTGTTACGAATGTAGCTGTTGAATTCCTGGGGAGGTGATTCTTCATTTTTACCCAAGCCAGTAATGTCGATATAGGTACCAGTATCAACATCGATGAACCGGGCGTCGATGTGATTATCCTTGGGTGCCATGTCCCGGTGCTGCAAAAACGTTGCGCAATCGATGAGGTACTTGCCGAAACCGTCGTTGACGTCTTCAATCACCAACGTCATGTTATAGTGTTTGGATAACCGGTTCAATTCGGCCGAAGGCATCTGAATATCAATGTCGATGTCGTATGGGAACATCAACCCGTCCCAGTACCACGAAAGAAGTGGTCCGTGGGCAATCCAACTGATGATCCCCTTTTCCTCGGCAAACCGAAACCAGTTTCGCAACAACCGGTCCAAGATGATCTGCTCACGGATCTCCAACTGGGTCTGGGTCCACCCGTCCTTAAGGTACCGCAAACCCCCGTTGAAAAACCGCCATTCGTAGTGCCAACCAGCATCTTTGTTTCCGTCAACCTTCAAGAGAGTTGCAAGCTTGTAATAGGTGGTTTCATCCTTGAGAGGCACCAGGTACGCGTGCTTCAACGACTTGTAGTGGTTCATCTCGTGCCGGTCCAACTTGATCTTCTGGATGTACGCGAGATCGTAGTGCAACTCGTTGGTCAATGCATCCTTCAAGTGGTCAAGGCGCGTCTCGTACTCGATAATTTGCTCTTCCACCTGCTCAACCTTATAATCAAACGCTTTAGGATCGAGGTACAACTCTCTCAGAGCATTGGCACTTTTCTGACGAGTAATCAGGTTCATTTTGTAAATATCATCGTCCCAGTTGAGAGGCCGGGACTTAACTTCGCGGTTGAGGTCGCGGAACTCAGTGATGGGGTTGAGAATCACCTCGTCCACCATCAGGTCACCAGTCACGTCGATATTCTTACGGGACAAAAACTCGGAGAACATCAGCAGGTGTACGATCCTTTGCTTATAAGCAACTTGGGCTTCATAGGTGCCATCCTTGGTGAGAAAAATAATTGAAAGCGGATTTTCCTGGTGCGTCAAGAGGTGCGCCTTACCCTGCATCATCACCTGTTTATGGGGCGCCTTGTTCATGGGTGAGCCCTTAACAACAAAGCCTGGGAGGTACTCCTTGGATGGGAGACCGATCTCGGCAAGCTCTTCGTCGGGTAAGTCACGAAGATTGACACAGAAATCAGGGTACTTGGTGGGCTTATTGACCTTTTCCTGGAGCCACCCGCAGTCGGCGCGCTCGTCCACTGGCTTGGCCAATTCTTCGTTAAGCATCGTGAGATCCACCCAATCGCTCCAGGCAAATGGTACCGTGATCATATTATCTTTAGCTTTTTCATTATGGGGGTTTTTGGTGAGAAGCTGATGCTTAATCTCATTGATGTACACCGAGAGCGTGAACCGCGGGTCGTAGAAGAGGGTGGGCTTGTTGCTCCAGTTGGGCGACTCGTCATTGGCGCCTGGTAAAAAGTCCTGGGGGTTGATTTGGAGGTTGGGTTCGGTGATTTCTGTTTGGGCCAACCAGAACCGCTCCTTATCCAGGTCGACGGACTTCAAGAGATACGCCACTTTCTCAAGCTGATCAAGCTCGGCGTACGGTTTGTTGGGAGAAAATTGGACCTGGTCGTCGGTGTCATAGGAGATGGTGGAGATGTGGTTCAACTCCGCCTGTTTCAACTCAGTTTCGCGAAGGTGGTACGTCCTGGTGAAATAGACGATGTTGGTGGCCAACACCATCACGAACAAGATCTTGATGGCACGGTAGTATATCATGGTGTGGGTTTCCACCAAAAAGTGATGATGTTGCGGTGATGTGTGTTTTTTTTTTTGTCGGCACAGATACCAAGTGGAAGTTGAAAAGGAGCCTAAACAAAAGGTGTATGGGAGAAAAAGCAATTTGTGGTCGCGTGCACCACTGTTCCTGCTAAGGAAGGGAGAGAAGAAGATGCGAGTAGGTCGTGCCCAATTATTATTATTTTTTTCCTCCCCGGAACTCGCAGGCAACAATAACCAACAAGAAAACACACCAATTGGCGTCTCTTCCTCATTGGTGTTCCCCCTTACCGCAAAAAGTAAGTTCTCGCCTGAGGTCAAGATATCCCGATTCCACCTTGATACGGGTCCCATGTCAAGCCGTTCTGTTGAGGACCGGTCTCAAAGCCATCTTCGGTTCGAACTTTGATAGATAAGCTTTACTATTTCATGTGCATGAAGTGTTTCAAGTGCGATTGCAAGTTGCGTGATACAAGAATCAATGGTTTTCTTATTTAGCAGTAGTTTTGCAATGGTTGCCTTCTGGTCCTGGATTATGACATACATATTCCAATACCCTTTGAGTATTCCACCTTCACTTCCATACACGTCTGGGTCTTATTCCATTTAATTTCCTAGTGCGAAATAAATATCCTACAGGTTCCCAGCCGTTGGACGGCTCTCTTTTGATTGGGTGGAAATGCCAAGGCCTATTGACGTGAAGAGAATTTGGTGGTTTAGTTTATTTTTTTACTTTTTTACGTGCATCCTTGTGTCATTGTTGTGGCTATCAGGCGACGTCTATACTCCGAAAATATGATGTCCTGATACAAGAGGTGCATGTATTTTCCCAGCGCTTTAAATTATTGGGAGGATTTCAGGAGAAAGACGGTAGATCCACTTTTGATGTACCTGAGCTGCTTGGCAAATCCTCTTTGTTATGTGAAACCCAGAAATATTGATTTGTGGTTACTATACCCTCAAGCGGATTGGTGTACAATGTTGGTAGGTGCGTAACCTTCTTATGCCATTGCCTACTTTGATCGTAAATACCTGATGTGTGTTCTAAATCCCAACCTAATCTATGTTACAAGCTAAAACGGTTGCATGCAGGTTTTCTCCCTTCGAAACGACTACCGCGAAGGGCTTTTTATTTTCATTTTTCACATCTCGCTGTGGTTAGGTACAAAAATTACCCCTATCAAGATGGGTGCGTCTGAGGAGGCTAGTATTTTTTGGCCCTGGTATCAATACCGTGTCTGTGGAGCATATACTTGTACTTGTAACCGTGTCACATGATGAAATATATTACACTATTAAAATACACATCTATGGCCCCGTCACATACGTCTTGTGGTGTTTAGGCCGGTCAATGTACTCGTAGTTGAACAAAGGCCGTCTAAACGGCTTTTGGAACTTAAAGTTCTGTCCCACGTATTTATGATACTCTTTGTTATCACTTATCTGTCCCAGCGGATGCATATGACCCACATCCTTCATCAACGTTTTGTCACCGTTAGGCATCTCATACATGTATGATAACTCCTTTCTGTGCAACTCGGTGGCATTTTTGGTGAGATAGTACTCAAGCATGATGTCCTCGTTGCTCTCAAGCAACTTGAGCACCTTAGAATCGTCCATTTGACGTACCAACTCGAGAAAACGTTCTGGAATCAATTGCCCATCACTTTCCTTGTAGTCCTGTACGATCTGAGGGTCTTCTTCAAACAAAAATGTCAAGTTGCTGCCGTGGATCCACAAATTCATGGCATCTACAAAGTACCAACCTTTGAACTCGTCCTGCTTGATACCATCGTGATATTCGTCCACCAAAATACTTTCGATCTGGTTGGGCACATACACTGGCACCCCTCCCAACATCGAATACCGCAACGGGGAGATCTCCTCGTAACTGGTGAAATGCAAGTTTCGACAGTTGTAAACAGGTCTGGGCTTGCCATCCCTGCTGGCCGCATCGATTATCTCCTGGTATTTCTCTGGAGCAGGCTCGTCGGAAATTCCCAAGCCAGTGATATCAATGTACGACCCGGTGTCGATGTCAATGAACCTGGCGTCGATATGGTTTTGACGTCTGCCAGTCTCACCTCGGTGATGCAAGAACGTCGAACAGTCAATGAAATACTTGCCGAAGCCTTCGGTCAAATCCTCAATTACCAACGTCTGGTTGTACAACTTGGCCAACCGGGTCAATTCGACCGCAGGCATCTGGATGTCGATATCTTCATCGAATGGGAACAAAAGTCCATCCCAGTACCACGAAAGAAGTGGGCCATGGGCGATCCAACTGATGATACCCTTCTCGTTAGCAAACCGAAACCAGTTTCTAAGGATCCGGTCCAACAATACCTTATCTCTGATGAGCAATTCGTCACGGTTCCAGCCCTTCTTCAAGTATCGCATGGCCCCGTTGAAAAACCGCCACTCGTAGTGCCAGCCGGCGTCGTGGTTCTTGTCGTTGGTGTCAAACGTTAACCTGGCCATACGGAAGTAAGTTTCTTCCTTGTCGGGAGCAAACGAGTCAGCATACTTCAAGCCATTGTAGTAGCTAAATTCGTTACGCAGCAACCGAAGGTCTTCCAAGCCCTTCTCATTGAAGATCAATTCATCGGACGTCAAAAGATTCAACATCGTCAACCGTTCTTCGTAGTGCTGGATCTGAGAGTCGATTTTGTCTTGTTGATAGTCAAACACCGTTTCAGGCAAGTATATTTCCTTGGACTTCAGGTGGTCGGGATCCTTGATCTTGGCCACCATGTCGAATGCATCGTCGTCCCCTGAGAGTGGCTGTGGCGGCACCTTGGCCATAAAGTCTTTGAACTCGTTGACGGGGTTCAAGATGATTTTGGCGTCGTAGTTCTGAATGTTCTTGTTGGTGAGGTAGTGGTGAAACAAGTCAGAGTCGACCAACCGCTTCTTCTCCTCCACCTGGACCTCGTACACACCTTCGTGGCTTAGGAAAATCAACTTGAAAGGGTTTTTGGCGTATGTCAAGAGATGCGATTTTCCTTCCAACATTCGCACCTCGTTGGAGGCCTTGTTTGTGGGGGACTTTTTGACGGCGAACCCCGGCACAAACTCGGTAGACGGGAGTGACATGACTTCCAAGTCCTCATCGGTGATGTCCTGGTTGTTGATACAGTAATTTGGGTCCTCGGGTGTCATATGGTGGGTGGCCTTCATATATTCACAGGTCTTACGATCAGACTCCTCCTTCATGAACTCCTCGTTGAGCATGGTAAGATCGACCCAGTCGGACCACGAGAACGGCACAACGATGTCGACGAGTTTCTCTTTGTCGTTGTGGGGGTTTTTCTCCAAAAACTGGGTTTTGATCTCGTTGATGTAAATCGAGAGTGTGAACCGGGGGTCGTAGAAGAGCGTGGGGTTGTTCACCCACGTTTCTTGCATGAAGTCGTTGATGCTGATGGACAACTCCACGTCCTTCAACTCCGTGTGTGCTAGCCAGTATTTATCTTTGTTGGTGGTGATCTCGTTGAGTCGGTGTAAGATCTTTTGCGAGTCTGTCAACTCGTTGTACGGCTTGTCGGGGATGGTGTACAACTTCTGTGCGAGCTCTGAGTCCTGCAGGGTTGGCGGGAGGTCGTCATGGACCTCACCCGTCGATGGCGCCGGCGTTGAAGTGTCGAAGTTGATTAAGTTATGGGTTTTTTCCAGGCTGTCGTTGTCGCTGGTGAACAGGTCCAACACGATCGATACATGTGACTTGAACTTGTTCTTGATGTGCCGAGACGATCCCTCATCGATCATATAAAGGGCAATATAGATGATGTTACCAAGCGCTACCAACACAAGAATGAGCTTGAAAAATCGGGGATGAAATATCCTTCTGGCAGTAAACTTATTGTTGGAGGGTGTTTTCTGAAGCGGAAGAATTGACGGTTTCATGGCGGTTATCTATGTGCTGTTGAAATGTACCCGGAACGAATGGTGGGATGGGAAAAATTTTAGAATGAGAATTCTTGGAGGCCAATCGGGCAGGATTGGGTTGTTGGGGATGGGTATGAACGGGTTCCACGGGTTGCTAAGGGCGGTAATGTGTGGAAGCAGCGAAGAGATGAAAATGGTTGTATCCGTAAGGATAGGTTTGTTTATGATAAATAGTGGAATTTGGAGGATTATAAAGGAAAGGCTCAAGGCAGGTTGAGAGCGTGCCAGCTGGTGCCGAGCACTGCTTGATTTCAAATGAGATTGACCGGAAGTAGAAGGGGGTAATTCCTGTATACACGGCTCAATGCCTGTATGGGGGCCCGCGTATGCCTGGAGATGTGCCTCTGTTTGCGGCTTTGGCGCCAGAAAAGAAACTACAAACACCTGTAATAATCAGGAAAATTAAGAATGCGTGTCCTCACCCGACGCCAGCACTTGGGCGTGTGGGTGCCAAAGCGCCAATGCCCTCGCGTATGGTGCCAATCTACGTGTATATAATGTCAATGTGTATTCGAATGTGCTATAGAAATCAAATCTAGATTCCATCGCTGAAGCCACTGACAAGCGACAGCTTCAAGCCTCCCTCCTTCACGGCCAACTCGTAGTAACCGTAAATGGTGGTCACCGCCAATAAAATCGAGGTTCCTGATCCTAATGTTCCCATCAAGTCACAAACAACCGATAAAGCACCAATACAAGCTCCCCCAAATGCAGCAGCTGTGGGGATGATTTTCTTCAATTCCCTATAAGCGCTGGTGTCTCTGTGACCGGCAATCACCAATCCTTGTTCCTTGAACTGCTTGGCGATGTCACGAGGTGAAGTGCCTGAAATTTCAATCCAGGTGGTGGAGAACAATGCACAGCTTCCCAATACAAACACCACGTATATCACCGTTTTGAACGGATCCAAAAGTGCCTCGGAGAACGCAGTGGGTGGCTGCACGTAGTAAGCCAATCCACTCACGGCCCGGTTGGTACCATATCTGGCATCCCATGTTCCCAAGAGTTTGACAAACAAGTTTTCAGGCCACTTGACAAACAAAAACTGCGAGATCAAAAAGATATTGGAGGTCAACGCAGACTGCAACATGATGGGAATGTTGGAAGTATAGAACAACCGGATGGGGTAAACACCGTATGGGCCTCTTTGACGGGTGGACTTGACTGGCAATTCGATCCGGAACCCTTGCAAATATACTACCGCAAAAAATACAACAACAGTGGCCACCACTTGCAACATGTTTGGCCCGGTGGTTCTGTAGAAGGCTTCCAACAACGCCCGCTTCTTGTCTTGCCGAGATCCCAAAAGATGGAATAAAGCCACAATAGCCCCATCAAATTGCACTCCTTTACCAACATTGGTGGTGGTAGGCGCAAATGTCTTCCAGAATACCTGTTCACACACGTTAGTGGCGGTGAACAACGAGATACCAGAGCCGAGCCCGTAGCCCTTTTGCAACAACTCGTCCAATAAGATCACCACAATGGAGGCAAACACCAATTGTAAAATCAATAAAAGACACACAGCAAGGCCCAACAGCGAGGTGGGGCCATACATTCCGGTCAACACATATACGGTGGCCTGGCCAATTGCCAACAAGATGGCAAACAACTTTTGGGCGGTTTGAAATTGCTCTCTGTCAGATTTGTTACCCATATCGACGGTAATTAATTTGGTACCTTGTAAAAGCTGAAATACCATTCCAGCTGACACAATGGGAGAAATCCCGAGCTCCATCAACGTACCTCTGTTGGAGGCCAACATCATTCTCAACCACAAAAGTGGATCAGACAGGTCACTTGACACAATTCCATAAAGTGGTACTTCACTCATGACAAGGAAGATCAACAAGGTGACACCAGTCCACATGACCCGCTGCTGGAAGGCAACTTTACGTTCAGGCGCAATGACTTCGGGCACGAACGGGGTAAACGGACTGACAAGGTCCAACACACGAAACCCACTCATGATAGATAGATGTAGAAAGGGTCTTGTTATAAGGTGAGTAAGTTACGTGTTCGCTGAAAATTTTAAGAGCTGCGGGAATGGTGCGTGTCGACCACGGACGTGGCGACAAACTGGAGGTAGAGTGTCGTAGATTGTCGTGGCGACCCCGACGAAAGTCGCCAAAGAAAGTCGCGTTCCTCCCCAAGGTTAGGCCTCCCTCGTCAACTGCCGCGACATCGGTTTGGCTGGCGAGAATTCCCTGCTACCCTGGTGCGAGCCACGCCCACCAAGGTCACGCAGCACTACGGGCAACTTGCTGAAGGATCATTCTGCCGAACAAACACCCATCAGTTCCGACCACCCCCGGCCCTTTGGGACCCTCTATTAATAACTATTTTAATAATCCTGGAAGCTTGGATTAATCTACCATCATCCACTCTTCCCTCATCCCACTCATATCATCTGCTTGTGATTCTCTTGCCCCCCTCTTACTTCCATTCACCCAGACCTAAACCCCAGTCCCGGGTGTCACCCACCTCGCCCGCGCACCGCCGGGGATGCCTCGCGCAGCCGTTGTTTTTGTGCTACTAGCCTCGCTTCCCGCCATTAATATCAAAATATGGGGTATAAATACCGGCATTAGTCTTCCACCTCAGGTTTTTATCATTTTTTTCGCTCCCACCTCCACATTCACAAAAATGGCGTCCCAACCTCATGACTCAGTTTCCAAGCAAATGAATGTCGATACTGACATCATCACCTTATCCAGATTTATCATCCAGGAACAAATAAAGTTGGCCCCTCAGGCCACCGGGGAATTGTCCTTGTTATTAAATGCCTTACAATTCGCCTTTAAGTTCATTGCCCACAACATCAGAAGAGCCGAATTGGTCAACTTGATTGGTGTTAGTGGCTCCGCCAATTCCACCGGAGATGTGCAAAAAAAGTTGGATGTAATTGGTGACGAAATTTTCATCAACGCCATGAAGTCCTCGGGAATGGTTAAAATCCTCGTGTCGGAAGAACAGGAAGACTTGATTGTGTTTGAAGGTGGTGGAAAGTACGCCGTGTGCACCGATCCCATCGATGGGTCTTCCAACATCGACGCTGGAGTATCTGTTGGTACGATTTTTGGAATCTACCGGTTAAAAGATGATTCCAAAGGCTCAATTAAGGATGTTTTGAGACAGGGTACAGAAATGGTCGCAGCAGGATACACCATGTACGGGGCCTCGGCACATTTGATGTTGACCACCGGTGATGGGGTCAATGGGTTCACGTTGGACTCAAATTTGGGTGAGTTTATCTTGACTCAGCCCAAATTGACTATTCCTCACTCCAGAGCCATCTACTCCGTCAACGAAGGTAACTCGTTGTACTGGCCCGACTATATCAAAAGGTATCTTAGTGACTTGAAGGAAATTCAGGAGAATGGTAAGCCCTACTCAGCAAGATACATTGGGTCCATGGTGGCTGATATCCACAGAACCTTGTTGTACGGAGGAATCTTTGCTTATCCTGCTGACAAGAAGCTGAAGAACGGGAAGTTGAGAATCTTGTATGAGTGTTTCCCAATGGCCATGTTAGTGGAACAGGCTGGAGGTAAGGCTGTTAACGATAAGGGAGAGCGGATCTTGGAGATCTTACCCAAGGGAATCCACGATAAGAGTGGTATTTGGTTGGGTTCAACCGGTGAGGTCGACAAGTTTGTTTCTTATATCGAGTAGACGGACGTTGAGTAGACGATTGTCTGGGTAGCTGATGATGTACGATTAGAATACACAATTATGAATAATTAGTGGTTGTAGGTGGGTATAATTTCCTGCGCATCTGTTTTTTGCAGCCATGCCTAACAGTTGCAACTCATGAAACTTTGAAATAATTTCTAGTAGACGAATACCACTGGTATATCTACCATCATTATTGATACCAACTTCTCACTGACTAACACCCCAGAAGTACTTCCCTCAGTTTAGGAAACTCCAACGGGTATATAAAGCGTTTTCGCGCTTCTCGAAAGTTGCAAAATCTCGTATCGATCACGCAGCCAATCTTACTGCAATGATATCGCATTTATGTCCAGAAAAGCCCTTAAAGAGTATCTTGAAGGCTCCAAGAAGCTCACACTCTGACCCTCAAGTGAATTTGGCCCTTTCTTCTGCTCTTTTCCCCTGGCAAGAAGGGTATACTCCACCACTCCCAAAACTCGAGCCTATCGACACAAACCTCAAGAAAAAAGTCACCATCGTCAGCCCACTTCCACGGCTGCCTGTCCATTTTGTGTCCGGTATGAGTGAAAACCGTGCAAACAACTACACCAGTATCACCATGATCATTCCCGTCTGTCATAAAAGATTCAAGAAGCCTGAACGTTCGAAACAGAGAAAGTTAAAGAACAAACAAAGGGTAAGAAACAGATTACTGGCCTTCAGCAGCTTCTATTGGCAACCAGTCTCTTGTTTAGGGCAAGCAAATGATACGCCAGAGAAGAAATTCGTCCCTGTTCTCAGAAAGCACAAAAGCCATAGAATATTCCTCCACTGTTCCAAAAGGCTTAGGCAACAACGTCCTCATATGAAGGTCATAGCACAGTTAAAACTGCCCCGAAAAATCATTCTGCACATTCCACGTCATATTCTTGCTAATTTTCCCAAGAAATTTGTCAAGCTCCAGCAGTGTAAGCGATTTTTGAAAGCAGGGCATGCTGTGTCTTTGCCGGTCCTTCAAAAAAGACGCGAGAAGCGGAAAAGAGTTAGGCTCGAAGGGGAGATGGTCCTGCTCTTCAATGAGAGGATTCTAATGGATATGTGGGAAAGGATCAGACGACCACTGTATCGGTTTTGATATGAGATATGTAGCTTTAGTGTGACATTGTATCAGCAATCACAAATAGGAAACTCGAGAGGTTTTTCGCAGCCTTGGTAGTATACTGGTGAACACACGCCCGCGCCCATAAATACCAAAAAAAACCCATCACCGAAAATTTTTCAGCTACCACTACCAACGGTATGTCAGTCAGCCAATTGTGGTAGTTGGAAAAATGACCAATAGCATTGATGAGACACAATGTTGGAGGGTACAAACATAGAGCATCCTCCGATAAGAGGTGTTCGCCGAGACGTGTTTCCAAGTTTACACTGTCGAGGAGCCAATACTAACGATGTTAGAGTATGTTTTCATTTACCACTTAATTTGATGATATTTTCACACCATATCCCGGTGACTCCTGAGCCATGGATAAACATGCATCACCATCTGAACATTAAGTTTGATTTCTTTTATGAAAAATACTAACATCTTAGAACCGTATGTACAATCGATTTCAAGCGTGAAGTTTTGATGATGACAAACCTTTTCAGTTCTGCTTCTGAACCAAAAATTCCTGAAGATAACAAAATTACCAAAACTGCTGACCAAGCTTCACGCTTTGATTCCATGAGAGTATACTAACAATTTAGGTACCATTTGATTATGTGTGTGGAAGTGCGATGCTATGACAGTGTATTAGTTTATGATTTATGCTAAATATATGAGTAACGGTTAGTGTAATGTAAAGGCCTTCGAGAAGAAGCGTCTAAGTAGTCTCTTCTGAATTTAATCTCTGGGTTCAATGCTGTGAGTGGTCATCTCCATAAATATACAATACAAGAGCACAACTAGAGTGTTCAGTACAAAGTACCACGTAACATAATTTATTTGTATATAATGTCAAGTATCAGTGTATTTGTACCATAGCAGCATATCTACAGATACTCCAATTACATTCTTGGCAAAACCCATACTTCTAAACATTGAAAATCACCACCTTCCCATCAATTCCAGAGGTGCTCACCTTTCCTTTGGTGAAGTACTTGATTGCCGTCACTGTATTCTGGTGAATGGTGCTCAAAGCCTTCCCAGACTTGTCACTGGCCTTATTGACCTTACCCTTCAAGTCCAACTGTCTAAACATATTCAATGCATCATGACTGCTGATTTCCTCATCTTCATCAGTCTTAGGAGGCAAGTCGTGAATCAAATCCTTCTGCTGTTCGAGCTCCTTTGTCTGCTTCCAGCCGGACTCGTCTCCTTGAAACACAATCAAATTGCAATTGTGCCCCGAAGCCACAAGCAGATTCTCACCCAAAAACAACACCGATTTGAAGGGCAAGTAGTTGGTCTTTAAGCTCACAATGTTCTTGGGTGGTAACCCTTCACCTTCAGGGTACACCAACACCAACGACGAGTCGTGGCTCACATACGCCAACGAATCCCCGTTGGGATTGAACAGCACTGCGTGCACCCACGCACCGGTCTCATTGGTGAAGTCGCCACACAACGTCTGAAACGGCAAACGAGACCCCCACACCGAGGGGGCGGGCTTAGCGTCCAATCCCTTGATGAACGTCGAGAAGACCCTTGCGTGTCCATCTGTAGAACCCACCGCCAACAACACGTTATTGGGATGCCAGTCCAAGCTGGTCACGGTCGACCGCAACCGCAAGTGCTTCGACACCCACCAGTCATTTTCCTCTTCGTAGTAGCAGATGGCCACGATCCTATCGTTACTTCCCACTGCAAACTTGTCTCCGTTGGGGGACCATCTACAACAAGTAGCCGCCTTGTTGATTCTCAACAACACCAACGTGGGCTTGTACTCCCCCTCGGCCTGGGAGTATTCCCACACCAAAGCGTTTCTATCTTGCGAACATGTCAAGATTTTGGAGTTGTCCGGGGAGATATCCACCGAGGTGACGGTTTTATCGTGGCCCTTTAAAGTGGTGACCAACTGGGGTTTAGCAGTGCCGATCCGATATATCTCGACGGTGTTATCCTTGGTGATTGCCAATAGCGATCTGTCAGAAGAGAAAACGTGATCCTTGATAGGCTTGTGGCCTAGTTGGTATACAATTGGAGTGCTCATGGTGGATATGGTTTGAGGATTGAATTTAAATTTAGTTGTGCGCGCGATTGCCAGTGGCTGCGAGCACATTGGAAGACAGTAAACCCCGTTTGGAGGACTACATGACTCATTGGGAAGAGAGTGAACCCCATTGGGCGAGAGTAGGACCTATTGGGAAGAGAGTGTAAGACCCATTGAGAGGCAATGGGGCGAGTTGAGTTCAGAATGGGGACTATGTTGTGTTTGAGAACAGCCATTTGCATGTCCCATCCTATTACTAAAGAGAATAAACAGGTTGCTAAAACAGGTGTTATACATTCGTGGTACAAAAGACATGTGTTGTTTGCTTCTCTTGCCCAGCAGACCTTTTGCCTCTTGGACTTCTTCTCCAACCTAAGTACTCTTGATCTTCTTCTCCAACCTAAGAACTCTCCGTCTTCTGCTCCAAAATCAACTTGGTCTTCTCCCAGTAATGGGCCACCTTCTCATTCTTGACCCCCAGAATCTTACCATCCGCCCGACCAATGATTGCCTTAAACAAATTCGAAGTTTCTGGGTTGTACAAGATTCTCAACCAGTAGAACAAGAGAAACAACACCAACTGGAACCCACTGGTTCCTCTGAAGAGTAACGTCCTCAATAAAAGGTACACTATGAGTACCAACTCGTTATATGCGATTACCGAGGCCACAAACGGACTGTGCTCAGTGACGGCCAGGATGTTCTTGTGGCTTCCGAGCTGCAATATGGCAATGAGAAAGAATGGCAAAATCTTCAACACAGACTTGAACGTGAATAGCCACACCAAGCCCAAGACAATGAACTGGAAGTTTTGCAGAGCCATCAATGTGGAGCTGGGAGGTAAATAGTGCAATCCGTATTTATGAGACAAGGTTGCAAGGAGAGCAACAATTGATCCCAACAACGAAAGCCGGTACGCGATCGAGTTGATGTACCACTTGTTGGGGAGCCAAAGAAGCTGGAAGATAAACAGGATCGATCCGAACGCAATGGCAACGGCGTGACCTCCCAACCATAATTTGTATTTGAGAGGACTGGCTTCCTTTTGCTTTCTCACCAACTTTTTCTTTTTGGGGGCCGAAGGAGCGATCTCCGACGCCGAAGGATGTGCGGCATCTTTCAGAGTGGGCACCTTACTGTTGGCAGTTGGAGCAGCAATATCAGGCATTTTGTGCAGATCAATTGAAGGAAGATGTTGAGCTGAAGATGAATTTCAGGTACGCAGCAAGTGAGAGTGAGGTGCGAGTGGGAGCAGTGGCTGTCGTGTACATACCCAGACCCATACACCCACAGTGGGAAACACACACGGGTATTTCTTGGGGCTGGTATCTTCGAAATTCGAGCTGAAACCATTCTCATGATCTTCTAACATGTATCTATATGACCATGCTAACAACAGGACTTCTCCCTCCGTAATCCCAAAAACCTCGTCTTCTCTCTCGTGTCTTCAATTAATTCGCGTCCATTCTCAAAACAAACATCTCCATCTACATGTCTAAGCAAATATATACCGTGGACTTCCAACAATTGGGCCTCCCACCGCTCGAAGCTCAGGTCCTTGGACAGTACCAGCTGCTAGCACTGCAATTGGAGACACTCAACCTCGAAATACGCAAACTCACCGATGCTGCCGATACCTATAAACTGCTGGCAGAACCACTGGAACCACCATCAGTGACTGCCGAGCAACTCTTGGACAATCTCCGGCACTTGGAAAAGAAGTTGGGCTTGGTGTACACGTTTTTCCAGGGCGCCGTTTACCAGTTGTTCTTGCAGAATGAAGTAGAGGAAAATGATGAAGAGGACCAGCCTCACCACCACGAGGATGAACAGTCCCTCCACGACGATGGGGACGACGGTGACGACGGTGACGACAAGGATGACGACGGTGGCGACGGCAGTGATGCCGACGCGCTGCCGGACGCCTGAGTGGTGTATTTTGAGTGTTTGCAATTTTACTCCCCCACTGAGATCTCACTTCACCACCATGTCACTACCACTGTACCAATATGACACCACCCACGCGTGTATTCGGTACAAATATGGTGGTGGGTGTGATGCTATGCATAGGCCCGCTGTCCCGGCGCGTGCCCTACAGCCGCGCTCTGCCCCCATGGTCCCTTAAAAAACTCTCATCTCACCCCCTCCAGAGTCAAACTCATCGTCGCAAATCGAGTCAAAAATTATTATTATCTCAAATTAATATTTCAACCGACCCACTTTTTTGAATCCACAAAAAACACCCGCCACCATGTCCAGCTACGATAAATATGCCACCCCGTTGTCCTCGCGTTATGCCAGTGACGAGATGTCTAGCGTCTTCTCCTTAAGAAACAGATTCTCCACCTGGAGAAAGTTGTGGTACAATTTGGCCATTGCTGAGCAGCAGGTTGGTTTGAAGGTCATCACCGACGAGGCCATTGAACAAATGAAAAACCACCTTGAAATTACCGACGAAGAGATCGATAGGGCCACCAAAGAAGAGGCCATTGTTAGACACGATGTTATGGCCCATGTCCATGTGTTTGGTGAAGTATGCCCCAAGGCTGCCGGCATTATCCATTTGGGAGCCACTTCGTGTTTTGTCACCGACAACGCCGACTTGATCTTCTTGAGAGACGCCTATGACATATTGATCCCCAAGTTGGTCAATGTCATTGACAGGTTATCCCAGTTCGCCTTGGAGCATAAGGATTTACCAGTGTTGGGATGGACCCATTTTCAACCAGCCCAGTTGACCACCGTGGGCAAGAGAGCCTGTTTGTGGATCCAAGAGTTGTTGTGGGACTTGAGAAACATGGAAAGAGCCAGAAATGACCTTGGGTTAAGAGGTGTGAAGGGTACTACTGGAACCCAGGCTTCATTCTTGTCATTATTCCACGGGGACCACGATAAGGTCGAATTGTTGGACGAGACCGTCGTCAAGTTGTTGGGTTTCGAACACGTCTACCCCGTGACCGGCCAAACCTACTCCAGAAAAATCGACATCGATGTGTTGTCTCCATTGGCTTCTTTTGCAGCCACCGCTCACAAGTTTGCAACCGACATCAGATTGTTGGCCAACTTGAAGGAAGTCGAAGAACCATTTGAAAAGTCTCAAATCGGATCTTCTGCCATGGCTTATAAGAGAAACC
This sequence comes from Yamadazyma tenuis, assembly GCF_029203305.1. Classification (NCBI taxonomy): domain Eukaryota; kingdom Fungi; phylum Ascomycota; class Pichiomycetes; order Serinales; family Debaryomycetaceae; genus Yamadazyma; species Yamadazyma tenuis. The sequence continues at coordinate 476,751 of NC_089467.1, forward strand.
CAATGAGATGTGAAAGAGTGTGTTCTTTGGCCAGACACTTGGGTTCGTTGATGAACGATGCGGTTCAAACGGCTTCGGTTCAATGGTTTGAAAGAACCTTGGATGACTCTGCCATCAGAAGAATCTCCTTGCCTTCTGCGTTCTTGACGGCCGACATCTTATTGTCCACCATGAACAATATTACCAGTGGATTGGTGGTGTACCCAAAGGTTATTGAAAGAAGAATCAACAGCGAGTTGCCATTCATGGCCACCGAAAATATCATCATGGCTATGGTTGAAAAGGGTGGTTCCAGACAAGACTGCCACGAAGAAATCAGAGTGTTGAGTCACCAAGCCTCTGCTGTGGTTAAACAGCAAGGTGGTGATAATGATTTGATCGAAAGAGTGAAAAACACAAAGTATTTTGAACCAATCTGGAACGATTTGGGTAAGTTGTTGGACCCATCGACGTTTGTGGGTAGAGCTCCTCAACAAACCGAAAAGTTCATCAAGAACGACGTTGCCCAGGCGTTAGCCCCATATGGCCATGTTATCAACAGAGCTCCAGTTCACTTAAGCGTATAGTTTTTCTCTCTCAAATATTTAATAAAAATGAATCTATGAACAATAATGTACAACCCTTTCGTAATAGTCGTTAAAACCAAATCCACGTCTATCTTGGAGAACCATGGACTCGATTTGGAGAGACATTTGCGCTTGCACGCAACAAGTCTTCCTCTGCGAATGATTCTGTAGCCTCTACGAGTACATCGAGAGGATTTCTCTCATGCAACTCAGGAAGTGATAAACTCAGGCTCATGCCATCAGCCGCTTTAGTTCTACTTGAGTGGAGTGGAGGCAACAATATTTTTGATCGAGAGCTTTTAATTGAAAACGACCCAAATTTTGCAGCCACCAAAGGCTCTTGTACCACCATACTCTGTTCCTTTAGTTGTCTCACAAGGTTCTGGACAATCTCGAGCGTCTCAGAATACTCAAACGCACAGTACACATTCTTGTAAAAGGGAAGTTTAATGTCGACTACTCCATTGATCATATCCCGCTCAAACATCCGCTGATCGACGTACAAACAGCTATCAGCACATCCGGGGACCAAGTATATCTTCATGTCACTCTTATAACGAGGCCTGGCAACCACCTTCTTGATGAAGATATTGGAAGGCACATCGTCCACTGTTCCAATCGAATGGGTAAGCTCATCAGAGAACTCTTCGTCGTCAATCAAGTTCAATTCTCCCGGTTTAGCAGTCTCAATCTTCAAAAGGACCAGCCCATCGGAGTCTTTAACAGTAGACCGGGTGACTCTAACCAACGTATATTCATTCACACCAAATAACGTGTGGACGGCCGTGTCCAATGAGTTGAACGTAGCCAATGGGTGGCCTTTGCTGGAGCGAGGCCGGTCTTTACTGGATGCTTGGGTGAACGTCTTCAACACTTTATTTGAAAAGACCGACAAGTCTACCAAGTTGTTATCGATGAGCTGCACCGGCTTTGCCTGCAAGCGAACATCTGCCAAGTGCTCAGTATTGTTGATGATCAGGGCCTGGGTTTCACCCGGTTCATTGGAGTGGTACACCAGCAAAGTCTGTTTGCGGTTTGCGTGCGGAGTCAACCAATTGTACAAAACTAACAAGTTGGGAGCCAACGTCAACTTGATCCTCAATCCCGCCTCAAGTGACTTCATGTGAAGCTTCGAGCCGTGGGTGGTCAGGTCTTTGGACGTTGATTTTCGCCGAACCGATATTTGCACCAACTCCTTTGCAAGGAGCCGTTTGTTGAGAATGGCTTTGGGAACAACCGACAGCCTCTTCAACAGGTGGAATCGCAGACCGTCTTTGGAGCGTTGGGCCATTTCCTTTTCGATGTTGTGCTCGACTTTATCAGCCACTCCAATCTCAGGTTCTATGTCCAACTTGGAGAAATCGGGCCCATCGGCACCGGACAGCACCGACGTTCTGGAGCTGCTGGCAGTGTTCGACGACAACCGCAGCGAAGAGGGGGCAGAAAAGATGGAATTGTCTTCTCCCAGGTCATCGCTGTAGTTTAAAAGATCATGTATTCTCGACATGATTGTCTAGGATTGTCTTAGACTGCAACACAAGAGATGTGTGCGTGGATATAGTTGAAGGTTTGTTTCTCTTTTAAAATTCAATTGAATACTCAGGGTAGAACAAAAAAACTGAAGGAAATAAGGGGAAATATGGGCGATGGGTAGTAGGTGTCGCAGTAAGTTCGCGGTGAATCAATTAATCTAGTTTGTGTCACGGTGGTTTTCTCTATAGTAGTAATAGGAGGTGGTTTTGGAGATACGGGTTAAAGTATCAGAAAAAAAGCAGGTGTTACTTTATGTTTAAAAAATTGTCCGATCCTGATATCTCAATTTATTTGAGCAACTGTCGTTTTGTTTTTGTCTCACGCATATGCAGGAGCGATGTCTCAGATATGGGTTTTTCATAGGTGGGGGTTGATTCAAAAGGGGTTTAACAACCGTGAATAGTTCCAGAAATAGACGGGGTACCGTCCCGGAATTTCTGGCTGGCTGATGAATCTATCTGCTTGTTTTTAGGGGCCTTCAAACGGTAGTTAGTGCCATAAGCGAAGATCCGCCCTCAGCAAATCGTCCCATTTGCTGTGCGACTAGGACCGTTTTGGTGGTCTAGACTACCCTGTTAGCACCAGGGATTTGAGATTCTAAATACCAAAAAAGCATTTAAGATCCATTCATTTTAAATATATTCTAAATACTGGACTCCGTCCATTCATTGCCCTAAAAATTGGAGCCTTGGTTGATATTCCGATCCCTCACCCCCAACTCCCCGTTCAAAAACTCGTCCTTGTCCTCCTTTGCATTCTTTCTCCAGAACGTCCAGCTACCATTTTCCGAAGTCTTTCCGTTTCTTCTCTTGATCACAAAGAACACTACCATTAACCCAATCAAAATAAATCCTCCGACCCCAACAACCACCCCCACCACAATCTTGTTGGTGTGACTCAACCCGCTACTAGAACTGTCGCTGCTTTTGTTGGAGTTGTCGCTCGCAGCACTCGGTTCACTCTGAACAATTGAGGTCTGGGTCACGATCACGGTGCTGCCATTATCCACTGATTCAAAAGTGGTTTTGGAGGTGGTGCCACTGGTGGTATCGCTCGAGGTCTCGGTATCGGTCTTGGACGAGGACGTGGTGGGCGTGGAGCTGGGTTCTGCACGGGTGGAATCGGCCTCGGACGTGGAATCGGCAGTAGATACCGCTATACTACTGGCAAACTGCAGGCTGGCCTGGGCCGAAGGGGTATCGGATACGTCACTTGACTCAGAAAAAAAGTCTTCAAGGCTGGAGGAAGTGGTGGTTGTGTGACTGCTGGTGCTGCTGGTGCTGGTGCTGGTGCTGGTATGTGATGGGCTACTTGAAAAAAAGAAGTCTTCATCGCTCGCAGCCGACAGACTGGCAGAGCTGTGGCCACCACCGGCACTGAACACAGCTCTAGAAGCCAGTACCACGATACTGCTCTGGCTGACGCTCTCACTGGCTTCGCCGTCATCATCCCCGATTCCGTCACCGTCGGCCCTTCTGTGTAACAGAATTCTGTGTTGCACGGATGGAGCCTCTACCGCGTCGCTGTTCACGGTGGTGACGATGATTTTCTGGAGGTTGATGCTGGGCACATCGGCTGAGAATGGCTTCCACTGGGTGTGAATGAGGGCCACAGTAGCGACAAGCGACAACACAGCCACAAATATAAACGAACGTGATATCATTATGTGAGTTAAAGCGGATGCAGAGTTCAGGTCGTCAAATCAAATTTTTCGCGAGCGACAAATTGACAACGCCAGAGACATGTAGAGAATAGATATATTTAGAAATGGATTTAGTGAGCGGGAGCTGATGGTGGCAGTGGCCAGCCCACCTCTTTGTGGGTTGCAGTTATTTTCTACGGTGGACACGATCCTCTAAGGCTAAGGCTTAGTTCTGGCCCATACACCCAAAAAAGTTCTGACCAATACTACTGAAGCTGTGATCCTTCACTAGCTCGAGACCTTCGAACTCTGTCTAAAGGTTAGAATCTGTACCAGTATAATCAGCCCAGTCGTCTGTACCTTTTCTCTGCCATTTTCACATTTCTCGCGCCTTTTTGCAATCATCATGAAGCTTCTCGCATGCGGATCCAATGGCCATTACCAATTGGGTAATGGCACAAACATCGACACCAACCAGCTCACGCCTGCTCTGTTCACAGTTGATGGCCACTTAGTAGACCTCCCCAGCTCGGTAGCCAAGATCGCTACTGGCGGCAACCATACATTTGTTCTACTCAATTCAGGTCTGCTCTACACCTGCGGAGACAACTCCTACGGACAGTGTGGTCTACCCCCGGCAGACCACATCGCCGTGTTCACTCCAGTCCCGGGCCAGTGGCGCGACGTGAGCTGTGGTTGGGAGTATCTGATACTTGTGGATGCTACTGATAACGTATTTGTTTGTGGACTTGGCTTAAAAGGCGAGCTAGGACTTGGAGAGTCCACCACATCTACGGTTCTCACGCGGTTGGACGCCATGTGCGGCAGGGGCATTTCAGTGGTTTCGTCAATGAGCTTGACGCTCTGCCGGGCATCTGACGGGAAGTTCTACGGATGGGGAGATGGAAAAAAGGGCCAGTTGGGTGCTAAAAAGGTGCGGTGGGTGCCTGAAGTGGTGGTATTTCCCGTGCAAGAAGAGATCCTTCACTTCGGACTCACAAAAACCGATGCAGTGCTACAGCTCCGTCTTCGACTTGTGCTGTTTGGCAGACAGGCCATTGATATTCCTCAAAAGGTCCATTTTTTCCGTACCATGTGGACGTGTATCCACTACGAAGTCGAAGCAGAACCGTGTTCGGTTGTGTCCGTCGGCAACAACAGCCACGGCCAGCATTTTCCCAATTCTTGGAGCCAATGTGGTGGAGTGTTCGAAACTGGCAGCGAGCACGGACTCTTCTACGCCAACAACACCGTCTACGCCTGGGGCTGGGGAGAACACGGTAACTGCGGCCACAGCCAGGTACAAGGCCATGACCAGATTGTGTTTGCTGACGCCAATGCCATTTTCAAAGGAAAACCGGCATATATGGCAGGTGGATGTGCCACCAGCTGGATCGCTACGGATTAGAGAACAAATGTCACGAAGTATCTTTCCCATATTCATCTTTTGACATCATAAGGCATCACAAAGATGGAAAATATGTTCAACGTGGTTACTTTAGGACAACGGTATCAACAATCAATCACAAATCCTGACCATTTTCTTTTCATCGTCCATATATTTGAAAGAAAAATCTCGACTTTTCCACGATGAGCATCGACCGCGACCCAGCCCCAGCCAAAATATCACCACCGTCTTTCTCCCGCACTACTAACAATGTTTGGAGCTGTGTGTTCAGGAAGACCAATCCAGTTGGCCAGCCAGGTGGCTGAGAACAAGTATGTCATCAGTGTCCCCAACGCCTCGAACGTATCACACATTGCCATTTTTTTGCTTCCTCAAACAGAATTTAATGACCCCAACTACACTGCCCTTGTGTTCTTCCAGTTGCCAAACTCAACTGATTTCAAATTGCTTGGAGGCCTAAATCCCAATAAGCCCAGTGGGATCTTCAAGCTCAATAACATGAGACCAGCGGCTACCACCGGGGACAACGATATGATGGACGATGAGGTCATTGATACCAATGACGGCTTCACCATCAATATTGGGTTGTCGATCGAGCCCACTGCCGAAGCCGAGGTGCAGTTGAGTCAGGAGAAGATGAAGCAGCTGGGGGCCTCCAGTGCCTTGGTGCCCCAGCAGCCCAAACCATATTTATCCAACAATCCGAGTGCTTTGGCCAGTATGGCCAACAAGATTGTGAGCCACGCATATAACTACTTGTCGAGCTTTGTTGATGGTCAAGGAAGGGTTCCCATCAAGGCCTTTGATAACTGGTGGGACAAGTTCAAGAGTAAGCTTGCGAATAATCCTAACTTCTTGAACGAGCTTGAGACTTGACAAATCAACTGCAACATATTCACGACACGAACTATACAATACGAACTACACGAGAAGTCTATACACTACGAACTACACGAGAAGTTTATAGATTACAAACTATGATTCAGTCTATACCACTGTACTCAGAACCATGGTGAGTCATAATCCAAAATGAACATGCTCTGTGGTAGCGATTTTGCACCCATTTATCAAGGCCAAGGTTTGTCTCAGTGACTCATTGCCACCTGTAAACATAACCAGTCGCCATTTTCTCCGTTTTATTTCCTATCCATTAGCAATTCTCTCCTATTTTTTTCCTATCACCTGTAATGCACTTTTCCTTCAGCTCAAAGTGAAATCCGCAAAAATTCCACGCATGTATAGAGCACCAGACTTTTTTGAAAGATACAACGTCTGTCGAATCAGCGTCAACCATTACTCGAATTACCATGTCACTGCCCAATACAACCAGACAATATCCCGGTCATTGCTTTCAAATGCGTTGAAACAGTTGATTTTACACCATCCTGCTTTATACTATGGAGTGAAGCTCAACCCCAAACTAATTGATTATAAAACCTACCAAAACCACCAGGTTGGACCTGTGAAGTCGATCCTGTTCGAGGACGTGGTGACTATTTCCGATAAACCCTTTTCGGAAGAACGATTGGTGGAAATCAACCACTTGTGTATTCCTGTGGATGATGAGAACTCAGTCACCTGGAGAATCATCGTGTTTTCCAACAATTACATCTGTTTGTACTCCAACCATATTATTATTGATGGAGGCGCTGCTGCGTTCTTCCACCACGACTTGTGTGCCATTTTGGCAGAGCTTTCATCCCAACATTTGGAGTTTGTTCCAGAACTCTACAATCAACAGGTTGACGGAGTGAAACAACACTTGGGCACAGACCATGTGGTTGATCTCTATCGATGTACACTGAAGTTGCAGGCGATGTCCATGGTGGTAGCGAGCTTTATTCCCAAGTCGGTCACCCAGTTGTGGAACTCATACACCAATAAGCACTATCCTGATCTCCAGAAGTTCCCACTTTTCGAGTGTGAGCAGCGCAAAGTGATAGATGACGAGTTCAGGCTATTTCAGATCCCCGACGAGACCATGACCCGTCTTTTGGCCAAGTGTCGGCAAGAAGGTGTCACGTTTACGGCGTTTCTTGATGTCCTCATCAACCATTGTTTCCAGAAATGCGTTTTTCCGTTGATTTCGTCCCAGAAGCTTTCTACTAAGTCGAGTATCGTCACCTCCGGTAGAAGATATTACCCTGAGAAAGCAGCTGAGCTTAGGTATGCTCAAGTGGTGACGGGTACCGAGATTTATCTTCCTCCCATTGAGAGTGTTCTGGTCGAAGCCATGAAGGTTGTCAAACAAATTATCGATACAGACCTTGAAACCAGGAACCGGTTCAAATATGTGGGTCTTCTTCTGATGATCAATCCATATGATATTTTAGCGCCTGAAAAAACTGAGTTCCACCAAGATGTGCTCTTTGAGATTTCTAATTTGGGGTTGCAAAATATCAAGAATGGCGACTGGGCCGTCAGTGATATCGTGTTCTGTCAGTGTACGGGGCCGTCAACCACCTTCGGGTTCAACGTGGCCACGACTCCTGGGGGAACAAAAATCACTATGGGGATCAAATCACAATATGCTCAAAGTGGCATGGATGAATTTGAGAAGGCGTTTTATGCTGGGATCGAGCAATTTTGCAGCCGCTAAATCTGTAGAACTAGGTAGGTAACATATGCAACTAATAATATGACTAATCAATATGACCTTAAACCTGTAGACATTAGGCGGACACACGGTTATCAGTAATACCCACGTGATCTCTATCTCGTGACCCTCATCGCGAAGCCATCAAAAGTGTGGCGGACGAAAACCTTAATAAGCATCCACATCTGCTGTTTTTTTCTAAACAAACTTAACTCTTCTCCATGACAAAAGACGATACCACCCAATACGGCTTCGGAACCAACGCCATTCACGCCGGTGCTCCCATCGACCCCCACACGGGGGCCGTAATCGAGGCCATCTCGCTCTCTACTACTTTTGGCCAGTCGCAGCCATCCAAACCCATAGGTGTCTACGAATACTCCCGGTCGGCCAACCCCAACCGTGACAACTTCGAACAGGCGGTAGCTGCTTTGGAAGGCGCCCAGTACGCTCTCGCCATCAGTTCGGGCTCCGCCACCACCGCCCTTCTTGTCCAGTCCTTACCAGTTGACTCGCACATTATTTCTGGCGGCGACGTCTACGGAGGCACCCACCGGTACTTCACCAAGGTGGCCTCGACCCACGGGGTCACCGCCTCGTTTGTGCCCGACCTCGTCGACGACCTCGAGGCAGCGTTACGCCCCAACACTCGGATGGTGTGGTTGGAAACTCCTTCCAACCCAACTTTGAAGGTCACCGACATCGCCGCCGTCAAGCAGGTGTTGCAGCGCCACCAGGATGCCACCGGCTCCCGCGTGGTGTTGGTGGTAGACAATACGTTTTTGTCTCCCTATATCTCCAACCCATTGGCCCATGGAGCCGACGTGGTGATCCACTCCGTCACCAAATATATTAACGGCCACTCAGACGTGGTCATGGGCGTGTTGGCCACCAACGATGACTCCTTAGCCGAAACCTACCGGTTCTTGCAGAATGCAATCGGGTCGGTGCCTTCTGCGTTTGACTCCTGGTTGGCCCATAGAGGCTTGAAGACCTTGCACTTGCGGGTCCGCCATGCCGCCACCTCGGCCTTGTCCATCGCCCAGCACCTCGAGGCTCATCCCAAGGTTAAGGCCGTCAACTACCCAGGTTTGAAAACCCATGCCAATCATGGCGTGGTGTTGAAACAACACCGCGATGGCTTGGGAGGAGGTATGATTTCCTTCAGAATCCACGGCGGTGCCGACGCTGCGTCTGTGTTCACCTCGTCGACAAAGTTGTTCACGTTGGCCGAGTCGTTGGGAGGAATCGAATCTTTGATCGAGGTGCCTGCCATCATGACTCATGGTGGTATTCCTCGGGAAGAGCGCGAGGCCAATGGGGTATTTGATGACTTGGTCCGGGTGTCGGTGGGTATTGAGGATACCGTCGACTTGTTGAGGGACATTGACCAGGCTTTAGACAAGGTCCAGTGATATATAATAGGTAGATAATTCTAGAAACCCTTTGGCTGCAAAGTCGCACTCGACGGGAAATCTGTCCATTTCACTTTTGGGCATTTACTATCGAGTACATGAGACTATCAACCTTAACTCTTGTGATATTGGCTAGTAAATTCCTTGCCGCCGAACCACTACCTGTCAACTTCCAAACCCTGGAGCTTATTTGCTCTCCAACTGACCCCACCAACTGTTACCCAAAACTTTTTGTTCCTACCCACCAGTGGCAACCAATCCAACCAGGTCAAGATATCCCCGGTGGATTACACGTAAGACTCAATATCGACACTTTGCAGAAGGAAGCAAAGTTGTTGGACTCCCTGGACGAAGCTACCAACGACCTCGTGATAGTTGCCGAATCTCAAGACCCTTCTCCTGCCCCTGCCAGAAAACCTCACAAACTTGATATGACTAACATCAATAGCTTTGATTCGGCCCTTGACGAGGTGCAACTGGCGGCCAATGGTGCTGGCTCTGACAGCCTTGACCAGGCTTTGGACGTGTTGATTGACTTGAGCCATGATATCGAATTCGGTACAAAGTTGGCCAGTGATGGCTCTGCTTTCAGTAACTTGAACGCTATTGCTGCTAAGTCTTCCCCACCCGTCCAGGAAAAAGTATATAGAATCATAGGGTCTTCCTTGAGGAACAATCCCGAGGCGATAGCTACGTTTGTTGACAAAGATACCAAAGAGTTGATTGGACTGTGGATTAAACAGTTGGATACAAGCGACAACCTCGTCAAGAAAAGAGTGTTGGGAATCTTCCATCAGTTGGTGACTAACGCCAGGTTTAAGTACCAGTATTTCAACGGAGACTTTGACTTGTTGAGCAAGTTCATCGATATTTATCCTAAACTCAACAAGTCCACCAAGACTCGGCTTCTCAATATCCTTGAAGACTTGAAATTGGTCGACGAGCCAAGCTCTGAGTCCGATGACTCAAGGGTTTCAAACTACATCCAAGCCAAGTTCTTGAAGTCCGACTTCAAAACAGAAGACCAGTTCAAATTGTACTACCAAACGCTTGTCGAGATCCACCAGGCGGATAAGAGTCTTCAAGGATCCAAAGCTTTTGTGACATGGCTAGATGAAGAGTCGGGAAAGAGACAACAGGGACTCAAGGAAAGAGATGGACTCTACTCAAACGCCGATAAGCAGTTCGACAAGGACATGTTGGAAACCAGGCATACGGTATTTGGTAACCCCAACGCCATGAGAAAGCACTTTGATGACGAACTTTAGAGCCTGTATTTGGATTTTAGTAATAAAATATATTAATGAAAAGTGTTTAAGTTAATATATGAAGCATTTTTGTTTTCTCTTTATTATACAAGTTGATTACCTGGAACGAATTTAGTCAAACAAACCGAATCCCATGTCATCGTCGGATTCTTCAGCTTCTTCTTCAGCTTCTTCTTCAGCTGGGGCGTCACCGGAGGCAGCAGCAGCACCGCTCGAGGAAGCAGCAGCAGCACCACCAGTTGGAACAGAAGACAACTTTTCGTTACCTTCGGCAATCAATTCTTCGGCGCTCTTACCTTCGACTTCAGCCAACAACTTTTCGATCTTTTCGTCTTCAACTTCGATGGAGACAGATTCCAAAACGGCCTTGATGTCGGCAGCAGATGGAGAAGCGTTACCGGCGTTGACCAATAATAAGTAAGCAGCAATGTATTTCACTAGATGCTTGTTAGTATTTTTCACTGGGGAATATCCACTAGAGCGGCTGAGATTAGCCATTACCAAGAATTTAAAGCGGGTACATGGGCCAAATATAGGATGGTGACCACTATTATGGTGTCGCCTTTGGGACGCATAGGTGCTAGAGTTCTGCCTCTTTCGTGTTTGACTAACATGGACTACCTCGCAAGGACTAAGGCTGAAAATAGTTGGGGAGTTCCTCTGGGAAAAGGGCTATGTGACGCTTCGCTCTCGATAAGCATGGCTGTGGTGACAGCAGGCTGGGCTGATAGTGGATTTGTGCTTCAAATGAACATACTTTTGTCTAATACTGTTGGATAATTTTCAGTCCAAATTTGATTTTTTCCGAGTGTGAGAACAGTTTCAAACCGAACTCACACAAAACCAGATCGCGGGACGAAAAAGCAGTCACGGATTCACGTGAATATTCCCAACATTCCACCTCACCATAAGCACATCCACTAATTGCCCTGTCATCACCGTACGTACCACACACTATATAATGGCATCCCAAGTGCCCCAATAACGAGCACTTCACTTGCTGTGGCTGTCTTTCTCATAAAAACTATGGCTTATCGGCGTGCGATTTTATGCTGCGAAAGATGCGACGCCAAACAATCCTACGGTCAACCCATAGTATGAAATCGTTTCCTATTTTGAACGAAGAACAAACGGATTCCCTAGTGGTGAACACTCTTCAATGGAGTCTTGCTAACGGATTGGTGATGTATCCACCCAATTTCCAGCAATACAGTGCTGATAATGCCCCCATTTCATTGTTTCCAACCCCCATCCCCAAATCCAGTTTTGAGGATGCTATCAATATCCAGCAAACATACAACGAGCTTTACTCCAATGTAATCACCAAGGACAAGAAGTGGCTTGTGCAAAACATCGAGCAATTGTCGCGATTCGACAAGGATTTTACCGGTAAGCTTTTTGATATCTACAAAACGCTTATTAATGAGAATGGCAAAGTTCCTCAACCGTTGTCATTGGGGATCTTCAGGTCTGACTACATGATCCACGAAGCTGACAACAATCAGATCAAGCAGATTGAATTCAACACTGTAAGTGTATCATTTGGTGGATTATCAACCAAAGTCAATCAGCTTCACAACTACTTGAACAAATCCGGGGCCTATGACACTGACTATTCGTACAAGTACTACGACGACGCTGAGATTCCTATTTCTTCGTCGATAGACGATATAGCTAAGGCTCTTAGTATAGGGAACTATTACTACAACGGGGAAGTGGAAAATGATAAGACAGTCGTGTTGTTTATTGTCCAGCCAAATGAGAGAAACAGTTTTGACCAAAGACATATTGAGTACTCTTTGATCAACAATTTTGGCCTCAAGAGTGTTCGTTTGACCTTGGAGGAAGTTTCGGATAAAACCACTGTTAATAGCAACAAGTTGTATTTGAAACAAACCATGGATGAAATTTCGGTGGTATATTACAGAAGTGGATACGCTCCCACTGATTATGTTAGTGAGGAATGTTGGAAAGCCAGATTGCATTTGGAGAATAATGTGGCCATTAAGTGCCCATCTATATTGACCCAGTTGGCAGGTGCAAAGAAGATCCAGCAGATTTTAACTAACAAACAGGTTTTGGAGACCTTTTTACCTGATTTGAGTGAGACAGAATTAGAGAAAGTTCTTTCCACATTCGTGAAGATTTATCCGTTGGACGACTCGGAGGAAGGTAAAATTGCCAAGCAGTTAATAAAAACTGACCCTGGAAACTTTGTATTAAAACCTCAAAGAGAAGGAGGGGGTAATAATATTTACAAGGAAGACATTCCTTCGTTCTTAGAAAAATTGGAAGAAAAAGACTGGGGTGCTTATATATTGATGGAACTTATAACTCCTCCTATCCATAAGAACAAGTTGCTTAGAAATGATCAAATTTTCGAGGAAGATATCATCAGTGAATTGGGGGTATTTGGTACCATTTTGTTTGACGAATCCAAAGGAGATATAAAGTACAACGAAACCAGTGGATTTTTGTTAAGATCAAAGTTCAGCAGCAGTAATGAGGGAGGTGTTGCGGCTGGTTTTGGATGCGTAGATGGTGTCTACTTGTACTAGTCTGACCTCACTTCTTTGTTCAATTCTTCCTTTAACATGTTCAATTTTCTTTCACTTTCAATTTTCACAACCCACAAGGCTGCACCAATCGTATCGGTGAAGATAAACAAAAGGTTAAAAAGCGGAATAGATTCCAATAGATTGGCTACTAGACCAAACCCAATATATTCAGGTTTCTTAGTTTTGTAATGAACTCTTATCTGTTGCTGGCTCATACCTCTCAAGAAAAAATATCTGTGTTGAGCTTGTAAACCTCTCCTAGGTGCTTTTATATAGGCAATCAACATGGCACCCACGAATGGAACCAACCCGCATAAGAAGATCACTAGTGACCTACCTAACAAATATGGTAACACAGTCCAATTGGACAAAGATAGTATGATATTGGATACCTTGACTAAAAGTGGGATCTTATGTGTTCGTCGAACCTTACCCATTATCACCACATCATCGTGGAATTCCTTCGACAATATCCCATCAAACACTAACTTCTCAATCTCTGGCATTTATAAGAATATGACTAGAATGGAAGACACCTGAACACTAAGCTGGCATACAGTGAGCCAAGTCCAAACCAATCCAGTAGGTCCTGTGAAAATAAACAAAACTGGCCCCAATGTTGGTAGTACAAGGATAATAACAACGGAGTATGTCACAAGCATAATAAGAAGTTGTGGAATCAATATCGTGATATAGACATGCCAGAGGGATGGGTTGTGCCAAAAGTAAATCATTCCCTTTTTTTGTAGAGTTAGCAAAAGCAGTTGATTTAGTTGGTTTATAGCTACTTACGCAAAAGGGATAGGCATAAGTTCCGGCCCTGAGTACAGCATATGGCCTCAACAAATACTTGAGCATTATTTGTGGTTGCAAAAAGATTTTTTGATTCGCGCTTTTTCTAACCAGCGATTTACAAGCCCAAAACTCTTCGAATAAAAACTAATTCCTCCAGCTTCAGCACCCATACATGTAGATATTAAACAACAAGCAAAAAAGAATGGACGAGTCCGGAGTCGAACCGGAGACCTTTCCCATGCTAAGGGAACGCGCTACCAACTACGCCACACGCCCAATAATAAAATGGTCCCTAGCAGGATCGAACTGCTGACCTTGGCGTAACTTCCTTTCAGATATTAGCACCACGCCATAACCAACTAGGCCAAGGGACCACTTATGGGTGACACTCTGGGGCAGACACTTGCGCGACAGTGTCTCAGAATTGTCACGTGCGTGCGCACACCTGGATTGCCTCTCCCAGCCTAATTAGCATTGCACCCAGGCCAACACCGAGCTGCAAAAATGGAAATGTCGTCGCCTCTGGTTTTTCTTAGAAAAAAAACTTCAAAGGATATAGATAGATAGTCCAAACATGTTTTACTTACACGGGGAGGAGTTTTATATGTTGGTACTTGTTATTGTCACAAGTTGTAATTCTTGAATGGTCTTTCTATAGGAGAATAGGCCCTAGACCATGCGACCTTCCATGACCCTAAATTGAAGTACATAATAGGTGAGTAATAGTCCCGGTTAGTGGAAACATAATATCTCTGGATATTATTGCAACTTACAATGGCCACTAGTTTTTTTATTGACTGAGATGTTGTTTTAAGCTCCTCTTTGTGACAATCAATAGTTACCAAGAATATATCAGCTGTTGGAATATAACATTCGCTCGTTTTCAAGAAGTTCACATTATACAACTCCTCTTTGTAGAGTGGAATACGGCTGCAAATTCTGTCAAGAAGCATTATTTTAGTTAAAGGATATAAAAGAGAATCAAAGGTCGAACAACAGATATGGATCACAAATACTTGAAACACGAGGACTGATTCAATGGAAAAAGAATGTCTTCTTATATAAATTGTTAACCCTCTGTGAAGATATATTTCTTCACATTCTGTGAAATTTACAATTCCAGTATCAGCTAAACAAGAAATTATCGCTAACTCTAAAACACTTTCTGAAAGAGGCAATTAAGTGTTATGTCCAGTGTTATATCAGTGTCCGTCAAGCACAAACACCATGCCCCACCCACTTGGGAGATTTATGGCTATTAACACCACTAGACCATTGACACATACAATACTGAAAAGCCATTTCAGTTAAGACCCATGAATCCTTTTCTGCATGAATGCCCCCAAAAATCATGAGAGAACTAGAAATCACAATACCAAAGTAACTAGAGGTATGCAGGTATCTTCCCGTCCAAGTGTATTTGCATTTACTCCAATCCCACTTGTGACGATTGGGGCAAAAACCTATCCATACACGACTCACATCTATTTAAGCGACTGAAAAAAAAAATAGTTTTCATCTCTTCCCAACACCAACATAAAGTGAAAGTGTATGTAAACATCTTTGATTTCATGATGAAATAAATATTACACAGACCTGTACCGAACTACAATGTGGATAAACATATTGCCTATTTCTGAAAGCCATTCATTATATGAGTACTTGTACTAACAATATTAGGATGATCATCTGAACGAACAACCACCGTAAAAACTCTTTGCTCTGACTGTAAGTTTCATATTTCTAGCCCTGGAGGGCCAGTACTGCTTTAGCGATCGGTGAAGATGTAACCCAGTTTGCCAGTATCTGACACCAGGATTTTTGAAATTTTTAAGATCACTTCTGACTGGCGTGAAAACTTCGTCCACCTCTGACTACCATTAAAACTTCTTCCTCCTCCGTACCGTTAAAACTTCTTCCACCACCAGAGTAAAGTCGACACTAAATATGGCTTTGATATTAAATGATATACACGTTACAGATATATATTTTAAATATTATATGATTGGTTGATATATTTGCTATTGGTTGTTCTTCGTTTTAAAGGAATATACCTGTTTATTTCTTACCGGACAACTTTCTTAAGTAGAAGGCTAATTCTTCACCTTCCAAGATGTAACCATCACTTCTACCGGATTGACCTGGTCTAGAAGAAATACAAGCGTACAATCTACCGGAACCGAATTGGGCATCAACAGCAGATTCAATAACAGCAGAAGCAGATCTAGAAGCCAACTTTCTTTCCAACTTACCGGACTTCTTGGCGACTTCTTCAGTAGCGTTACCCTTCTTACCCAAGGTTTGACCGTAGTGGTTTTCGTACCATTGTCTGAAAGGAGTAGCATCGATTTGAACAATAGCAGCCTTAGTCAAGGTGTTGGTTCTAACCAATTCATTGTTGGAAGGATGGTAAACCACTCTAGCGATTCTGGTCTTTCTGGAGACACCTTCGGAGGCCCAGGAGAAGTTACCAGATTCGATTCTTATAGCTCTGAATTTTTGGTTACCACCTCTAGTTCTGACCGAGTGGATTCTCTTTGGTCCCAATCTAGTGTTGGAAGTTTGTCTACCTAATTCAAACTTTCTCTTCTTTCTGAATTGGGCTCTCTTGGCCCCGGTGGCAGAACGCTTGTGACGAGAATCTCTTGAAATACCCATGGTTTTCTCCTATTAATTTAATAAAAACGGTGAGTTGGTTTTCTATGGAAGAAAAAATTTCTGTGAAAAAATTTTGATGCTTGAGTAGCTACAGTCGCTGGAAAAAACTCCTGCATATGTGTTGGTGAACCCAGTGGGGCGGTGCGCGCACGTATGCGCACCAGCAGTCACAGACAGTTTGGAAGGCGGCATGGGCACAAGCCCTGAAACCCTTGCGCGCGCGAGCATCATCGCAAAACCTCATCGCTCTGGGTGGATGCTATCATGGATGTGTATGATGAAATAGAAATCGAGGACTTTACGTTTGATCCAGCAACCCAGTTGTTCCATCATCCGTGTCCGTGTGGAGACAAGTTTGCCATTGCGTTGGACGACTTGTTAGATGGGGAAGACATAGCTGTGTGTCCATCGTGCTCGCTAATGGTGAGAGTAATTTTTGAGCCAGAGGACTTGGATGAGTACGTGGATCAGTAGAAGAGCAGGATTAGAGATATATCTGACCAGGAGTCTGAGAGGTAACCACGACCCGGTGACCAGGAGCCGGCCACCAGCTGCTCAAATACAAAATACTTGACACATGGGCAAAGAGAAGACATCTACGAAACTGGAAACCAGACTTCCCAAGCTGCGCAAGAGCCGATTGGCCAAGAGCCATGCAAACAAGGAGGAAACTGCTGCTACTGAGTCGAACTACTTCGATGATGTTAAGCACCTGGCCAGCACCATGTTGTATATAACCCTGATACTTCTCAGCACATCACTTCTCAGCACATCAACGTGTTTGTAACGGGGTTACCTGCTCCTTGGATTGGAAACAAATGACAAGAAAACCAGATTCTAGTACAAAACATAAGAACCCTTGTAACCACACAGTGGCCACGATACTAATGACCAAAACTTTATATTCCTTAGCACCAGCATTCGTACCAATAAAAATATTTCACACTATCCCGACAACGGTAGGTAGGGCATCGTCGTACCGATCATCGGTGTACTATAACACCTTACACGTTGTACATCCGCATCGCCGCCCGCACCCACCGTAAATATGGGTGCAACAACTAACCCCCACCATTTCCCTCCACATGCGACCTGGGCACTCATTGACCCGAGAACCGCCTGGAGCTATTTAGGTTTCGGACTCAGGTGGTGGACCAAGACTTTCTGGCGCGTCCCGCACAAGCAACAATGCCAACCCCGTCAAAAGACGGGAAAATAGCCCCGATTCGGTACAGAGCCGAACGTCGTGAACTCGCGTATTGTTGCGTTTGGCTCCGGGCAAACACTCAGGGTGCTGCACCTCCGCCCTAGATATCCGCCTTTGACCACCCACTCGGCATTTGCCCAACCGTTTTACAACCGTTGGGTTTAAACGCGGTGCGTACGGGATTGGCCCCAATACCTTATTAAGATGTTAAATTTTTGGGTTGCCATCCCCTGGACCCCCCATTGTTGGTAACCCAGTTGACTGCGACATGGATTTTTGGAGTGTGATGGGTCAGCAATTTAAAGTTTGAATCTCTACTAAAGCACTATGGTAATCCGTGATTACACACCGGATGAGTTTTGGTGGTACTGCTTCAAGCTCTCGGGTAATGTTGTCAATAGCTGGGATATGCGACTGGCGGAATCCCGGCTTACCCCAATTAATTAAGATATAATCACATTCAGCAGTATGGCTAGGCGAGGTTAACATTCCAAACCCACGTATCCATATCTCGGCTGTGGCGACAAGACAAACGGGAATTATGCCATTTTCCACGAACCAGAAATAAAATAAAACGCAAATAAATTCCTCCGCGAGGAATGCGAGCGCGCCTACAAAAAAACGATCACTGACAATTACTCTGTAGCATCCTTGTGGTTTGATTTAGTATTAGGTTATAACACAAGTGAAAGTACTTGGGTTGAACACGCTGAACAGATCCCCTCTCCTCCAGTGTTGCCGCGGTTCCTAATCTCATATGAGCAACATCACCCGAAGAGGCCCCTGGTCTCCTGAAGAGGACCAGAAATTAATGGAGCTAATCTCCATATTCGGCCCTACAAACTGGGTACGAATCTCCAACAGCTTGGTCACACGGTCGCCTAAACAGTGCCGCGAGCGGTACCACCAGAACCTTAAGCCATCGTTGAATCGAACTCCCATATCGCCTGAAGAAGGCGAATTGATCGAGCAGTTGGTGCTTAAATACGGCAAAAAATGGGCCGAAATCGCTCGTCACTTGAACGGCCGAAGCGACAACTCGATAAAGAACTGGTGGAATGGTGGGGCGTCCAAGCGTCGCCGTGCCAGCGTTCAGCATGATAAGCTTGAACCGCTGCCCCAACCGAACTCACTTCCTACCCTTGAACACGATGAACACGATGATATCACGACCCAGCCACTACCTCCCATGCCACCACAACACGGGTTGGTGCACGGAATGCTCCCCCCGGGTGTCCCAGTCCATTCTCAATTGCCGTTCCCAGGCCCTTCACATCTCGCCGGTCCTCATTTGGCAGGTCCTCACTTGGCAGGTCCTCACCTCGTTGGCCCCGGCCCCACCTCAGCACCAGGCCCACCGGTTACTTCGGCCCCGGCCCAGTTGCAGAGCCCATACGTGGTCCATCCGCTGACAAAGGAGGAGCTTCCCCGAATTGCTTTCAACACGTCTATGTTCAATAGCTAGCAAAACCAGGTGTTGTCTGCTGACTCTCTTAGTCCAACACGAAATGGTGACAAGTCCGCATCGTACTCGGGCTTGAGGTCTGCAAGCTTCGATCTAAGCAATAGCACGTCCGGGGTCGGGGCTGGCCCCAATCAGTTGCCTCCTTTGATCAATAAACGTCGGTTGTTTGAAGACTCCATTCCCATCCGTCGACATTCCACCACCACCACCACCGGTGCCTCGCTCTACTCGATGGCGCAAGCCCTGGCATCCAACTCAAGCCTCGTACACGGTCCTCATGGATCCACCTTGACATTGAACCAGTCGGACGCGGTCACACCGCATAGTCCCTACAACCAAAGCCCTTTGCTTCTATCAAATACCAACTCCAGAAACAATTCCATCTCCACCACCTTTGACATTAATTTTATCAACTCCAATAACAACTCATCTTCCAACTCCAGACGTTCATCTATTGCCCCTGACTTCTTCCCCAATCCATTGAAAGATATCAACCCCAGTCATAAACGCAATGTATCCAATAATTCCGGTAAGGCTGCGAACCAAAATGTTCCACCTCCGTTGTCACTCAACCAGCCAAGCCATCCCCAGTTTGCAGTACCTCAACTTATTGGAAACTCTCCAACCCAGTCTGCATTCACATTGAGTAAGTCTCAATCGAACTTGTCCAACGTGTTGTCCGCCTCCAACCTTCACCACCAGCTTGGTGCCAATGTCTCATCCGGTTCCCACCCCAAGAAGAACACAAATAATGGTAGTAACAATGGAGCAGGGAATGGCAAGATCTCGGTATCGAGCCTAATCGATTGAGAAATCGGCATATATCTAGTGGTTTGTCCAAACTTTCTTCAATTCGTTTTCCCCACTGTTGAATTGTATTTCTTCTGTAGTAATAATGAAAAGTAATAATGATTGCAAAAACTATTATTTGCGCACTGTAGGAAAAAAAATTACTGATGAGATGTTGGATCTAGCCGTCATTGATTCCGATGTGTTGGTTTTCGACGTGAATGTGGTGAAACAGCTACGGAACCTTGGGATTCTTGGGAATTTTATGGGCTCTTTGGCAGCTGCTCCCCAACAGAACAGTTTCTTGGGCCTTCCGTTGAAGCTTTCACCCTACGAGATTTTATGGCTTGTGGATAACCGTCAGGCTAACCTCGTCAAACACAAGGGAATTACCAGGATAAATAACCACAAAGAGCCTTATTTCTACACCCAGTACAACAACGAGCCTAGTGAGCTCGAGGCAGTCGATATTGAGGTTATCAGACGTAAAGCCAATCCCAGTTCATATTCGATATTCTGTCAGCTAAAACACCAGGGATACTACTTGCTTCCTGGATTGAAGTTTGGCGGTGAGTTCATAGCATATCCAGGTGACCCACTTCGGTACCATTCCCACGTGATCGTCCATCCTGTGAGTGAAGTGAATTTCTACAGCTTAATTGTAAGTGGCCGTTTGGCCACCGGTGTCAAGAAATTATATGTGATTCTGGAGCCTGACGAAACAGACCCAACGTTCAATATTACGTTCTCTATCGAATGGGCCGGATTTGGTTAGATTACGCTATTAATGTCCTTATATACGTACGAATTAACGATCTCAGTTCTCATCGAGGACAATAGCTCCATTTTGGGCAATTACTCTCCTCTTATAGTCAATTCCACCTTGCAGATTTTTATAACGATACTTGGTTTCGGTTGTGCCAGTTCCATGATTACCGCTGGAAGAAACCACAAACACAGACGTACCATTTTGCCCCGAGGTGTGTTCTAACTGCAGTCCTCCAAATCCTTTCTCGGAATACACATTCACATCGGTAATGTTAACGGTAAAAGTGACATCAGACCCATTAGTTGTTGTCAATGTGTCAAGAACTAATGGATAAGTGAACTCTATGTTTTCGTACAGACTTCCAACCCCGACGGTCATTTTGGTGTTTCCGGTATGGACAACACTCTGATCGAGTCCATCAGAGGAGATTATCTGAATGTTGGTAGTGCTAGTTTTGAACTCTAATTCCACAGGCCCAGACACAACCAGTGAGTCCGCAAGAGTGAATGAAAGACTGCTGTGAAGCTTCACATCGTCCTCACACACTAATGTTTGGTGTAAAGAAGTCGAATTGATGACAATTTGGGTACAGTACCTATTAGTTAAAGCCTGCGAAGATGATCCAGTACTAGACTCCACATGACTATTTTCCCACACATGAAGGTTGGCAGTTGTGATCCAGTTGGAACCTACCAGCTTATGGTCCACACCATTATCAATTTTGATTTCTAATTTTCCGTCCGGATTAGCCTGGATTTTGGGTAACAAGACTGTCAACTCAATGTTGATGGGCTTCAAGTCAAAGGCATCGTTGGAAACCACAGGAGACCACAACGATGGTGAAATACCCCCAGTGAAGATGACTGGATCAGGTGCAACGGCTGCAACTATCTGACCATCAAAATAAACCTCAACATGGCGAATAGGGCCATGTCCATAAAACTCCACCCCTTCAGCTGCAAAACCAGATACATAAGCATCGAGAATGTTAGTATACCAGAACTCTTCCTGAGAGTTCCCTGAAGTGAAAATCGACAACCGCAACTTGGAAGTGTTCGTGTTCAATTCCGGTAATTGTGCAATGAATTGGGTGTCTGGTAACAGGATCTGGGGCAGTGACTCACTTGTTGATCCCAAACTAACTATCTTCGAGGGCAAAGTGTTTGTGAGGATCAAGTCAGTAATGTCATTAATGTCTGGGACTGGCCCAAACTGCGAACCCACCGTCTCATCATAGTAATAGTCAATGTACATGTTTAGTTCAAATGACCCTGTGTACTTGTCGTTGACAATGTTTCCCAAGCTAAACAGGAGCGTGGCCTCGTCCTGGAATAGAATAGCGTAGTCACTAACATCTTTGACGAAGTTGGAGTGGGATGGTTTTCCTCCTGGCTCAATAGTCGATGTTCTCCACACTTCCACACCACTCACAAATAAATGGGCTAACCGATCATATTGTACTCCCGACACATACGTATCCAATGTCAACACAACTCTGTTGAACTCAATGCCCGAAGGAGGTGTATAAGTGGTCACAAAAGGAGAGCCATATGAGTTTCCAAATGTGTGATTGAACAATAGTTCGTGTTGCAAAGATTTCCCGTAACTTGGGTTGACGACATCTGGATAAGTGACCTCAAACTTCTCAACATATGAACTGTTACTGGTAGTAGCAGAATTTACTCCCGAGGCTTTGAAAAAGCTCAATGCATGGTAATTATTGGGTAAAATTCCCTTATCAGCAAGATTTCCAAGAGAACCTGCAAAGTGGTGGGGGTTCAACAGGAAGACATTCAAGACTAAGAGGCCGAAGATACCTAGAAATGAAAGGACTCTCATAGTGCGGGCCTTATGTTTAAATGGATTGATAGGGATTTTGCCAGACTTATAACCACATTTCTTGGAGCCGTACGTCAGTTTCAAATCATTGTTTGGAAAAGACAATTTAAGGTTTGGCGTCTCGACAATTAGCGTGTTATCAGGAAGTCTCAGGTTACCATACTGAATACAATGGAGTAAAGTTAGCTCTCTGTGCTTTCCCATTGTTAGTGTTCGGGTTATTAGATAAGCAGTCCTTGGATTACGGTTTAAACACAAATAAAAATGCGACTCAGTGTTTACGCTATGTAGCTAACAAACTTCTCATACTGTTAATTTGGTGACGATATCTTCGAGCCTCTCTTCCTCCTTTTGCATTTCAATGTATTGCAAGGTACGGGAAAAATATTCTTCCAAAGATTTGAATAATCGGTATTCTTGGTCTTCAGTATCCTTCAAGTCGTAGTCATTGTTGAGGTTCTCAATATTGTTGTAGATCAACTCAATTAAACCATTTATGTAATTATCGTTCACCAAGGTATTGCCATGGATATTGAACACCAAACATTTGTTCAAGATCTCAATAAAAAGCTTAAGCGACAAGTACGGATCGATACATGAGTCCGCCACCCTCAAGGACTTTTGAAGACACTCCAAGACTCTCTTATCATCCTTGAATAATTCAATGGTCTGATTGGTTTCCAAAGTCTCGGTCCACCAGAATAGATGCCCGCAATTGTAAATGGATCGGCATTGATCTTGCTTTTTGAGGAGTTTGGAACCATATAATGTCAATTTGGTGATCAACGATTGATAATCCTCACGAGGCAAGTTTCTGGTGAAGTTCAACTTATTCAAGATTAACAAAATGGATTGATACTGGATAGAGTTGTGGTTCATAGAATCTTGGGGGTTAATACCACGGCCATGCACAGAACCCTGCCCTTGACCTACCATTAAAGTTTCCTCATAAACGATGAAACACTTGTTGAAGAATTCGAATGTGATGGTGGGCAAATTAAGTTGGTCAGCGACCATGGTACAGTTTAAATATAAGTTTAGCACCAATTGAGAATTGAACACTTGGTGATGTTCGTATAGTTCATCGATGATAATAGACAAGTTCTTAAATTGGTTGATCAACTTATTGGTAAACTTACCGCTTTTTGTCAAATTGATTAGTCCAATGGTCTTTAATATATCGAGTATTAATTGTATCACTGTTGGATAAGTGTAGACAATACTTGCAAGGTTCTTATTCAAGAACTTCTTTCTAACGTATGTTATGTTGCTGATTTTTTCAAACAAGTCTATGGAGTTCTTGTTTATCTTACCTAAGACCTTGCAAATATTCGATTGGTTAATTAAGAACTCATTAGTGACCAATTTTTCTCCATTTTCAATTTTTACCGTCTTCACGATTCCCATTTGTTTCAGAACATTAAGCTCATTGGACTCCTTTATCAAAATTAATAGAAACTTAAAGATAATATCGATTTCTTTCACATCACACACAATCTCATCCTGGTCAAGTAATTTATTCAAGATTTCAAGAGAGATTTGCTTTTGGTACAACTGATTTGAGATCCTGTTATAGAACTCATTGAAAAAAGACAACTTCAATAAACTGGAAATGGAATCGAAGTTCTGAATCGGAGTAATAAGCAAATTCAACCAGATCTTTTCATCGATTTCTTCGGAGCTGAAGTTCTCAGTAACAAACTTATAAATCTTATTCAAATTTTCATAATTGTCTCTTTCAAATACCAACGATAGCCGAATGAAACTCTGCAAAATCGACGAGTGCTCTTCTAAAGGAACATTCATAGTGGTAAGCTTTTCGTAGAAGCCCCAAAATTCGTCAAACAATCTCAAGCTCGTGAACATTTCCTCTTCCTTTTCATTTTCTTCGCCATTTTCTTCATCTTGTTGTTGTTGGTGATAGTTTATGAATCTCTCAATCAAAGTGCTGATTAATTCAGACTTGTTCAAAGTGGGATTCAAGTTAAGGAATAAGTTATTAAGGAGCATATTCAAGGTAATAAAGTGGAAGTTGTCAGGGAAAATTTGGATTATCACATCAATTAAATATGTCTGGGCTAAATGGTCTTTACACTGAATAACCTGCTCTATTATTATAGGGAAGACGTGGTCTTTGTAATACGACTCCGGGGAGTACTCATCATCAGTGAAATCATCAATTATTTGAGACAATCTAACCAAATTGGATCCGACTAAGATCTTCAATTCTTTTCGTTCTTGATATCTCAATTCCCTCTCAGAAGAGTGGCCTTGGTGCTGTAATCTCACCCACAACTTGTTCATTTCAATGAAGTTGTTGATCAAAAACGTTACCGTTTCATCGAATTCATGCTTGGTTCCAATGGGTAAAAGATCTTTGATTCTTTGACTCAAGTAATACCTTAAAAACAACCCTCTGATTGGATTTTGCACCCCACGACACATTTCGATCATGTCCTTCATGATAGCCTCTGTGGGAGCATTATTGGTGGAAATAAAAGTTGTTCCCACTGCAATCAACATGTACAAACGAGGAACAATATTCCCACTATATTGGACCAATTCGTACAAATCCGTCAAGAACGGGGTTTCAGTGTTCTTCTTATGCTTCGCCTTGTAGGAAGCCAACAAGTGGTTACACAAGTAGTCCAAGGAATCAAATACGGCAATGTATAGTTCATAATACTGTTTGGGGGACAACTGGTTAATTCTCAACTCATTCAAGAAGTTGGAACAGTGTTTCAATGCCTGTAGAAGGTTACTATCGTTGAGACATTGCTTCATTAAGTGTGATTGATGGTTGATGTTACTTAGACAACCTTGCAAGATTGATTTGGAGTCATTCTTATTCATGGTCACTAAGATAAAGATACTATACGGGATTGAACGATTTCGCGATTTGTTAGAGGATGCTGCGAAAATACTTTCTCTATATTAAACACCATACGCTACAACATAAAAAGAAGCTATGAAACACACTAACTTCGAGAGATGAATCCTCCCAAGTCATGGATGACCATACCAGCAATAGCGGCCGAAATCAAGGTGGCAATGGCACCTGCGAAGAAAGCAGACGCAATTGTACCTGTAATATCCTTAACCCGAGTAGGACACAAAGCACTCAAGACCCCGATGTTAATACCAACGGAACCAAGGTTGGAGAATCCACAAAGAGCATACGTGGCAATCAAAGTTCCTCTGTCGGACAACTTATTGTAAGGAGCGTCGTTGATCAACATGCTGTAGGCCACAAACTCATTTTGAATGGTTTTAGTGCCAATTAATTTGGATACTGCCAATATCTCGTTTCTTGGAGTTCCCAAGAGGAAACCCACCGGATACAAAATGTACGATAACATCAACTCCAAGGTCAATTCGTGAATGTTCCAGAAGTTACCAAACCAGGTCAATAATCCATTGATTAATGCAACTAATGCGATGACACACATACATTGGACCATTAAAGTTCCACCAATTCTCAATCCCAAACTAGCTCCTATACTGTATGCGTGTAATACGTTCTTGGGTGAATCTTCACCTTCCTCTTTTTTGGGGAAGACAATCTTTCCCGCCGTCAAAGGCTCTTCTTCTTCCGGGTATCTCAATTTAGATACAGCCAAGGAACAAGGAATGGACATTACACAAGAAGACACCATGGCCTGGGCATTCAAACCCAAACCAATATAACCAACTAAAACCGACCCAGAAATGGTTGCAAAACCTGAACACATAACCTGGTGCAACTCGGCCTTAGTCAAGTATGGCAAAAAGTCCTTGACCAAGATAGCCGATTCACCCTGACCAATAAAAGGAGAAGCAGCCGTCGCTATAGCCTCGGCACCGGACACTTTTAAAGACCAGAAGAAAAAGTAAGCGAATTTGCCGATGGCCCATTGAATCACACCAAAGTAGAACCAAATATGCACAAATGCCACAAAGAACACCACCGCTGGAATCACCGAGAAGAAAAACCAGCCTAATTCAGAGGTGTCAGAATCGGTCAAGAACGCAACACCATCCTTAGCGAATCCCAACAATAATCTGGCCAACAACGAGATGAAGTTGAAAATATCATACCCAGCCTTAGTTCTCAACACGAACAATGCAACAATGAACTGCATCAAGGTTCCTCCAATGACAGTATTCCAATTGATTTTGGACCTGTTTCTTGAAGTAGCCCACAAGCCCACAAGAGCAACAATAACCCCAAAGAAAGACACAGCTCTGTCCTCTCTCTTGGAGTATGGGGTTTCAGTAGGTACAAACGAACCCACCAACATCACTGCAATAGTGATGCTTCCTCCTACCAACAATCTATGGGTTCTTTTAGGAAGCACCTTGTAGATTAAATCGGTACAATAGTTCCAAGGATACGATACAATGTGTAACAACTGGTGAAGAACTCTCCAGTACAAGGTGATCAACCGAACCATAATGCACCCCCATAAAATAGTTGGAATCAACCATTGGTGCCTGTGCTTTTTCTGAATGACAATCGACAACCACCAGGCGGTGAAAAACATTCCAAGAAATACATGCACTAACACTTTTCGGTAGGGGACCTTGGATATAAACCACGCCCAGCTGCCTCGTTTTGGGTTGTCGTCACCCGAAGTTGCGTATTCGTTAGACTGCTGGTCTGCCTCTATTACTGCATTTTTCTCCAAGTCGTAAAACTCAGTAGTTTTACTTTTAGAAATATTGGGCCCAACCTCCACAACAGAGTTCTTAGATTTTACAGGTTCCATATTAAAGGCAGCCAACAGTTTGGGGTACTGGAAAAAAAATAGTGGGATGTTCAAGAGGCTTTTTATAGAACAGAAAAAAGAGATGAGATAGCTTTTGATAAAGCTCGTTCAATGGCCGAAATTTTTTCTTGAATGGGGAATATTAGGTGATGTTTAAACACCCACACGATCCCCTCTCCCTACGTCTTACACCCCTCTTGTCCTTTGGTATTGTCGCTAGACCCTATGTGGTTGCTTATACCACTGCAAATACCCCCAAAGAACATCGAAACATTCGAGTCTTATCATTGGTGAACGGCACCAGAGATCTTTATCAATAGCTAATCTCTCATTTATTCTTCATCGCTATCTATCAGCTTGGCACAGGGCCTATTGTGTTAGAATGCCGAACAGGTTGAGGGTTGCAGTCTAAGCCCGTGCGACCTGCGCTTTCCAGACTGCTTGCAGCGATAGAGCGCAAACTCGTAGTTCACTTGTATAGTGGAAACCTTGGCCAGTTGGTGCTGTGTATACGATTTACTTACTTATGGCCGTTTGTGGAGGCGGATTCAAATCGCCCAGCACACCACCGACGAGGCGTGAAGAAATTCGAACGGCTCTGTTGCTCTCCAAGAGTTTCTTCTAATGGAACTATCCCGGCCGGGGTCATAACCAAGCCTGCTTTTGGCGCGGTTTGGCGGCGTTTTTATCTTTTCGCTGCGGGATCCCGGATTAGCATGCGGCAGATCCCGGTGATCTCGAACAACTTTAGAAGGCTGCAAATACTAGACGTGTAATTTATATTTTTTACAAACCCGGATATCACTCCTTATACTTGTCTTTCGACTCGAGGTGTTCCGTGCTGCTGATTTCATTACTTAACCCAATAAGGGTTTTCAGGATCATTTCGGTGGTGCCTATCATCGGTCTGAGTAACAAGAGTGGAGACTTCTTCAAGATGATCTTGAGGGAGTCTTCATAAGTCTCGGACTCATTGATGCGTTCTATCAACTTCAAGAACTCATCTTTGGTGAGGTTGTAGTTTTTGTTGATAGAGTTAAAGCTTAATTGAATTCCTTGTTTGAAGTTTTTAGGCTGGTTGGAATAGAGACTGACGAGCTTGGTTTCTTCAATCTCTTCTTCGCTGCTGTCTCCGGTGTCATCTGCTTCCTCTTCGATTTCAGAGTATTTCTTGGTGTGCGGATTGTGGTAAATGTTCCGGCTTTCGAGTCTCTTAGTATTCTTGTTCAACCGGATCGAGTTCTCCAAGAGGCCCGCTTCTTCTTCTGTCTCGTCCTCACTGATGATATCTGCATTATCAAATTTAAGATGGGTATCTCCAGCACTTGTTTTACGTTGTCGAACTTTATGATTTCTCAACTTGGACCCTGTACCTCCTAAAATTTCTTCTCCATGCTCCAATAAGTTTTGGGTTCCATTGGTGAGTCTATATCCCAATTTCAAAAGCTCATAACTGGTGATCTTGAAAAACTCCTTTCCATTTTTGTTCAACTTCTTCAAAAACTTCTGATTGTTCAAATCGTGATAGTCGGTGATGGGCAATAAAACCACATTTTTCAAGGACTCGCTGATGCTGAAGAAAGGTTTAAATATTTCCACTCCATTGAATAGATTGACCAACTGGGTTTGTTGGATATTGGGAAGCCAGTATTCAAACAATCTTGCAAATATCTGATCCCCACCTTTAATCCCATAAAGTTTAATATGATTCAAGTTAATCGTAAGTCCATTTATATGAATCAAATTCAACAATTCGTTAAATTCCCCATTCTTGAGTCCAATCAAGTTTAATTTCTTAGGCTTGTAGTCGACCTTGATCTTGATATCATTGCGAATTTCTATCTTCTTCACATATATGTCCTCCTCAAGCTTTTCCAACTTGAATCTTTTATCGTTGAAGTTGAAGAATCTTACCAAGAACTCATTTGTGTCTTGATCGATAAACAAACGAAGTGGTAATATTGAAATTCTTAAAATACTTTCATTGAAATTCAAACTAACAGGATCTCTGATTGTTGTTAGGTTGAATTTAATCATATTCTTTCCGATTTCTTTCTCACCGATACTGTTCATATAGCTTAGATATTTATTCCAGGTAGAGTTGAGCAAATTGTCGTATATGGTCACCAAGTCGACCACCAACTCAATTTCGTTCAACACTTCATATTCCTTGTGGACAGGTATAGGTTCTTCATCAGGGCTTCTCAAAGTGAAAACATTCACAATAACATCGATACTTTTCAACTCAATTAGCATCTTATATCTGTTGGATCTCTTTAACTTAAGATTCTTATATCCCGTTCCATCAGTATTGCCATCATCAGCATTCTCAGTTACCTGTTTGTTAATGTTCTGAGTCAATTGACTAGGATCAATGCCTTTCGGTAACGTGACATGAATAGATTGGAACAAAGTTTCTTGAATTATTTCCAAGTGGTCATCAACAGTCTCGTCATTTGAATCATGATCTTCTCCTGCTTCAGACGATTCCTTTTCAACCTTCTTGACAACTCCTTTAATCACCTTTCTTGTTTCTTTCCAATCATAGCCGTCATACATATACAAGTTGGCTTTACCCACATTCACACTGATGCTAACAGGATCCACTGTTTGTTTCTGAGAAGATTTATTCTTGCTGAAATAGTTGTTGTCAACACTCAAGTTATCTATCCCCTCATCGAGAGCCAAAAGGTCTACCTGATCGTCGATAGAACTACTGTTTAAAGTGGCATCCTGGCCATCATTTCCGTAATATTCATCAACGATCTCGAAATCCTTGTCATTATCAGTATGTTGGTCTTCAATGGACAGATCGATTTTTGATGGGTTCGGACGTTCAAGTTCATCAATTCCCTCCAACAAGTTAATTTCATGTTCTAGATTCACTTTGAACTTCTCTTCGTTTTTCAAAACTAAGGGAATCTTTAAGTCATTTATGAGCTGAATGAATGTGTAGAAGGAGTCACCACACGTCTCAAGAATACACTCATCTAAGTTGACCTTGATATCCAAGGCAGATAACTTGTTATAAATATTCTTGTTGGACAGCTTTTCCAAAAGCTTTTCAATATTGAAGTTGTAAGTGATCCCAATGTGCAAGTTGGCAATATTACCAATGTTTAGAAACCCCCTTTTTAAGAAGAAATCCAAAGGATTAACACTGTACCGATATTTCTTATTGATGCTAACCGATCTGAGCTCTTTCAAATCATCTATCAACAACAAGCTCAACTCTCTTACGGTTGTCTTTATGTAAAGCTGCTCACCACCGAGCATTAGGTCACAGTTGACCCTGCTCGCATTCAAATACGACTTACATATAAGGGTGTTAGGAGTAACACCAAAGAAACAGTCCTTTAACTGGATTCTAACATCGGTCTTCTTCAATTCTTCCGTTGTATCCTTTGTAAATGTGTTAAGATCGTCCTTAATCTCTTCATTTGGATTTTCAAAAAGCTTCTGCCAGTGGGCATAGAACTCAATAACGAATCGTTGACATTTCAACTCCGTCGAGCCGTTCTTTTTGAGCTGACCAAGTACCAATGGTTCCGAGATGTCAGTCAACGAACGTTCTTCATAATTGTAGAAGATTTTCTCATTCAAGTCACCCAGAACTCTGTTTAACTTGACCCCTTTCAACACAAAATTGTGCTCACCGTTAAACTCAAACAACGATATGTTTACTGCTCTCCCAAGAAGAGAACCGAACTGTTTGTTAATTTCATTAAGGCTGAAGTTAGCCTCTTCAAAAGTGACGTTGAATTCAGCAGTATTTTTCGTGGATGTTGTAGTTACATTCACCCGTTTCTTGAGTTTTTTAGGATTGTACACCGAACCCGAGTTCATTGAAACTAGGTTATACCTCTTGGGAATTGATTTCAAATTACCATTGAACGTGCCAAAAGACAAGATAATATGCTTCAATAATGTGAACAGTAGGTCGACGTTGATTTTGGAAACCCTTACATTGGTAGAAGAGATCACGTTGATATCTCTAGAAAATAAATGATTATGACTTATAAAAGTCTTGAAATCTTGTGCTTTAGTAGACAAAAAAATATTGGAGATAGATGCAATCTTATCAACGCCTCCATCTCTATGGTGTTCCACTATGACCCTTTGACATTTCATTTCATTATTCAACAGGTTGACAAATATGGGAAGAATTTGAACACAGATCCTACAATCCGATGACAAATCTAAGTGCATAGTCATATGAGCTGTTTGGAGGACCAAATGGTTGTCTATTTTATTCTTTTTGACGTTTGGTTTAATATCGTTGTTGGATAACCTTTTA
Source organism: Yamadazyma tenuis (assembly GCF_029203305.1). Taxonomy (NCBI): domain Eukaryota; kingdom Fungi; phylum Ascomycota; class Pichiomycetes; order Serinales; family Debaryomycetaceae; genus Yamadazyma; species Yamadazyma tenuis. The sequence continues at coordinate 508,304 of NC_089467.1, forward strand.
TAGTTTTCATAATTTGCAAATAAGCCGGTCAAATGTGAGTTGATAATCTGGAATGAGTCCACCAACTCCAGAATATGTCCCAAAGAATAAGAGTCCAAGTTTACCTTCCCTGGTTTTGATATCAACGCCGTAAACTCATTAATCTTGAAGTCACTGGATATTTTAGAGAACATCTCGAATCTTATGTCTGCTTTAGGAGGTTCACCATCTTCCGATACGGACTGTTCAAATTCCAACACATTTTCTGCCTTTCCATCAGTGGTTTTGATGATTTGGAAGGTTTCAAGACCCCCATAAATAAGGGTATCATGTTTTTGCTTTATGTTGAAATTCTGTACGCTCAAGTACAAATTGTTGTTTGGTGATAAGAATTCACCAGAAAGATTCAAAGCTGAGGTGACACTTAAAATTATCTCACCTATATGAAGACGGTTGAAGAGTTGCTGCTGGTCACCAGAAGTACTGGAATCAGGCCCATTGTGTTTATCATCTTCGTCCTCAAAGTCTTTGTCATAAGTTTCGTTGATATCATCACTTTGAGAGGCGTATTGCGGAAAACGGGGATTGGATTGATATGTTGAAGTGGTTGATTTTCGCTTCTGGTATATTTTCAACTTCAAACTTCTCGAAATGCCATTTATAACTGACAAAACAGTAGGCACCAAAGGGCTGCAAGACAATGTTAACTTTTCAATTTCCACAAACACATTGGATATCAGACTAAGACCTTCGAATTCCACATCAAGTGAGTCCATATACATTATAACATTATCCAGCTTGTTAGGATCCTTATCACAAAGCGTAGGGGTTGCTTCGGTTCTGTCTGGCTTAAAGGATTGGGATGTTGCACTCATATATATGGAACTGGCTTCTTCGTGAGTGAATACCATGCTGTCCATCAACGAGCTATCGATTTCATCGTTGTCATCATCACTGCTGGTGTCACTATCTTCTTCCTTTGTACCTGAAGTCAGGTCCTTAGATTCATTATTCGAGGCTTCACAGTCACCAGGACTACAAGCAGGTCTAAGAGTTATCACGCTCACACCTTTTAGATGAGTTGTACGAGTCCCACTCACGGTACTCAACGTGGCTTCTTCGACTTTGATGACAATATCAGTTAGCTCCGATAAAAGCTTGATGTTCACATTCTTGATGGAAACTTGCAACCTCAGCAATGCCATATCCACAGCACGAGCCATTACACCCCCCAATGCAGAGGGCTTCGGTATCGTAGGAGAAGATGCCGATGATGCAGAAGACTTGGACAGGTCCGAGTTGCTGGTGTCGATAGCGACATCGGGTTGTATACATGTTGGATCCTGAAGTTCGATTGTATCCTCGAGAGATCCCATTTGTAGTACTTCAGATTGGTTGAGCATTATTGTCTGAGCCAAGTCAGCCGTGCTTTGCGCCAACAGTAGCTGGACACTCTTGGTGATATCTTCGTTTATATCCAAGTTTGGGGCAATCACAATATCTAAGTTGTTTACCTCAATATTGACTCCTCCCATGACACCTCCATTCAACTCCAAGCTTCCAAGCTGGCCGTACCGAAGGTTGCATCCGGGGAGTTTTCCAACTTTTTCGGGGTCTATCGAGATGTCTTTGAGGTGGATATTATTGAGTGATACTTCCTCAAGATTAGGGAGATCGATTTCGGAGAACAACGAGAGTTGCTGTAGCACGTACAACAAGAGCCTCTTCTGTATGTTCTGGGGAAGCCATTGAGGACTCATGGCATGGATGTTTGATTTGTTTGGTCAGACAGTCGTATTTGATTGAGGTTGCCTTCTGTTCTAGTGATGATGTTTTGTGCCTAAGTGTGCGATTAGATAAAGCGCGAGTTAGCATACCTGTCGATAAAACCGTATAGTTATATATGACTATGTTACAATAAAATACAGATGGTGGTACATTACACGCTGGAGCCAAAAGGAGTGGCAGTCCATTTTGCGTGGGGCTCAAAGAAATAGGTTTTTTTGGAGGTCGAAACGTCGTCACTGGGTTGTATTTTCTGCTTTTTCAAAGCAGGGGCTTGAGTGCCAAGTATAGAGTCAAGTGACTCTACCTGCTCGTACTTCTTGAGCTTCAACCTTTTTCCCACACTTTCATGCACCACTTCCACTTGCTGTTTCTCGTCTTCTAAAAGCTCAATTTTGTTCAAACCTTGAAGAATCTCCATTTTGGATTCGTCGTTGAGAGAGCTGATATCTTGCAATAGCGAACCAATCCTCTTCTTGCCTTGGTCATCCATTGACGAGTACAAATACACCACCCATCCACATAGCTGAGTCGTCTCATACTCGTGAGTGATTTCAAACCCGAGCTTCTTATTGATTTGAGTTTCCACCATAGTAAACTCCAGTTTGAGCAGACGTAAAATAACCTCATATAATTGCCTTTTAAAGTAAGGCCCCAACTCCTCCAACAACGGATTATAAAGCTTGAAAAGAATAGCTAAGAACAGGTTGATCTTCTTGGCCTTGACCGGGTCCATCTTGTTGTATATCAAAAAGTCCTTGAATATTAACACTCTAAATGTGATTTGAGGGTTGGATGCTAGTATGGACTTGATCTTCAGCACCGCTTTCCAGTACTTTTTACCGGTGTCAGAGGAGTTCCCGAATTTGTAGATAAAGTTCAAGTCTTGCTTTCTAATTTTTTTGTACACTTTCAAGTTAGCCACCAACTCCTTTATACTAGAATCACTTGCTTTCACAGCATCCTGAATAAGTATCTGGTCACGTTCCAGCAACAATTCTTCAACCTCATCTTCGATATCTGATTCTATGTCTTCTATTTTATTCCAGTAGTTGTCGTACAACCAATTAAGGGCATTTTTTGCGGTGGTTCTCAATAGGGCTAGACTAGGAAGTTTCTCATGGGTAGCTGTATGTCTCAATTCCACAAAATAGCTGGGCATCTGAAGGGATTTGGCGAGCTGATGCAACGGTATCGCAAAGTTTGACTGTTGTAGCGGATCTAGAAGACCGTTGACAAATCTGGTTAATGCCATGGAATACGATAATTGGAGAAGATACGAGTCCTTCTGGATCACCACCTGTGGACTTGACTTGGAAGACATTTCGGGATCACTGAGGCACAACGATGTCAACAATGAAGTAGACTCTATTGCGTGGGGAATTCTTCCTCTGGAACTGATAGCTTTCACGATTTGGACTGCTCGGTGTCGATGGTCTCGATGCTCATCGAAGTTATAGAACCAGTCTTTGAGCTTGATGAGATCTTCGGCGGATTTATACGACACCACAGAGGGCTGCCGATTTAACATTCTACCTATTTGGTCTGCGGTCACCATGTTGGCATCGCTGGATTATTTATATAGTAAGTGATTAGAAAACCTTTTAGTTCTTCGCAAAAAAAACTTTATTTTGATTTGGCTGCGAAATAAGATGAACGTAAATTGAACTAGTTATTATTCTATAGCTGGTTGGTATTCTAAATTGTCAAAAAAACAAGTTGGGTTCGTATATCATTAAAGGTAGCACTTAATCTGTCTCAAACTGTTGCAAGAGCTGCTGCTGTTCGTATGAAAGCACTCTTTTCTTATTGCGAGTTGAGACAGCCGACCTTCGCGTGCTCAACGGGTAAGGGCCATGAGGATTCAAATGAGTAGAGTCAATGGATAAGTAGCCAGTCTCCATCTCATACGTGGAAGAGCTATCCACCATCTTTGACATTTCGTTGAGATTGTCTGTGTAAGGGAACTTCAGATGTAAAATGTATTCTTCTTCGTTATCATAGGCAAGTCTTTGTACGTTGGAGCCAACAGCACTATCCCAACTAATCAACACCACTCCAAATAGCACAGCACAAAGACCCAATAACACCCAGAATAACTGCCCTATGGTCAATCTCTGGTTTGCCAACAAGTGATTGAAGGTCAAGTCATTGATCAAGTTCATGAGATTGTACACCAAGAAACACAAAGGGTAAAGAATGGACGACGAAATCTGGGCCAACCCCAAGTTGAAAGCGGTCAACTGGCACCCGACAATCGTCAACATCACAATAAGCAAAAAATAAGGAGTGATACTCCTGGTGATACTGCCAACATCATGTGGACCAGCGAAAATGGATTCCACCACCACATCGATTAAGGATTTAGCAAACAAGAATGTATGTGCCGTTAAAGTTCCCGAGATCAACCCGTAGTTGACTCCCTTAAAGAATTTGAGCTTTTCAAGAGCTTTTGTGGTTGATCTACTCAGTCTTTGTTGAATTCTATTCTTAAACTTATTTCTTTTATAGGTGATTGCCGAGTTTGCCAACAACAACAAACCAATCAACACAAACGAACTGATGAACCAGGCCATGAAACGGGGGTCTATTAGCTTGTGGATGATGATTTTGAATCGCTTATCCACATCAATATCAGAATCAGGAGGAGGAGGAATGGCATTTCCGTGGTACGCAATAATGAAGGCACCAGTAGATATAATTAATGTGCCCACGCCAAGTTTCCACGTGAATGTTTCTCCCGGTAATAATAGGCAGCTTAGGAGGGAGTTGAAGATCAATCCGATACTTTGCAAAGGAGATAATATGATTAATGGTAAAGTGGTGATTTGGATCAACGAGCCTAAAACATTCGAGACTATGAATAGAAAAAACCCGAATAGCCATGTGTTACGCTGAAGCTTTGAATATTGGTGATGAGTTTGTGGATTATCTGTGGATTCGTCACCTAAGTGAATGGGAAGTAGATGAGATCGTCTTTGTAAAGTAATGCCCAAAGACTGTAGAGCAGAAGAAACCACGGCCACCGAGCATCCCAATGCTATGGAAGACGGTGGTGACATGTCGAAGATGGTAACTCCCATAATTCGTGATGGGGTCCTTTTTGTTTCAGGGACAGTGAGTGAGGATATTTGACACGGTCGTGAGTGAGGTTTGTCCGAAAACAGAAACGACAACAAATGCGCATCCTCCGCAAAACCTAACAATACCACCGGTTGTAAAGGTGTTAAGTAAAGATGACAGTTTCTGACCACGAACTCGAGGCGTCTATTCTCAAAATAAAGGATCTCTTGAATGCAGACCCATCCAAGCAAAACTTGGCCGATGCAATTGACCTTTTAAACCTGCTCCTCCAGTCAATGATGCCCTCAATCCAGGCACAACGTACACCAATGACCATGGCTCCGTTTTCTGCAAACTCATCAAGTAGCAAGTTGGTTCGATTTGTCAAGCTCCAAGACAACTTCCGCTTCAGCTTGGTCTTGAGTATTGACAGGTACCTTGACTGGATATATGATAACATTAGCACTGTTGATAGTGCATCAATTGTGCAACTCAACAGACTTCTACAAGGACTTTTGTTGATTCATTCACCGTCTCGATCGATTTTCTCCAACACCACCGACATGAGGAAGATCTTGAGGTTCGTTGAGTTGGGCAGTCCAGCTGTTCCGTTTGAGGTGACCATCTCATTTATCACCACCTTGCTTCATATTTTGATCAAAAACCTAGACAATTTCCGGGTATTCGAATCGTGCAATGGCTGCTCTATTCTCATCAGTAAACTAAAGATATCCGATTTGTCTGTGCCTAAAAAGTCCATTGAAAATAATTCGAGCATGAAGTCTGCCAACCAGCAGATGCTCAACTTCAAGATCATTGAGTTTTTAATTTTCTACCTCAATGATGAGTCAGAACTGCAAGGCTTCGATGGGAAGAAGAAGTCCATCAAGGAGAAATCTAATTATTTTAGGAACGACTTTCCTGATATCGATAATCTTATTGAATCGCTCAATGATTTGAAGAACATATAAAGTTAAGTACACCTACTCAGGTGCGAAGCGTCTCATAGAAACCGACCAAACTTCTCACTCGGTTAGTGTCAGGACCAATGTTTACTCTGGTGCTGCTCTGAACTGCTCTTTCTGAGCGGTTACCTCCAAGATGAAAAATGTCCTCAATGAAATGAACAAAGTTGGGGTCGGGCACAAATCTGTGGACAGAGTACTCTTCTATTACTTCGTGGTCAATCATGGAACAACTTTCAGTTGGAAGAGTGCCGACTGTCAGTGCCAAGCTTAATGTGTCGTTGTCTGTGGTTTCAATTACGATAGACATTGCTTGAAACGAAAAGTTCCCATCCATAATTGATTCATCTGCAGTGTGCAAAGAGCTTAAGACGTGTTTGGGATGCTCATCGTTGACACTATTATTAGGCTCATCAGCCTGAGGTTCTGGTGTACTTCTTTTCGCAAGCTTCTCGGGACTTGGTTTTTCTACAGGTATGTGCTCTTGTTTCACAGCATGACAAGCTAAGAGACTTAGTTTTATCTGACTCCATAAGCTGTGTTTTCATGACTTCACCTTCTTATAGACATCTTTTCTAAAAGAGCCTTTTTTTGGTTTAGTGCTTATACTTGGATAACACTTCATTTCTTTGTCCTCTTGAGAAATAGGTATAATTAAATTTCTAATAAATATACTGGACTTTGGTATGTGAGGATTTGATATGCAAGTTTGAAAATGGCACTTCGTAGAATGCTGAAAATCTCACTTAAAATCTTTGGTGTCCTTCTCTTACAGTTTTCTACATAAACAGTATCCCATGAATTCCAAATTAGGAGTTTACCTACCTTCTTATCTTAGATTCGCCAAATTTGCAACTCTTTCCCACAATCAATTGATATCAAAGAATCTTCCCTGTTTCATATCGACACCTAAAAACACCACTGGTACACACTATAGACTTACTTTTATACTCAAGTCCGTCTTCCACCTATATAATAAACCAATTAATATTGCCCCTCAATATCATCTTTTAGCAGATGTACCAATATTCTCATTGTTTTTATTTCGAAGTCTCACTCACTAAATTCTTTTACAAGCAGAGTGATGTATACCTACATGGAATACCTTCAAAAATGTTTCTATAAGACCACTGGCTGGTCGGAGGATAACATATTCCCAAATATCACATCCAATTCTCAAGCCATCTTGGATTTTAGCATTCCCAATGGCTGTAAATTAGATATATCTTCCAAGTCATCAGACTACTCGGCTTCCAGTTTTACGTTATCAAATTATAACGTTATAAATGGCTCATTGGCATACTTATACTCGAGCATTCCGTTAAAGAATACATTGGGAACAAAGAACATGTCCTTACAAGAGGCACTCTCTGGTTTTAAGATAATTGAACCCAAAGAACTAGAAACTAAGTCTGAATTCTCAGCAGTCCCTTCGGACATTTCCAAACCATCCTTATTATACGGCAGAATGTATTTTCCTGGTTCTGCTTTGGAAGCAATGGTCATCAAGAGGATCTCAAAGCTGACCCAGCTTTTGATCAAGTCGATAAGTAATCCTAATTTGTCCAAGAATGGAACCATGATTATTTATTTGCAGAACAACACATCCAAGCTACTGAGAGAGTTTATTTATTCCACAAATGAGGCCTTGATAGGTTTCAGGTGCTTGTATAACTTTGGCCAGAATGAGAAGACAAGCGCCACCAGTGCCAAATTCTCGGGCCAACATCTCCCCATCATCCCCAAACTCGATAATTCAGTGGTATCCATCGGAACTGAAATCTGGTACGCAGCCATGACCTTGAGTCCCGGTTTGTCTACTGCTTTTAGGTACTCAACAAGGTCAACAACCACGGGAAAGCCCTTGACCATGACCATAGCCTGTAATCCTATTCTTGGTCAACTATCTTCAACTTACACAGTGAAGACTTCGGTTGCATCTACCTTTAGTTCTCGGTACGAGTTTAATCTTTATTCGTACGCCAGTAACTTATCCTTGGGGTTTGAGCTTTACAATTTGTCGAAACAGCCTTCACCATACAATGACACTGATGCGATTGTCAACTCTTCTATGAAGATATCACCTAATTCCCAAAGTATCACGATTTCTCCAGGCATGAGCTCGATAGATGTCACCGGGCCTGAGCCGCCAATACATAAACAGACGGTCATGGCGGTGTTTCAGAATCTCGTAAAGCAAAGTGACTTTTCATCTGTGTTGAAGTTTTCAACCAGTCTAAATGATAGAATGATTAAATTATTATGGGAAGGAAGATGTAAGGATTTTCTAGTGAGTGCTGGAACTCGGATTTCTTTGAATCCAAACACCAACCAACCCGAGTTCAACAAGCTTGGAGTATCGTTTTCTTATGCATGCTAATGACTTATTAATGTATTATATTCAATATACTTTATTTATCCTACTCTATCGTTAATTGACCGGGTAACATGATTTTTCGCATTCAAAATTTTTCATCCACTGAAAACTACTGCTATTACAACAACTATGAACAACCAAGAGCTCTTCCGCCTTTTCAAGGACTCAAAGCTCGCACAGGTGGCTAAACCGTTGTCCAAGGTGTTAAGAGGGAACCAATCTGGGCCCACTCATCAGATTATTTACACTCCTAAATCCAGTGCCATCAGATCCAACTTTGGTATCAAGACCGCATTGCCCAAGCAAATTGGATTTTCTCATATAGTTTACAATGATATCGACAATGCCACAAGCATGCCAGATGTCGAAAAGTACTCGGGAAGCTTCTACAACAGAATCAAGTTTCAAGAAATGAACATTCCTGTAAGAACAGAGCACAATACCAATCCTTTATTTAAATCTGAACAAACCCTTACACCAAAGAAAGCCAAAGATGTCAACAGCTCTAATGAAGATTCAGTTTCATTTGGCTTGAACCTCAAATCAAGTACTCCCAACAAAGCGGTGAAAAAGTTGTTGAAGAAAAATTCCCAATTTTATAACCAATATAAGGAGTTCATGTTGAAAAACTATCCAGACAAATTGGTATCCAACGGAGCTAGAAATGAACACAAATTAGTACATGAGTTTCTTAACACATCCCAAGATTTCAAGAAAGCCAAAAGTGGTCTTTTGAGCCAAAAATCAAACAGAATCCAAGGTACTGGTGGATTTTCATACCTTCAAAAGGGAAGATTGACTAATACTCCAAACGGTATCAAATACGCAGCTATGGCCCCAGGAAGAATCATTGATTCTAGAGATGCAGCTATAGGTGGTTTCATTGCCTCCATAAATGATAACAATTCTTTACAAAGAAACTACACCAAGAACTTTCCAGGAAAGCACCAAAGACAATTTGTTATTCCATTCCAAGTGACAGATGCAGAAGTATCCAACTCCGGTAAAGTGAGATTGGAAGCCAATGGAGTGCAAAGTGGTCCTTGGTCCAGTGGTTTGGGAGAAAACTCATCTCTTTACAAACCAACTAACAATAACGTAAGAGGAGCCAGTGAGAGAATGGCCACTGACATGAAACAGTTTTCAGCTTTGTTAAGTGTTCTTGAACAACCAGCCAAAGCCTAATACTAACCCTCCTTGTGTATAATTAGTTTTTCATCTCTACCATGTATATACCATATATAAAAATCAAATATTATTTTACAGTATTTTTACAACTTTCTCTTTTTTGCAGCATTAGCATTGGCGGTAGAGAATCCTGTCATTTTCTTTTCTTCGTTAGAGATTTCAACTCTAATGTTTTCAGCCAATGCTTCATCTAGTTTACCATCTACTTGATACCAAAGATGAAGACTAGCAGACCTACTTCCTCTATCAAGAATACGTTTCATATAGCTTCTAACCTCAGCTTCTGGTTTCATGCTGTTCAAAAGAATTGACACAAACTTGGTGGAAATATCATGAATAACAAATGAAACTGCAGTATACCTTGGTTCTGGTTCTTCTGGAGCAACAAGTTTTTTAGGAGGCTTATTGATTTGTTTCTTAGCACCTCTTCTTGGGGGAGGTCTTCTTCTACTTCTTGGAAGTTCTGGTTCTGGTTCTGGAGGGTCTTCAACAATCTTTCCTTCAGCAATCTGTTTTTGTCTTTCTTCTTCAGCAACCTGCCTTTGAAGCTCTTCACGCTCCTTTTTCTCTCTTTCTTGCACAGCAGTCTCGTACTCTTCCAAAAGTGTTTCATACCTGTCCACCTCAGTTTGGTTGTGTATCCAAAGGAAGCTGATCAACAAGTCTCTATCATCACTACTTTTTTTGGAAGGTAGTATTTCGCATATGGAGTTTTTAGGAAGCATGTATCGGACATTCGAGTTTTCCACAAACTCAAAAACCAATGTAGCATCCGATATGTATTTTTCCTGGAATGCTGTAAGTTTCTGCTCTTTTGCGGTTTGTTTAGAGAGTTTGAGATACTTGGTACCCTTTTCTTTAGATGGTTTTCTTATTCTCAATGGCGTATGAGGATCGAGCCGGAAGTTTGGCACAAGAAATGGATGTGGAGGTGATCCCATTTCTCTGGCTCTTAATATATATCCCTGAAACGTCATCAACTGGTTGGGGTTGGCACTACCGGTTGCCACGATTTTCATGAGCCGGTGCAAATTGATGTCGACTTTGGCAAGAGCATTTAGGTTGAACACCATTAAGGTGTTTTCAGCCGATAAAGCATCCGTGGGATCCTTATCCTTTTTGGGCTTCTCTGACTTGGACTGGCCGGAAGGATTAGAGGATTGTTTTGTGATTTGAGAGTCTTCAATTTGAGTAGTAACAGCAGAGCTCAATTGAGGAGCCGGTGACGACGAAGCATTCTTCGGGGTTTGACTATTCGTGTCTTCTATGTTAGAGACTTCTGCTAAGGAGTTTTCTTCACTTGGATCAGGAGTTGTGGGTTTACTAGCGGGTTCAGGGTGCTTTTGATCTGACTCTAGAGTGTTTGACTTGGTTTGATTTGGTCCGTCTACCTCCATAGAATTCTTACTTTGTCCATCATATTTGCTATCGTTCTCAGTTGAATTGTCACCATTTTCTGTTTCGGGCTGTTCTGATTTATCTTTACCAGCTTCTTCCTTGATTTCAACAGGCTCCTCATCCTTCTTCTGAGATCGTTCGTCTTTGGCAATGAAAATTCTGATTTCAAAAAAGTGTGGACCCAATGTTAATCCAGCGTCACAGAGTTTCACCATAACATCCCTAGCATTCACATCAGCTGAAAGCACTGGTGCTCTATCAGCTTCAGTCTTTACAAGTCTGTTTTCACCCATCAATTTCTTAGCATAGGATGTCTGTTTTATCCAATACAAGCGAAACATTGGACACGATCCCACATAGTTTGTACGAGACTTCATCAAGGATCGGTATAGTATTCCCGAGTCCTTGACCGTTAAGGGAGTCTTGAGAACATCTTCATAGTTTCCATAAGGTGGCTGACTGTAAGAAACAGGAAGCCCTGCAACCACGTCGAATGGCCGAACAATAGATTTGGACAAAGCCTTCTCCTCCTTCTCAATCTGCTCTCGCTTGGCAGAGGTGATCCTCCTCCTCATACGTGGAGGCATGGTATATTGAAATTAAGATATGGGTTTGGAAGATTTCAAAGTTTGAAAAATCCGAGCGCGACTAGGTATTTATGTATGCATTGTAATGATATTTGAAGATTTTAAGTAATAACAACTAGAGATTTTCCTCTAGGGCCTCTAAACCTTGATTGAAGAGTCGAATCATATTGTCAAGTTCGTTGACCAACTTGAGTTTGGGAGTTGAATCGACGAAGAACTCTCCGTTGATGCTGGGAACGGCTGGGAATTTTGTCCTGATATAGCTCGATGGTGAGCTGCTACTGCCAATCTGTTTGGAAACGGCCAATGAATTTGAAGCAGTCAACTTTCTTTGGGGAACATGTATCGACCTGCTTGACGTAGATATAGACTCGGCCCGTTCTCTTGGAACTTGGGGAGTAGATGACTTCTCTTCTGTGATTATTCCTTCTCCATTGCCCACGAATGAATCTTTCTCCGTTAATGGAGTCATTGACATACTACCGACTTGCACAGGTTTAACACCAAACTGATTTAGCACCTCGTGGTCATTTTCAGCATCAGCAGGGTTAGTGCTGGTGTTGGTGAGGGCTGAAAGTGAGTTGACAGTGTTATTGGGGGTAGGCATTTGAATATGTAGACCAGGGCGGGCTTTCCTTGGTTTTGCTGCTGGTTGAGCCCCACCATTACTGACCAGACCATTGTTGCTAACGGTAGAAACATTATTCATGGACGTCAAATTCGGCTGTGAGACCGAGTTTTCACTAGATTTGAAATTTATTGGTTGAAGCAAAGGGTTTGTTGAGGTCAGCAATGCCTTCATGGACTTAGAAGGTGAGCCTGCGGTGGAGTTGCTGGCAAAAGTAGACGTAGAAGGAGGATTTGGTGATGGGGTGTTGTTGGAGTTATTCAACGTTGAGTATGTTGGAGTATGAGGAGTGGCATGAGAAGTTCCGCTTGTATAGTATCCACTAGAGGAGCTGGTGCTTCCAAACGAATTGGAAATAGTCTTCTTCCGAGGCCGCGTAGCTGGCTGATTGCCAGTGGTAGAGAAACGAGTTTCCAAGTTTCCAGAAGCTGACTGGGAGTGATATAAGGCCGGAGGTTTACTCAAATGAGGTTGACTGGAATTTTGCCCGCTGAGGTTATGGGTTGATGTTGAGCCCACAGACGATAAATTGGGAAGCTTATCAATATCGGGGATTTCAATGGTTGGTGATTCCATCCGTGATTCAGACTGCTGTGAACCTATTCCTGGAGGTGGGAGTTCAAAGTCCCCACCAACATGACCCAGTTGGGCTGCTATTTCTGGAGACTCTTCAAAGAGACTTTGCAATGATATGGGAATATCATTCTTTGGAGCAGCTGAGCTAGGAGCTGCTTTGAGGAGCTTATCATAGTGGGAATAATTGTTTCGTAAAGTGCTAGTGTATTGGTCAGCCTTTAATGTTGGTTCAGTTCTATAGGTATCGTTGTTTTGGTAATCGCCCAAGGAGTAGGTATTATCAAGTCTGTCATCCACACCATCCAAGTCGATGTCATTTTCAATGATATACTCTCTACTGCTTAGAGAATCAAAATCCCATTTAACTTGAATGTGATTCGCATCACCTGGATCACCTTCTGCTTGAGGGTCACCTAAATCATTCTCCAAACTCACAAAAACCGTCGAGTCTTTTCTATTATTATTATCTCTCCACACCAAGTACCTGCTGATGACTTCCTTTAGAGTAACGGTAGGATAAGTGCGGTAGAACTTCACCAATTTACACTTCAAGAGGTCATCAGCCAGAGGTCGTTCTTCAGGATTCTCATCAAGACATAAGGCAATGGCTTCTTTTAAATTAGGAGAGTAGTCCCGGCCTTCCAATCTCGGAGGTGTCAGCTTTGAGATCATTTGCATTGCCCACAGAGCATCTTTATCACAATAAGGAGGGTTACCGGTGGCAATCTCATAGATGGTGATACCTAAGGACCAAATGTCTGCTTTTGAATTATATGTATCACCTTCCCTGATCACCTCGGGGGCCATCCAGTAGGGAGTCCCGGCCATTGTTGTTCTCTTCAAAGAGTTAGCCGAGACTTTTGCTGCCACCCCAAAGTCACATAATTGTACGTTTCCTTCTTTGGAGATTAAGATGTTTGCAGCCTTCAAATCTCGATGAATCACCCCTAGTTTGTGTACGGCTGATAAACCAATCAACAGCTCTCTGATGACCACTCCAATATGCTTCTCTTCAAAAACTCCGGCTTTAAGAAGAGTTCTAACCGATCCTCCAGAACAATAATCCATTATGATCCAGAGACGAGTATCATTCAATATAGACCCATAGTAATGGGTGACGTTGGGAACATTTTTCAACTCAGCAAGAAACTGCACCTCCTGTTGGACGTCTGCCACCTCATCTTCCTGGGTATCCAAGTTTAATACTTTAATGGCCACCACCTGTTTGGTTTGCCGGTTGAGGGCTTTGTAAACGACCCCAAACTTCCCCCTTCCAATGATTTCGGTTCGCTTGAACAACTCGGTGGCACTCATGATTGCACGGTTTCAACCTAGTTTTATTAGCAGGGATCTGCAAATAGATTGGTTAATTGGGTAAAACAATTAACTGGGATGGGATGAGGACCAATACGTGCGCACTGAGGATTAAAATTGAATTTCTCTCGCGATTCCAACTCCAACTCCAACTTCAACTTTATCAATTGACTCATAATGAGAACCGCTACGATATCTAGAGACACCAACGAAACCAAAATTCAGATCGCTTTGTCGTTGGATGGAGGACATGTGGCTCTTGAAAAGTCGTTGTTTGTACAAAGTGGCTCTAAATCTGATGAGCACGCTACCCAGGCCACCTCTTCGCAGGTCATCAACGTACAAACTGGTATTGGGTTTTTGGACCACATGTTGCACGCGTTGGCAAAGCACTCGGGCTGGTCACTTATAGTGGAGTGTATTGGAGACCTCCACATCGATGACCATCACTCGGCGGAAGATGTGGCTATCGCGTTGGGAATGGCCTTCCACAAGGCGTTGGGTCAAGTGAGAGGTGTCAAGAGATTTGGAACTGGATTTGCCCCGTTAGACGAAGCTTTGAGTCGAGCGGTAGTGGATCTTTCCAACAGACCGTATGCGGTGATCGACTTGGGTTTGAAGAGAGAAAAAATTGGGGATTTATCGTGTGAGATGATTCCTCACGTTCTTGAAAGTTTTGCCCAAGGAGCCGCCATCACCTTACACGTTGATTGCTTGAGGGGGTTCAACGATCACCACCGGGCCGAGAGTGCCTTCAAAGCATTAGCAGTGGCCATTAAGGAAGCCATTTCAAGTAACGGGACCGATGAAGTACCTAGTACTAAGGGAGTTTTATTTTAGGAAACACCAGTTTCTAGAACAAGTACCCCCCATATTTCATCAGACTCTAGTTGGGATCTTAAGTTCTACTTCCCCAGCTTGTACACTATTAAATATATTTATTGATAAGCTCAAAGACCCTACAAATATCTCATCGCGGTGCGAAAAGAATCTCTCGCAGTACCATGTTGAAACAAAGCGTCAGATACGTCTCCAACGTGAGAAGATCCTTGGGAGCTTCCAAGGCTCAGAGCAGAGACAAGCGCACCACAATAGATAGGTATCTTCCCCAAGATCCCCCAAAGAAAGAGAAAGAATGGGAAAAAAGGGGTGTCTCCAAAGACGAATTTTTCACAAAGAAGTACAGCTTCATGAGTGATTGGGGCAAACAGAAGCTTGAGCACAAAATATCTAGAGAGCAACGGTTCAAGTCGCACAAGAGAGAGCATGCCCGGATGCAAAGAGACGACGATCGAGATCACCGGGATTCAAGAACTCAGCGATCAGATAACTACCGGGACTCCAGACCCCAACGATCAGATAGCTACCGCGACTCGAGGTCCCAAACGTCAAACGATTACCGAGGCTCGAGATATGACGATTTCGAAAAACACTCCATCCTCGATAATGCACTCTTGGAATATGTGTACGGCAGACATGCAGTTTTGTCGGTTTTGAAGGCCAAAAAAAGACAGCTGTATGAGAAGTTGGTGTACACTGAAGGGAAGACACCAATAACCGATATTCTTAGCATGTGCAAGAAGTACGGTGTTCAAACCGAATTGGCTGCAAGTAAGCAGCAGCTCGATTTCCTCACCAATAAAGCGGTGCATAATGGAGTTGCGTTGGCCACCCGCAAGCTCGAACTCCCTACGTTGGCCAAGCTCGGCCCCCATGATGCTGAAACCGGCACGTACAACCTCGACATCTGGAACGAACTCTACAACGCCCAAACCACTATCCACAAACAGGTACAACGGTCGTCCGAGGAATCGAGAAATCCATTGGCACTTTACTTGGACGAAATTACCGACCCCCAAAACGTTGGGGCCATTATCCGGTCTGCCTACTTCTTCGGAGTGGACTTCATTGTCACCCCATCACACAACACTGCTCGCCTTGGACCCGCTGCTGCCAAAGCTGCTGCTGGAGCTCTTGACTTGATGGACATCTACCAGGTTGAGAACGGCTTGAAGTTCATTCGAGACGTTAAAGAGAGTCCCTGGGCCCTTGTGACCACCGAAGTAAAGGAATCCACGAAAACTATCACCCACAGTCAGCTTTCAGATATTCTTGTGGATGCTCCGGTTCTTCTTGTGTTGGGTAGTGAAGGTAGTGGTGTGCGGACCAACATCAAGAACTTATCAGATTTCTACGTCAGACTTTCGAAGAACAGAACAGACTCCGATGCCGTGGTCGACTCACTTAATGTGAGCTCCGCCGCCAGCGTATTGATATCGAGCTTTATGCGGTAGTTTGAATAACTTGTATATACAAATTGCTCATGTGAATGTTCCTTGTATATAGAAGCTGCTCATGTGAATGTTGGGCTGCGAAAATATAATGCCAGAAAAACATCTTGTGATTTACTCCAATTAATTATATCTCTTTTAATTATTCATAATGGTCGAATATCACCTTGTTGTTTTGGTGCACGGGTATGTATATTAACACCTAGAAAATTCTTATGGGCTTGGTACTAACGATCCAGGCTTTGGGGAACCTCCTCCCATATGGCGTATGTTAAGTCTCAAATTGAGCAAGAAGCTAAATCAAGAGCAACCAAGGAAAAGATTGTATGCTACATCACCGGATCACACAGCGGATTTCTCACGCACGATGGGATTGACGTGAATGGGAAACGGATTTGTGATGAGATTCTCGCAAAGACCCAAGACTTGACCGTAGACAAGGATAAGGTTACCAAGTTTTCCATAGTGGGATACTCTCTTGGAGGGTTGATATCCCGGTATGCTGTGGGATATTTGTACTCAATTGGATTCTTCGACAATATCCAGCCCATCAACTTCACCAGTTTCTGTACTCCTCACGTAGGAGCGTTGAATCCAGGGACAAGTTGGGGAACCAGAATCTACAATTATATTTCTCCATACGTTTTGGCTCATACTGGCTTCCAGTTGTTTTTGGGCGACAGGAAGAAAGATAAGCTCCCGTTGCTTGTGTGGATGTCAGACCACCGGTCAGCTTTTTTCAAGGCATTGAGCAGTTTCAACAACTTGGTGCTCTATGCCAATGTCATTAACGACAAGAGAACTGCCTGGTACACAGCCGCTATTTCGTCTCGGGATCCGTTCAAGTCGATGATCAACGAAAATGCCAGTGCTTATGTTCTTGAGTTTGTTGATGGATATGCTCCAAATGTGGTGGATATTTCAAAACCACTTGAATTCAAGAGCGAACTTAATGACAATGTACAGCCTCCTATTGTCAAAAGAGGCAAGAGATCGTTGTGGAGAAAGTTCAATTGGCTCAAGTTGATTTACGCAGTTGTTGTTTTTCCCTTATGGATTTTGTACGCTCTTGGACTTGCTGGTGTACAAGCATTCAGAAACCACAGAAGAGTAGGAGCTTTTTTTAAGGACCGAGCAAACAGCTTGGTTCATTTGTACGAGGGTACCAAGAGCGATACTGACTCGGACGACTGGACACTTGAAAGCTTTGAGAAAGGGGTCTCGCAGAGAATGGAGGACCAAACTGACACTTTTGTTGAATCTGTGTTTACGGCAATGAACGGTGATTCCTATAAGAATTACCAAGCCAGCACCGGATCGACTAGTGGAGAGACCGGCAGTCTTGTCAACCTTAGTGGAAAGGAGCAGGATTTTAAACTTGGCTTGAATGAAGATCAGGTTACTATCATTAATAATTTGAACAAGCTTAACTGGAACAAGTTCCCAGTTTTGATTAGGAAAACCAAGCAAACACACAGAGCAGCAGTTTACCGCACGGACGACCCAGCCTTTTCAGAGGGGAAGGTTGTAGTGCAGCAGTTTGCTCAGCAGGCATTCGAGTTTTAACAGGTTATCAGGAGGAAATTTAGGAAATATAACATCAATAGGAAAATAAAAGGACGGGTCAATGAAAAACAGCATATCAATGGTCGTATTCTTTAATTACATACGGAACTTTTGTTAGTTCAATAATTCTACAGGAAAGCGGTTCAGATCAACTCTACATAATTGGCAGGAAATATTCCTGTCACACCATTGTTTCTTCCTGTCCACCAATCGTCAGTAGTATCGGTCTTCTTGACAATGTCAAACACATCTCCCTTCTTGAACGCCAAATCACCAGGTTGTTCACCTTTGAAGGAATACAAAGCAATGGCCTGTGAAGCAGTTGGTTTTGGAGCACCTCCAAAGTTTGGCTTGGAAGAGGTTGGAGGTCTTGAAGGACCGTTATTCGATATCCTCGAGTCTCCAAGACGAGAGCCCAACCGATCTACCTCGCTGTTTCCTCGGGAGCGGCCGTTGGTGGATCTCCCCGTGTCGTAAATGTCGTCTTCCCATCTCGAGTTGGTTTTGGAATTGGTCCTCAAACTATTCGAAGGTTGCCTTCTTGCACCTCCACGAGAAGATCCACTCCTTCCATAGTCACGATCTTCGTCCGAATACTCATCCAGGTACTCGTCCGAGTACCTTCTACGGCTGGAGGCGGTTCCAGCACGTCTTCTTGAAGAAGGAGACGCGGTGGTAGAATCTGAGAAATTGTCGGGAATATCGTCATAGTAGTCGTCATCATAGTCGTCATCATCAGAGGGCAACCGGTTGTTGAAAGCCCGACTTTCCAATACCCTCATCAAGCTATCACAGGCAGGAGGGGCTTCTACACGGCCACTCAAAATGTGTCTGGCCTTGCAATCTTCTCCGTAAAACTTTCTGTTAGCTTCTCTTCTCTCCACGATAGCCGAACCTTCCAAAGAAACACCGGCAAATAAACCCTTGGTCTTGGAGTATGCAAAAATGGCGGCCGCTCCTTTCAACGATGCAGTTCCCGCCCCTTCAGCGTTTCTTCCCAACGGTCCCGCCGCTACCGACACGTTGGCACCCAAGGTGACGGATCCAAACTGAGCAAACGAGTCCACGGCGGATTTGGTGTTCAAAATAAACACAAAGTCCGTGAGTTCAGCACCAATTTGACCTCCCACACCAGCACCGGCGGTGATGATGGCGGAAGGAGGCGACCAGGACCCGTCCGGTAATCGGGCCACAATAACTCCAGAGCCAGCTCTTCCAGAAAAGAGGAACCCTGCTTTCAACACGGTGATGATCGCCAACCCCTTGGCATTTTTCAACACTTGTGGAGGAATGATTTGGTCTGGTCCCACCACCTGGTTGGGTTTGATGAAGGACGCAAGAACCTTAGCAGCTTTTCTAGGGTGGAAATTAGTATTTGATATCAAACAGAACCAGGGCAAAATGTGCTCGATCCTCCAAAAAAACAACCCATTAGGGATGCGGGGAGAGTAAATGATATGAGTTATACATACTTGGACTCGCTCTTCAAGCTTCTAGGGATTGGATTGTTTATTCCCATTTTTAAAGTTATTCATCGGTCATGAACAAGCGGTTGAACTTTTAGGGAGCGAACGCCGGCGCGCAGGAGCCACCAGATTGTGACACAAAGCCGTATACCTTTCCAGACACCAAATCTCAGGTACCTGAAACTTCTCGATGTTAAAAATGGTATTGAAGGGTGTAATTATTAGTTGGGATGACAAGCAGTTGGCGTTGAGAAGCTACGAGTAGCAAGACATGTGCAGCAGCAACAACAAGTAGGTGAAGACAAGTGGCAGCCAGGCTTACTAATTCCGTCCAAAGAAAATGACAGGCAGTTAACACGATCAAATTAATCTTGCAAGGTCATCTTCCCGCTGAGTGTACTGGCACGATGTTAACATTGAAAGTACTTGATAATAAACAGTGAAATCTTGAACCACAGACTTCACAACTCAAATAACGGAATTTTTCACTGATGCCGCTTGGGCTGCAAAATCCCACGGGCCAGAAGTTGGCCCAGACACCCACACAAATATAAGTTATATCCACAAACCCAATTATTCACCTAAACTTGTTTCTTGCAAGGACCTTATTAGCAGTGGAGAGCCCCCTTAGTGGTTATCGTTCAGTCAAAGGCCCCACAAAACAGCCTAAATTACTGTGGTGTACATTTCATATTCGAGCCGGTTCCGAGTAATCAGCCCGATATTTGGATAAGGTTGTAGCGCGCCAGAACAGTTTTAGCTTAAAAGGCTATTGCATTCCGTTCTTGATCAAAGTAATTTGATTTTTGAAATTCGTCTGGTGTTGATGGTAGATGTTCCACGTACTAGTGCTATAGATGCTCAAACTGGCCTTATCCAACTAGCGGAAGAGGATGTAGGCTCTCACCATTCCAGGCATGGTGGTGCAGATCACGAGAAGAAATTGCAAATTGAAGACGATCACTCAATCACAGATGCAGTCGCGATCCATAGTCGTGAAATACCGGTGCTAGATGATCCATCCCTCTTTCCAGAAGGTGGAAGGAAGGCATATATGGTTTTATTTGGGTCTTTTTGTGGAATGGTGTCGTGTTTGGCGTTTCTCAATTCTGCTGGAGTGATGCAAAACTATTTGGTAGAACATATTTTAACCACCACCCCCACTTCCACGATTGGGTGGATCTTCTCAATCAACTCGTTTATCCAGTTTGGGTGCTTGTTGGTGGTGGGCCCGATATTTGATCGTTTGGGGGCCAAAATCCCCTTGATGGCAGGTATTTGCCTATTCGCTATAGGCTACTTATGTTGCTCCTGGGCAACAAAGCCGTACCAATTTATTTTGAGCTACAGTATCGTGGGAGGATTGGGAGCCAGCTTGATTTTCTGCTGTAACATCGGGGTTCTTTCCCACTGGTTTCTCAAGAGAAGAGGTCAGGCAATAGGCACTTCATACCTTGGAGGTGCTCTTGGAGGTGCATTGTTCCCAGTGATGTACCGGTCTCTCTTCCCCCAAATTGGGTTTGGATGGACCGTGCGTGTAGGGACCTTCATCTGCTTGGCACTTCTGGTGGTGTCTCTTCTACTTATAGAGGATCGCAATAGTGTGTTTGCGAGGGCTTCCACTAATGAAAGCGTGTTTATGGAGGTGATTAAAACCATCGATATACGGGTCTTCAAGGACAAAGTTTACACGTGTCTTGTACTATCACTCTTGGGACAAGGGTTTGCATTCATGGTGACCCTGACATACGTGACTTCATATTCCACTGCCCAAGGGTTTTCTCCCGATAAGTCGTACTTGTTGATACTCACGTTCAACTCGCTTTCTATCCCCGGAAGAATTCTTCCTGGGATTCTCGCAGATAAATACGGCCGGTTTAATATGCTATGTATAATCTGCCTGTGCTCCACCATTACCATTTTCGTGCTATGGCTTAATACGAAGGTGTCTCACACTTTGGTGGGACTCTTTATATTTTCAGGAGTTTACGGGTTCACGTCGGGCCTGACACTTTCATTGGCACCTACCTGTGTGGGGCAGATTAGCAAAACACAAGACTTTGCCAAACGGACAGGAACTGCTTTTTTTGTGTTTAGTTTTGGTGATCTCATTGGCATCCCTATTGGAGGTGCCATTGCGGGAGCCAACACCTCCAAAAGTTATGACAATATGGTAATTTTCGTGGCAATTCTGTCAATATTTGGAACATGTGGGGCGTTCCTCTCTCGATATCTTTACGCTGGCTTCAAGCCAGTTAGAGTATGACTTTAGTTTATATAATATATAAATGCGCTCTCAAGGGCAAACGCGAAAATATGCCCGATTAAGAACCAATATTAGGGAATTTATCGTCATTAAAAAATTGCGACAACACCATCCTAAAGTAACACCGTTAGTTTGAATAACTATACCATTAGTGTACTACACCTCTGTCGATCTTTTACCAATTCCGCTGGAAACTACTTTTGGATTGTCTTTGATACATCGCGTGTATTTGATACTTGAAACAAAAGGATTGTTATTCGTGTGCCAGTTTTGTCCAGCATAGAAAATGGGTGCTTGTTGTAGTTGCTTATTTCCTCGCAACAATAACGGCAAATATTCGCCTCTCTTGTTGGCTGACAACGAGAGAGAAGCCATCTCCGCCTTGTTACAGTACTTGGAAAACCGTTCCGACGTGGATTTCTTCAGTAATGGGCCTTTGAAAGCTCTCAGCACTTTGGTGTATTCTGAGAATATCGACTTACAGAGAAGTGCTGCATTGGCGTTTGCAGAAATAACCGAAAAGGACGTGAGAGAGGTCAACAGAGATGTGTTGGAGCCAATCTTGATTTTATTACAGAGTTCCGATGCCGAAGTCCAAAGGGCTGCTTGTGGAGCTTTGGGTAATTTGGCCGTCAATAATGAAAATAAGGTTTTGATTGTGGAAATGGGAGGTTTGGAACCTTTGATTAGACAGATGATGTCTACAAACATTGAGGTTCAATGTAATGCCGTTGGATGTATTACCAACTTGGCAACCCAAGATGACAATAAGTCCAAGATTGCTAAGAGCGGTGCGTTGATTCCATTGACCAAATTAGCCAAATCGAAAGATATTAGAGTGCAAAGAAATGCTACCGGAGCCTTGTTGAATATGACTCACTCCGGGGAAAATAGACAGGAGTTGGTTAATGCTGGTGCTGTACCTGTGTTGGTGTCGTTGTTGTCGAACGAGGATGTCGATGTCCAGTACTATTGTACCACTGCTCTTTCCAATATTGCTGTTGATGAAACCAACCGAAAGAAGCTCTCCACTACTGAACCTAAGTTGGTGAGTCAATTGGTTGGGTTGATGACGTCTCCTTCTCCTCGGGTCCAGTGTCAGGCTACTTTGGCCTTGAGAAACTTGGCTTCAGATTCTGGTTATCAAGTGGAAATTGTGAGAGCTGGAGGTTTGCCACATTTGGTACAATTGTTAACGTCAAATCACCAACCATTGATCTTGGCAGCCGTTGCCTGTATCAGAAACATCTCTATCCATCCTCAAAATGAAGCTTTAATTATCGAAGCAGGTTTCTTGAAACCATTGGTGAGTTTGTTGAACTACTCCGACTCGGAAGAAATTCAGTGTCATGCGGTTTCTACCTTAAGAAACTTGGCTGCGTCGAGTGAAAGAAATAGATTGGCTTTGTTGGCTGCTGGAGCTGTGGATAAATGTAAAGATTTGGTATTGAGTGTTCCGCTTTCAGTTCAACTGGAAATATCTGCTTGTTTTGCAATTTTGGCATTGGCTGACGATTTGAAACCAAGATTATACGAGAGTCATATTATTGATGTGTTGATTCCTTTGACTTTCAGTGAAAATGGTGAAGTTTGTGGAAACTCGGCTGCGGCATTGGCCAACTTGTGCTCAAGAGTCTCAGACGAACACAAACAGTATATTTTAAACAATTGGACCCAGCCAAACGAAGGAATCTACGGGTTTTTGATCAGATTCTTACAGAGTGAAAGTGGTACTTTCGAGCATATTGCTCTTTGGACCATTTTACAGTTGTTGGAATCTAACAACAGTGAAATCAATGCATTGATAAAGGAAAATGAGTCGATTTTGAATGGTATCAAGAACTTGGGTATTTCCCAGCAATCGCAACAATCACAAATATCTCCTAATGATGAACAGTACGACGATTCCAGAGTCGAATTATTCAACCTTACACAACAAATCTTGCAAATCTTGGGTTGATTTTAAGTGCAATTGCAGATAGAATGTTTGGCATATATTAAGTCAAAGAGTTACGCTTTCCAATTGTGTTTTTCATGCTTCTCTTGGCTACCAATCTATAGAGGATTGCACAAACACCATGCCACCGGTTGGTTTATTCAGGAATATCTTAGGATTCCATTCTAACTAAATGCTGTATATTTTGTTAAACTTGAAAATTATATCAATAAATACTTGAACCTAGTTGCGTATTAACTGTGCTTTTTGTTTGGCAGGGGCGTCTTTGGCTTCTTTGGCTTCTTTTTCATTGATCTTAATCTCAGAACCGACATGAAGGCCCTGCAACTTATTTAATAACTCGTTGGATTCCTGCTCATCATTCTTTTGCTCGTTCAACAAAGCATTGTATTCATCTTCAATTTCTTCGTCTGATATCTGAACAGTTACCAATGCGTCTGTGACTTGGTCAGTAGCTTCTATCTGATCTCCAATCTCTACGTGAAGTAGATCTATCTCCTCAAGGTCCACCTGATCATTTAACTGGTTTAATGCCTTAGATGACTGCTTAAGAGCATTTACTAGGCTGATGTTGGAAGTAGCGTCGTCAATCTTCAAAACAATTTCTTGCAAGTGCTGATATGCTGATGAGCACAGCTGGAATGCCTTTATTTGACTTCTTCTTTCTCCTAAAAGCATCATGACTTTAGTTTTAATAGCCTCATCATTTTTGATTTTGTCAGACGGGTACTCTTTAACTTTGTGGTTGATTTCACCAATTTTCATCTCAATGCTACTCATTCTTTTTGCAACTTGGCTCATATTGAATCGGAGTTTTGCTATGCTGATATCTTCATCCGTTACCGGAGACTGGTCGTCGAACTTTACCACTAGTATATCTTCTTTACTCATTTTAGTAGTGCATTCGTTGGTGTCTCTACTCAAATACTTCACAAGTATTTGAAGATCAAGCATACTGAAATTCTTGGTGATGTTTTTGTGGATAATATCTATGAGCATTCCTTCGTCGAATATTTTGCTACTGTACACCCCACCTTTTACTTCTTTGTTAATGGTATTCATGAATATCTTGCCAAACTCTACAAGAAAGGGCCAATGGACATACCTTTCTGAATTTGCCGAAAAGATGTTGGAAAGACTCCTACCTATTCCAGATACTCGATCTGCCCAGTGGGATGGATACAAGTACGTGAAGATACTGGTGGTGGTGTTCAAATAGTTGTGGATATTAGACTCGTAAGCAAGAAACAATGAGACTGGAATAAGGGACTTGGATTCAGTTAACTCTCCAATAATCACGTCCAAGCTAAGTGGCTTTCCTATTGTTGGTAATACTAGCATCAGCGACAAGTCTGGTTTCTTGTGTGGAATAGCAAGTTTCGATGCCTCTATCACATCATTTTCAAGAGCCACTTTAAAAATGTTTAGCCAAGAGATCAAATTGGCTTCGAATCCTTCAGGGTTCAATTCCTTAGCATCTTTGAAGTCCTTGTATAATGCACCTATCCTGCTGACAGAATACGAAGTCTTGTCTTTGAGGAGTTGATAGTTTTGGTTCGCTAGTGGCTTTGGCATGGTATCCTTATCAGATGCGCGTCGCAAACAAAGTTATTCTGAGTAATGTGAGATGAGATGTAATGCCGAGAATATCATTAAATGCCATTTTATTTCGTAATATAATACATAAAAGTGTGTAGACCAACCTTCTAACTTCCATTCAACTGGAAATCTTCAACTTGTCTAGAGAAATCTCTATTTGATCCCTTAATGCGTCCACCACATCAAGAATGGCAGTGGCAGCCGGAGAATCAGCGTATTCTTCAAAGAAAGATACACCAGCATCACAAGCTTGTCCAATACGAGGATCCAATGGAACAGATCCCAAAAATGGAATGTTCAAGTCTTTGCAAAGCTGTTCACCTCCTCCTGTAGTTGGCTTAAAAATTTTAGATTCTCCTTTGCAATTAGGACAAACAAACCCTGACATGTTTTCCACCAAGCCCAAGATCTTGATATCAGCCTTGCGACAGAAATCTATTTCCTTTCTGACGTCAAGCAAGGACACTTCTTGAGGAGTGGTCACAATCAATGCTCCATCTATGCCACTTTCTTTCATGTACGTAGACACTGATAAATGTTCATCTGAAGTGCCTGGTGGCGTATCCACTACCAAATAGTCAAGATGTTCACCCCAGTTCACGTCTTTCAAAAACTGCTTGATGAGCCCGTTCTTCTTGGCTCCTCTCCAAATTACAGCAGAATCTTCGTCTGGTAACATAAACGAAATACTCATCATCCCAAGATTATCAGCCACGTAAACAGGAGACCAGCCGGAGTTCGACTGATGAACAGACTCGCCTTCAGCCCCGAGCATTCGTGGGAGTGACGGTCCACAAATATCCAAATCCATAGCTCCCACCTCAAGATCTTCATCAGCTGCTAGAGCCCAAGAGAGCATCGATGTGAATGTAGATTTTCCCACACCTCCTTTCCCGGATAATACTAGTACCTTGTGATCGATCATTCCCAACTTCTTTGTTATTAAAGGCATGTCTGGATCTGGTCCTTTGGGGATTTGAGATGAGCAGATATCTTGATTAGCACACCCGTCACAAGCATCGTCCTTTCCTGCTTGTTCAGATTCTGGCCCCGGGCAGTGTTCCGGTTCCTCAGCCGTGAGCTGTGTCTTAGATACATCATTTACTACCGATGGTGCCATGTTGATAATATGTTTGTTTCGTATCTTAGTAATCAAGAGAGAAAGATGATTCACAAAAGTTGTGCGACTTTCTATGAGCATTTATTTTGCAGCTGGACAGCTTCTATACATAATACATTTTACGTTAAGAGACGGGACTCAAAGAAGGTGGTTTCATCCTCTCCCAAAGGCAAATTGAAAACCCGTTGTTTTAAGTTTCCAATTTTCGAGCCCATGGCCAAAATACCAATGTCTCTAGAAATAATACATGCTGCGGCCCTGGAAGTAATGCGCGAGTCAACCTTCAACACGGGAATATTATCCAACAATGATTCGATAATATCGTTCTTATCATGGGGAGACTTTCCCTGCTTGATATAAGGAAACAAGTTAAAGTAGTGTTGGAAGATTCCAGCACCCTGAGACCAAGTTGCAATAATATTGCCGTTATCGGGGAAAGAAGATAACACCCTTTGCAACCTTCTAATATCCAAGATGTCTTGAGAAATGACTGTGGAAGGACCAAGATTTTCCACGATACATTCATGGGCCTTGTCCCAGGAACTGGCAGTAATGAACGCATCGCAGGCTTTCCAGTAGTCTTTGGAGGAATTCATTTCGGTTGTAGCCACAGACTCATAGATCAATTTATAAGGTACCCCCAAGGTATTGACCAAGTATGGTTCTTCATCTATGTGGGTCTTATCGTTCTTGATTTCTTTGATGTTTTCATGTACTACTTGTTTGGTACATGTTTCGACGTGTGCGTCGTTGAGAAGATGAGCATAGACAAACAAGGATTCTTTCCAAAGTCCTAGTTGTTCCACAAGTTTTCCGAACTTCAAGGTGATGTTGTCATCGAGTCCTTCTCCAAGTATTTTAAGAATTGGCCACTTGATTGAGATATCAAGTGGAGATTCCCTGAAGTATTCCAAGCCTGATGCTTCTCCTTTAAGATGGAAGCGGCAGTAAAACTTTAATACTTCAATAATACTGCTGCTACGAGATTCTTTGGCTTCCGCCACTTCCTCAATCGATTCATATAATTTGACACTGGCATCTTGATAGTATACTTTGCAAGCAAGACGAATACTCCATGGTAAGTCGACCAACACCTCATCATAATCTCCTGAAATGAATTTATAGATTTTCAAAAGATTAGCTGGAATCAAATCATTACCAGCCCAGTCCTCTAGTTGGAATTTAGCCATTTTCTTGATTCCATCAAAATTGGAATCTATGAATGTCAAAATGGCACTTAAATGGTGATTTTTAGCCTCGATCGCACATAGAATGGCATCTTTGACGTTACCAGCACATATATGGATGAACACCTTTTCAAAGTTATCTTGAGCATTAGTGATCAATTCCTTCATGACACTCTCGTTGTATTTCTTCAACCAGTTGATGAATACCTCCCTTTGTTTGATACCTTTAAGATAGGTAGACAATTCGGAATCATCAACCATTCCGTTCTCGTTGGTTTCAATCTCAACATCGTCGAATAATGCAGAACAAAGCTCAATTAACACCAAGAACTCTTTTGTGAAACCAAACAGGATGAAATCCGAAAACTTACTTTTATTTGAAGTTACTTTTGAAAAGCCATTAGGCCGTTTCTCAAATTTGGACCTGGACAATAGCTGACTCAAGAACTTGACTGTGTTTTGTATGAGTTCAGCCCTGTTCTCAATCTCTGGAACTTCATCTGCCATTTTCACATCGTCTGTTTTAACCAGAGGTGTGGAAACATCCTTACTAGATTCAGCACTTTCGTTCAAGGCCCCGAACAATAAGGCATCAATCAGATCCATCTTATGTTTGCCATCTTCTTGAATGTTGACAGACGGGTTAGATAAATACTGTGCCAAAGCCGAGTTTAAGTCGTTTGTCAAGTGCAATTGAACCAACCAATCGTCTGAAACAGCTATGTTCGGTCTCGGTTGAATGGCATTAAATGCAGATTCTTCCACTATGGGTTCATAAGCTTTCTCCTGAACAATCTCCAGAAAGTCTATGTTGGCTGGTAAAACACTCACCAATTTCCGCAAGTATTCATAGTTGTCGTTAGCAGGGGCTGGAACAATATCGTCATTGATAAGAGCATCTTCCAAGAAATCTTTTGAATCGCCTCTCTTTGTTGAAGCAGACAAACGGGAAGTTGGGGAGCCGTTGAATATGTTGATCTGGGAGTCAATCTCGTTGTTCAATAAGTTCCGTTTCAAATTCAAAACCGACTCGTCGGCATCGTTACTCCAGTTTCCTGGAAGTCCTTGTGTATCACGACTGATTTTTTGTCTCTTGAGCTCTTTGATATAGTCATCGTCATTATTGGACTGTCTAGTGATTTCCCGTCCGTTTTCATCTTCAAGCCCCCAGATGCTGAAATGCTGAACCCTGAAGGTCCATGTGAATACAATGGGATCGTATGTAACAAACTCCATTCCTTCTTTTTGTTTAAGCACTGTAATAAACGAGTTCAAGTCCTTGCCACTAGTTGGATTAATATTTTCCAACGTAATTGTAGCGGGGACATTCATGCCGAACCCTCGAGGAGGTTTTGTTTTGCTATCTTTGTACACTTTCACGTATTTTGATCCAATTTCTACAATGTTGAAGAAAAGCTCCGAGTCAAACAGTTTGCTTTCCTCCGAACACTTTCTCTTTATGTCTGACAAGTCCACCGCGTAGTTAAAGGCTATTTGACCATACCCTTTACGGCCAATTATGAAATTGTCGATGCTGGACAAATCTTTCAAGGACCAGGAGGCCAATTCATGGATAGATGGAGAACACCAATACCCATCTTCACTGGTCTGGGTTCTTGCGCCGTACGACTCGGTTGATGTGCTATGCTCTGGTATTCCTCTAATGATTTTGGAGTGGTTGGAGAGCTTAGATTTCTCGAAACTGGTGCTGGAGAATTCGAAATCAGAATCGTCGTCTTGTACTTCGGGCTCATCATTGAGAAGTCTATCGGACGGCACCAACGATGTTATAACCCGTTTTCTTTTGGAGTCCAACACCTTGTCGGCATTGATCAAATGGAATTTCAAAGGTTTTGACTTAATTATCAACTTTTTGGTTTCGTTGGTTGATCGGGCTTCTATCAGGCTGAACTTAACCGGTTTGGTGATTCTGTTCTTACCACCTCTCCCACCACCAAGTGTCAAGGTCTTCGAGCTAGGGAAATCACTTGCAGCGAATATTCCCTTGGAATTGTCAAGGGCTTCGTCGTATACTCGAGTTGACTTGAAAATGTTGAACCGTCCAGCAATCTTGGAGAATAACGAAGAACTATCTTTTTTAGAATCTGTGGCAGTCCGTTCGCTGGCCAAATTAAAGAACGACCTTCCTGTATTCTTGGACGAGTCGTTGTCGTCCGAGAACAAGTCGCCAGTGATGGACGCTGGAATCTCGTAGTTGGTTGGAATACCTTGAAATATTGTGCTCGTCAGGTACGGTTGTGTAGATCCATTTGAGGTAGGCATTGTGCTGGTCTGAGCGGGCGTGTTGGTGGAGAAAAGGGTGTTTGACGACGTGGCGGTCGGGTTGAACGTCGATGTATTGGTGGGAACACCTCCCACCAGTGGTTTGGAAGTATTGGTAGAATTACCAAAAAGTCCACTAGAAAGCGACGGTTTGGGAGCGCTGGACGAGGATCCAAACAATGAATTCGAGTTTTGGTTGGCTGCAGTGGCAGGTGGTGTACTAGAAAACCCCTTGGCCTGGTTCCATCCATTTGTGTTGTTGTTGTTCGAAAACATCACTAGGTTTGTATGGTGATGATTTGAGGTTTGAGACTGGAAATGAAAAAAAATAAACAGAGTCGTGCGCGCACGCGGTGATGCTTCTGAATCTCATTAACTGCAAATAAGTGCTATACTACAAATTATTCTAATTTTTCAACTGGCTGCAATTTGACCACACTTTCGGCCCCGTACCAAACACGATCAAACCGACGTAGATTGGGTTTGCGCAGGTAAACCTTATTGGGTATGCCTATATCGACCAAAAGATGGAGCGTCTCCAGTTCAGCATCGACTCTTAAAATCTCATTTCTATAAGCGTGGAGAATACCAGCAACAGGCAATCCCATCGAAACACACCAGTGACTTGATATCACCAAATCAGCATCGGTAATGGTTCCTGATCCACCATCGATACCCGAAGGAATGTCAAACGACATCACTTTACCGCGTTGACGAGGTTCGTTACACCATGTGATTAACTGTTTGATCAATTGCTGTTCTTTCTGTTCAAAGAAGATGTCCTCCAAATGGTCATCATATCCTTGTAAAGCGTCGATAATCAACTCTACTGGAGTGTCTAATTGGTGGTTTAACACGTGTAATAACTCAGGCACGCTTGTAGACAAGATCTTTCCTCCAGCCTGCTCAAACAGCAGTTTTTGTTTCAAATAGCTGGCATCAACCATCTCATGATTGACCAAAAATGCAAGAACTCGCACGCCATGGTTGGTGAGATGACGTCCCACTGCTAATGCCCGAATCGAACACCTCTCACTGCCGATTAATAGAACCACTAATGGTGGTAGATTATGGTTATTAGGGTTCAATCTGCCGGAGCCCCCCAAAATGTGTTGTGTGATATATTGGGATAGGTTTGTGGAGAATATTTCGGCCATCACCTCGGGCGTAAGTGCAAACGCCTCTCCTGAAATCCTTTCTATATCCAAAAGTTGGATAGGTGAGCACACAGGCACAGAATTGCCAGTGCTGACGTTGGTCAAGGTATAGTTCTTGTTCAGCGAGCCACCGGTGACATCGTGCACTGGAGTCAACCGACCGGTGACAGAGGCATTACGAAGAGTTTCCTTGCGGTCAGAAATTCCAATACTGTCCCAGTCGTCGGTTCTGGTGGAGTCTAACACCATTTCATCGTTTCTGAATTTTTCATAATCCTTCCGGAAGTTTTCCACCTTATTGTGGCCAACCAATCTCTGTTCGGGCTTGATGGTGTCCTTCTTCTGAAAGTTCTCGAAAACAGACTTTTTGTCAAACATTGCCAAGTTGGCGGCAAAGTCAAAGTCCTCAGTCATCTTGATTTCACTATCGCTGTTCTTGCCACTGACATCACTTTCATCCTTCTTTTCCTTCTTGGTCACCTTTTCTTTCTTTGCTTTGCTTTTCTTGAGATTTTTAACGAAATCAGGAGGAAGTTTAGTCACCTTCAAATCATTGACAGACGAGTTAAGAATTTCAAGGGTAGGAAGCTTTTGACCTGGGGCTTTCGACTCACTTACATCAGAGAGCTGAATCTTAGTACCATCAACAGAAACAATCTGTCCCGACGATACGGATCCGTCCTTAAGATACAAGTCAACCGTGTAATTCAAAAACTCGGTCATGGTGTGCTCGACGGGTTTTTTCCAGCTCTTGACTGCGAACTATTTTTTCTCCGCGCAAGAACCACTAATACGCATTGTAGGGTAGTTGGGTGCTCCTCCTGCAATTGATAACAGAAATCCTTCGGCAGTTGTCAGAAACCACCCCAGGTGTTTAGGGGAAGCAGAGGAAGTTATTGTGGAGGTATAGTTTCCCAAGAAGCACAAAAAGTGATTTCTGCTCCGTGTATCTTTTATATCTCCAACCAGCCAGTATCATTGTATGATCTGCCGGCGTTGAAGATCACCCTTACAGCAACGTATATGACTGGAATCTGCCGATTGTAAAAGTTTCTCATCTTTCTGCTTCTACTCCTTGTCTTACAAATATAGAGAAACCCCCTTCTCTGGTGAAGTTATTACTGATAGAGAACCTCCCTTCTCTGATGAACTTATTACTGGTAGAGTGGGACAAAGGTATGGAAAGGTACGACTAGAGGAGCCCGATGTTGGAATCTTTCGAGATTGTGGATTATATCTAGATCAAATATCCCGAGATTTCAAACCCAAGTCTGACTCACCCACATTTCAAGAGCTTGTTTTGAGTGTTGAGGGACGACTTATAGAACTCAGAACAATTTGAAGATAGCTGTGTAGGATACAGAGTCAGACCCTTCTCGCAACCAGTAAATAACTGATATGAGTTGGATGAATAGCAACGAATGTGGCTACCGCCAGAAGCACAAGGATGACTTATGTAGTCTAATATCAGTATTAACATTGTGGTTTTACTGTAAGCTAATATATACATATAGTATAGCAAGCTCAAGTATAAACAAGATCCAGATGCATTGAGGAACTGTCTCGACGTCATGCAAATATTTGCAGCCATTTGTCGCGGACCATAATTAAACTAAAGTACTTGGGTGAGCATCTTGTAAAAACGCCAGAATCTCGTGGTGGTGACGCTCTAGCTCCAACTGCAAATAAGACACTGACTCGGATATGATCTTTGTTTGCTCTTTGTGCTGATTCTCTATATTTTCTCGTAAAGATCGGTTCATGTAATGGTTGTGGTTGTTCACTTCCTCAAGCTCGGCTTCAAGATGCTTCATTCTATGGCTCATAAACTTGTTTTCGAACTTGCAAGTTTTCAATTCCTTCTCCAAGTAGCTCACCATCGCAGTGAGTCTCCCAGGGTTCGAATGTTTCAACTCAGCTGACAACTGTTCAATTTCTTCCCGTAGGTTTTCAATCACCAGATTATCAGCACCTCCGGGTACCCAATCCATATTGATCTTGACAAGCTTCTTCTGGTTAGTCTTGGCGATGGTCTTGATATTCTTGACACGAGTAGCATAGTTCAACGTTTGCTGGGTCTCTTCAAAGTCGAGAGGCGAAATACAAAATATCATCATGGTCTTAGAATTACCTCCAAGATTCTCCTTCAAAAGGTATGTCAATACAGAGTCACGATACGGTACCAAGTCCGAAGAATTTGTGATTGTGTTTTTGGAAAGCACGTTGATACACCGTCCCAATACCGTTAGAGACTTATTGATGAGACTACCCTCTTTGACCCTATGCTGTTGACCATATACTTGAGTCTTTGTGAGTCTCTCGGATCCAGCCAAGTCCACAAGCTTAATGTTAGACACCACTTCGTTCTCTGCTGATCCAATCTCGGCATCCTCACCATCGAATCGGGTCTGTCGCAAAACCAAGTTCAATATAGCATGAGACCGAGAACTACTGCTATTCATAGCGGTGGTGGCTGTCACTCTATTGCGGTTACCTATATTCAACAAATTACAGAAGGCTTCGTAATCGTTGATCTCATACTCTTTTAAACAATCAACATACGGGCCTGTTTCAGGATGTTCTCTGACCTTCCATTTCCTAGGTTCTTTCTCTTGATAAAGTAGGTCTCTGACGGTCTCATTGTACACTTCCATATATGAAAGCCTGACTTCGCAATTCACCTTGTCATCTACGAGCCTGTTCTTGTAAGCCAAGATATCGTGTACAAGAAGTGGAACAAATCCCA
The DNA here is from genome assembly GCF_029203305.1 of Yamadazyma tenuis. NCBI lineage: Eukaryota > Fungi > Ascomycota > Pichiomycetes > Serinales > Debaryomycetaceae > Yamadazyma > Yamadazyma tenuis. The sequence continues at coordinate 541,802 of NC_089467.1, forward strand.
CATCATCATCTTCCCCCATCATAGTGAAAGTCTTACCTGAACCTGTTTGACCATATGCAAGTAAACAGACATTAAATCCCTGAAAACAATGTTCAAGCAACAGTGGACCCGTCTGCTGGTAGAACTTGCGGTTGTTTACAAACCGGTTGTCGTGGTTGTCAAAGGACCACACTGAATCGTCAAATGCATACAGCTTAACAGCAGAAGGTGACTTGAGAAGCACCGATCCTTTTGGCTCCAACGGCATCACCACAAGAGATTCCACATCTGCACCATGCTTATCGACTTCTTTTGGAAGCAAGGGCCTGACTCGAACCACCACGTTGATATTGGCTTGTTCTTCCATATGTTCGTGTGTTAGTGCCAAAACACAAATAAACCAGAACACCGTTCGAGGGTGCGCGGCTGCGCAGGCCATTACTTGCAGCCACCCCCAGATAAGCTTGTTGAGATGGCTGCAAGCATGCGACACATTGGAAAATTCGTTCTACCATGACTGCCGTAGATAATCACGTGTAATGGAATTAGGCAACAATTACTCCTCGGGGGTTAGATACACCTTGTTGTATGAATATATACGTCCTGTATTAAATCTTGGATTTGTGTGACCAACAGCAAGCTCCAGTACGGGTGCATCTTGCTGAAATACTAATCACACAATAGAATTCTTATCATAATTTGCCTACCAAGCCCAGGAGAATGTCTGGTTTTGCGCCTTTTTGGAATGGTTGCTGGATATATTATTCCTAGACTGTAGCAAGGTTCATACGTGCTTCTAGAAAGTGAAATTTCTCGAATATTGTACTGGTGGTTAGTAAATTGTCATTTAATTTTAGCATGTTGGGCAAAAAATGAAAACAGCCATTTAAGGTATCTATTTAAATGGGATTTACTTCATGCACTTAAGCAACTTCTTTGTGTCAAACCTGTCACTATAATAATCGGTCGCGAATTGCCGATTTGTTCCGAATAAAGTTTGAGCTCGCACTTTTGTATAGCAACAAAGCCGTTAAAAAAGACCTCAAGCTCCATACCCAAAAGCCATAATGATGTTGGATACATCTCCCCCTGTGCTCTATAGCTCGGCACCAGAGGCCTTCGCTGCTTCGAGTGCCGAAAACAAACCCGTGTTAATTCACACCACAAAATCCAAAACTGGCTCTCCTCACCCCATGTTTACCGCTAACATGACCCTCATTAAACAACACTTTATTGCCCTACAAGTGATGAATCATACGCACGATATGGATTTTCTACAACACATCGTTGGTGAGGTGATTGTTCCCCATGTCTACATCGTCAAGAACAACCGGGTGTTACTAACGATGCCTCACACCAGCACTTCTGAGTTTGAGTACAAGTTGACATCCTTTATCCAACAGAACCACCCTGTTTCAGAGCTTGCTGGAAAAGCTAACAGTGCTGCAGGTAATGACAAGTGCCTTTTGTCGGTGCGTTTGTTCGATGGAACGTCGCTAAAGCACGAGTTTACTGGTAGCTCCACTTTGGCCGACGTGAGGAACTGGCTTAATACTGAATCTGAGGTAGAAATCATCCACTCTGAGCCCATGCCGTCGTTTGCTCATCCGGATGCTCAGACACCTACTGCGTATTCATTCCAGAATCCTTCGATTCCTAGAATCACATACACCAAGGAAGACGAGTCGAGAGCCCTCGCTGAGCTTGATCTCTGCCCTCGGTCTGTGTTGATGTTGAAGCCCGTTTTTAATGAGGCTGCAGTCACTAGCTTGTATGAACAAAACAGTCGGTTATGGCTGGCGTGCAAAGCGACTGCTGCCAAATTTAGTACCGTGCTTCACTCCTTCTTCAACTATGCAGTGGATGTGGAACTGGACGACGACCATGGTGGTTCCTATAAATTGGACGATGCGCACTACAATCCCTCTTCTCTGGTGTTGGCACTAGACACCACGGCCAAGTCGTTGATCCACTTTGAAGCTCATGAAGCTGACGACAAAAAGCAAACGCTTCCAGAACAACCACATAATTTGAATGAGCCCAAGGACAGGATAAATTCCACGAATGGAGACGATCACAGTGCGTTGAAACACTCGCTGTCGAAGCAAGCGGTTTCGTCGGTGACCAAGATTGAAATCATTCGGGGTGATAAGCTGCTGTCTTCGGAGAAAAAGGTTTCGCTGGAAGACCAATAATGAGTTATATAGGTAATAGGATCATGAATAGGAATACGTATATGGTGTAAGGTCAAGCTTGTTTGTAATTGTCTCGAGACTTGTGTTTAATGATTTAGACACTTGTGTCCAATTCATCGCAGAGCTAGGGATTTGCAGCTTGCGCGAAAATCTGCCCCATGATAAATTCCCATATATCTCCGTGGAACTGATAGTAATGGAAAGAATAAAGGTGAGCAGCTTGGAACCACTTTTGAAGCTTCTGGCCAGTGTAGACCCAACTGACTTGTGTCTGGATGCAGCCGTACTCTCCTGTGGGTGTGTTGTTTCAGAACGGTTCTTCTTACCACTTGTTGATAGTTCTGGTACTACTTCATGTCCTGAGTGTATGAAGTCAAATGTAACATTCCTCAAGCCTATTCGGCAACTCCGTGACTTATATAACATTATATCCCAAGTGCTACTGGAGTCGACTCCCAGGACCCGGAGACGGTCTTCTTCCAAGAAAAGTATCAAAGGTCCTAATGATCCTATCAACGAACGTCTGGTTGGTGAACAAATGGATCTAGTAAGCTTGTTTTATCGATATGCCAAAGAAGAAACCTCCCAGTACCTTGTTTCATCTGACAATGCCCATGTCAATCCAATTGACATTAACCATCAAAGGCCTAAGTCCAACCTGAGTTATATCAATTCGAACTCAATCTCACCGTTGCGCAAAATGTCTATAAATCCAGGGGAGTCGGTGGGTATGCTTTCTGAGTCGTACCTTGAAAGAGAAAGAGTCAAGTCAAAGGCGCCCAAGTACGAAGATTTGCTCGTGTCGGACATTACAGAAGAGAAAGAGTATAACTTCAGCAAATGCTTTCCGTTCCATCGGAAGCTCACGACATTCCAAACCCAACAGGGAAGGCTATTTTCTTCCAGCTTGTTCAAAGGTTCGATGATCAAAAAGACGGGCCGGTTTATTGCCAATGATATTCACACATCGACAGATTTTGTCACTGGGCAAGAAATCACTCGGTTTGTGTCGATTACTGAAAAACGATGGGAGCTTTATGAGCTTGTAGAAGATCCAGAAATGCACCCGGTCCTCGTGTGCTGTGGTAAACTGAGTGGAGAGTATGGGCCTCTGTTCAACGAGTTGCGCGAAGATTACGGGCATGAAGTGGTTATTCGTAACGATTTTTCAGGGAACTCCCTGGCCAACTCCACTTCTACCGATTTAGGCCACAAGAAAAGGCTTGGTCTGTGGGAATTTATTAGTTGTCGATTGAGTGGAGACTTCTTAGCCATATCCGGCACTAAGGGAATCATGCGAGTTTTCAATGTGCTGAAGACATCGTTACCTCACGAACTTGGTCAACCGGTTTATACCTACATCACCAATTTCCCCATTCGGTGCATCGCCATCTCAAACAATGATCCTTTAATTGCCTGTGGAATCACTGCCAAGGAGAGGATTTCAGGTAAAGAACAGCCATTTGTGGTGTTGCATAAGTTGGTGAGATCGGTAGCAGCAGATCGAATTATTGGGTCTGTTGAACCTATCACCATAACCATTCCTTACAGAGATCCTATTAAACTCATAAACTTCAATGCCACTTCCACCCACCTCATGTGTTGTACTGTATGGGAATCTCGGTACCTCATTATTCGATTGAGAAGCAGTGGATCAGATAACTTCAGAAAGCCTAGATTGATATGGACGGACTCCAGCGTCCTTCGGTCTTCAAAGAGAAAAAAATCAGATGGTGCCCTTTACGATGATTCCGATGATGACAACTCTGATGATAATGCCTTGATGATGGACAACGAGGGTATAACCGACGCTCAGTTCGGGGCAATTCCAAATACTGTAGTTCTCACATCTTGCTCATTACAACACCGGCCTCCTTTAATGCTTCGTCTAGAAGGCTCGACTATCGACTCGTCTCAGGGTAGACACCTTCTGGATGCATTATCCTTCGAGAGCAGCCTTAACAGCCGTCATGACGGTAATGATGACGGGTATGACATCACCAACATCAAGTCGTCTGAGCTACTCATGAAGTTTCTGGAGGTTGGGTTTTCGATCCACAAGTCGGCCTTGCTGCCTCGTCGAGACGCACTTGCGTTTTTGGATAAAGATGGCCGGGTGTACCTTGTGTCTATTCCCAACTTCGAGTTGAATCTCAATTCAAGTCCCAAGAAGGTGGTTGTGCTTTTGGGAGAAGTCGCTAATGCTGAGAGGTACGTGGAGGCAGCAGCCATCTCCTTTTCGGCAGACGGGGGACGTGTATATGTGTCTGATCGTCGGGGAGCCCTTCTGGTGTTCGACTTTACCAAAGGTATTCCTGGACAAGATTCAGATGTTGTGAAGTGTAGAATCATCAGTGCTTAATTCTGGTGGTCACTTCAAATCCATTGGCTGCAAATTACGAGAAGCAAAAAATTAAACTTCTTGACGATTTAGATCACTCATCCTCCTTCTGTACATTCACTTCATTCATTTCTCCTTTCGGTTGTTGGATTTAGGCCTTGTATAAATAAATTGTGTAATAAATTTTAGCCGCATTCAACCACAACGGTTTAGTTCGGTTATGGCAGGAACCTATGCGGCGCGTGCCACAGTAAAAAAATCATTTCCTCATCATCATCAGGCTAATAAATATCTAACTAATAGAAATATGGCTCCCGTCCCCCCATTGAAAGACGATGTGTTGGACTTGATCGGTAACACCCCGTTGATTAAGTTGAACAAAATCCCCCAAAGTTTGGGCATCAAGGCCAAGGTCTATGCCAAAGTTGAGTTGTTCAATGCCGGTGGTTCTATCAAAGACAGAATCGCCAAAAACATGGTTTTAGAAGCTGAAAAATCGGGCAGAATCAAACCCGGTTACACATTGATCGAACCTACTTCAGGAAACACCGGTATTGGTTTGGCTTTGGTTGGTGCTGTTAAAGGATACAGAACCATCATCACCTTGCCTGAGAAGATGTCCAATGAGAAAGTATCAGTTTTGAAAGCCTTGGGGGCCGAAATCATTAGAACCCCCACCGAAGCTGCCTGGGATGCTCCTGAGTCCCACATTGGTGTTGCCAGAAAGTTGGAGAAAGAGATCCCCAATGCCGTCATTCTTGATCAATACTCTAACAAAGCCAATCCCAATGCCCATTACTATGGAACTGGGTTTGAGATTTGGGAGCAAACTGAAGGTAAGGTCACCCACTTGGTGGCTGGTGCTGGTACTGGTGGTACTATCACCGGTATCTCTCAGTACTTGAAGGAGAAAAACCCCAATGTCAAGGTAATTGGAGCTGATCCAAAAGGGTCTATTTTGGCAGTTCCTGAGTCTCTCAACACTTCTACTGAATCCTATATGGTTGAAGGTATCGGATATGATTTCATTCCAGACGTGTTGGACAGAAAGTGGGTGGACAACTGGATCAAGACTGATGATGCCGATTCGTTCAAATTGGCCAGAAGAATCATCAGAGAAGAAGGCATTTTGGTAGGAGGTTCCTCTGGGTCGGCTTTGCAGGCAGCCTTGGAAGTCGCTAAAGACTTGACCGAAGACGATACGGTTGTGGTGGTGTTCCCGGACTCCATTAGATCCTACTTGTCCAAGTTCGCTGATGACGAATGGATGAAGACCAATGGGTTTGAGGTGGAAGAAGCTAACGCTGGGGCCAACGAACAAGATAAGTTCATGGCTTCCAAAACTATCGGGGATTTGACCAAAGGAAAGGCTCCTGTTGTGACTGTGACTTTGGCTGATACAATTGGAAAGACCTTTGAGTTATTACAACAGAATGGTTTCGACCAATTGCCGGTGTTGAACGTTTCTGGACAATTGGTGGGTTTGGTGACTTTGTCTTCTATATTGAAGGCACTTTCTTCCAAGAAGGTTCAGATGACCAATTCGATCAGACCGGTGATAATTGATTTCAGAAAGTTGGCTGACTTTGAAAAGTCCTTCACTATCACAAAAGAATCGGGCTACTCCAAGAGAAAGTATGAACCAATTACTTTAGACACATCTTTAGCTTTGCTTAACAAATTCTTTGAAACAAACTCCAACGCTATTATCACTGATGACGAGTACAAGCCCATCCAAATTGTCACTAAAGTTGATTTGATTTCGTTTTTGGCCAAGAACACCACCTATGTATAACGTGGTTATAATTGTTTGTTCCATACTCTATTGACAGAAACTAATTAGGCTATATAAATACATGGATGTTTCTCCTTGGGGTCTATTCTACAACTGTAATCTCTCGTGTCTAAGAGAACTTCCATCTGTTACCACAATTCTCACAGGTACAGAATGTTGTCAACGGCTCATCAGCAGATCTGGTTTGCATCTGATAATAACTAACCTTCTTGTGTTTACATTTGCCGCAAGTGAACCTGTCAGTGACTGCTCTCTTTTCGGTTGCTCCTTGGGCATCAAAAAGATTCTGTTTATGTAATTTTTCGATTTCTTTCTTCAAGGTTTCAGGTGCCATTTCATTAGGACTCATCTTCACAAATTTTCCAGGAGTTATCTGTCCAGAAAGAATCCTGTCCCTTAATTCGGGGTTCTTCTTATTCCTGAGATTCATTACAAACGTTCTTAATTTGTTTCTGTAACCATCTGCAACTTTCAGGTATTCATCCTTGAACACCTCCGCTTCGATACTCTTTGCCACAGACAATATCTGCTGACTAGAATCACCCCGTTCAATGGCCAATGCCGTATACAATGCACTGATAGAAGCATTTCTGGTGGAATCGTCATAAATATCAGTACTAATACCATCTATCTTGGGGTTTCTAGGTCCACTGTGAAACTTGTTCTCCTTACTTGGAGTTGATGAGCCTGAAGTGGCAGCTTTTACATCAGAAGTGGGTCCTTTCTTCTTGTTCTTCTCTGCTTGGACCATATCTCTCCAATTTCTAATCATCTTCTTGACAATGGAACTGATTTCTGAATTCGTACTGGACCTGTACTTGTTCACAGCGACACCGACTTTGGTTTCTCTCAATAACTTTTCGGTTGGTTTGACTCCATCACTAAGGATATTCAACAATTTCAATATCATTACATCGTCCGAAGACTTCTCCAAGTTCGACACAATCGATTTTATCTCTTTCGCTTCCATGGTGATGAAACTCAAATTTATCCGGAGAAGAAACAGTTTTCTTTGATGTCAACTCTTAAAGTGCGAATTCAACAAGCGAAAACCTTCATCTACTGGTCACATATTGACAACTACACAAATGGAAAAATCCACCGTGTATGTGGGAAATATCCCTTATGACTACACAGAAGAGCAGGTGTTAGAGATTGCACTGTCTGTTGGTCCTGTTGACGACTTGAGGTTGCTCTTCGATCCCGTTAGTGGTAAATCTAAAGGGTACGCATTTGTCAAATATAGTGATAGGGAAACTGCAGCTTCAGCTGTTCGAAACTTGAACAATCACTCGATTGGAAACAGAAACCTCAAGTGTTCGTTATCCAATGAAACCAGCCAATTCGAAACCGGAATTGAAAATGAAGAGTTGCCTCCTCTCCCTTTGGGCGTCCAGATCTTTCCCAACCAAACTACTGGACAGGTCATATCGAGTATCTTGTCAACGTTGGATGAACAGACTGCTCTGCAGATCCTCAAAGAAGCTAAGGACATGAGCTCGACCAATCCTATAATGATGGAGAGATTACTAGAAAAGTGTCCTCAGTTGGCACATGCTTTGGCAGAGACTGCCATTCTCTTAAATGTGACCACTCCCGAGACGGTAGAGATATGCATAAACCGGAAAAAGAGGCCCATTTTCCAGCTTTCTCCCGAACAAATAAATACCTTAAGGGCTGTTAAACAGCTTAAAGACGACGATATTCAAGACTTAGAGAAATCTAAACAAGAGATTATGATAAAATTGAAAACCGAAATAAACAGTGACTCTTTCGGGCCTATATGATTCACCGCATGGTTCAATTCGACATTCTGTACATTAGTTAGACTCATATAATAAATCATCTCCGTTTCCCATCACCATCTCATCTTTAAAAAATTCGCAGCTTCAGTTTGTCAAAACTACAACTTAAATGCCGTCTGATAAAAAGAGACTATCCAGTGGCCTCACAGTCACTTCCAAGGTCTTTGTGATGTCCAGGAATGGAAGTGCTACCAAAGTTGTCAGAGAGCACTATCTTCGTGATGATATCGTATGCTATTCCACTGCTTGTAACAAATGTGCAGAATTAATCAAAGAAAACCCCGATGGCCAAATTCCAAACATCCAGTTGTCCGACGTTCCTGCCAAATTACAGAACGAAAGACACTATATAGTTGTTGATACGAACATTGTTTTGCTGGCTATTGACTTGTTGGAAAATACAGAATGTTTTTACGACGTGATAATCCCTCAAACTGTTCTTGATGAAGTGAAGAATAAATCGTTTCCTATTTACCAGAGATTGAGAAGCTTGGTGAAAGCAGAGGAAAAACGGTTCGTGGTATTCCATAACGAGTTTCATGAGGGAACCTATGTTACCAGAAAACATGGTGAATCAATGAACGATAGAAATGACAGAGCCATCAGAAAAGTTGTAAGCTGGTACGACAATCATATAAATCACGACAATTCCATCGAGAAGATCAACTTGGTATTTGTGTGCAATGATAAGGACTGCAGAAAGAAGGCTGAAGCTGAGGGTATCTATACAAAATCACTTGTTGACTACGTTGAGATGTTACCTAAGGCAGACTATCTCAGAGAATTGGTTTCCAATGACAACCAAACGTTCACCGAATTCCAAAATGAAGCCAAGTACCAAGAATACTATTCCGAGGCTAGGATTATGGCCGGTGTGAAAAACAAGTCTCTTTTCAAGGGTATTTTAAACATCTCCAGATACAACTTCTTGCAGGGTACGGTTCAAGTGCCGGACTTCAAGAAACCACTTTTGGTGGTGGGAACCAAGAACCTCAATAGAGCTTTCAACAGCGATCTTGTGGTGGTGGAGCTATTACCTCAAGATAAATGGAGATCACCTTCCTCTACTATTGTAGAGGAGGGTTCTATTGATGATTACGACAATCCTGATGATGACGATGATGGTGCCACCGCTTCAAACGGTATTATTCCTGATAAAGAACGGATTCTTTTAGCCCAAGAAGCTACTAAGGCTATCACTTTAGCCTCTTCGGGGAATACGGATGTTGAACATAAACTCCAACCCACCGCAAAGGTTGTGGGCGTTATCAGAAGATCATGGAGATATTACGTTGGACAAATTGCACCCACTTCTGTTTCTGCTGATGACAATGGGAATGCTTCTAGAGCTTGTTTTGTTGTTTTGATGGACACAGTGTTGCCAAAAATCAGAATCAGAACCAGGAGAGCCAAGGAGTTGTTGGGCAAGAGAATAGTCATATCGGTTGACTCCTGGGAGGCTACTTCAAAATACCCTCTGGGCCATTTCGTCCGGTCTCTTGGTGATATCGAAAGCACTGAAGCTGAAACTGAAGCTCTCTTACTTGAGCATGATGTTGAATATAGACCGTTTGCAACCAATGTTTTGAACTGTTTGCCTAAAGAAGGAGACAAGTGGAAAGTTCCTGAAAATTTGGATAATGGCGACGAGCAATTGAAGAAGAGAAAGGATTTGAGAGGCGAATTGGTGTGTTCTATTGATCCACCAAACTGTGTGGACATTGACGATGCATTGCATGCCAAGCCATTACCAAACGGAAACTTTCAAGTGGGGGTTCATATTGCCGATGTTACTCATTTCGTGAAGGCAAACACTGCATTGGACGATGAGGGTGCTTCTAGAGGTACTTCTGTCTACTTGGTGGATAGAAGAATCGATATGTTGCCTTTGTTGTTAGGAACAAATCTTTGCTCTTTAAACCCATACATTGATAGATACGCATTTTCCGTGATCTGGGAGGTTGATAAGGATGCCAATATCGTGAGCGTGGAATTCACCAAGTCCATAATCAGATCCAGAGAAGCATTCTCATACGAGGCTGCGCAAAAGAGGATTGATGATAAGCTGCAAAATGATGAGCTCACCAAATCAATGAGAATATTATTGAATTTGTCGAAGAAATTAAAACAAAAACGGTTAAATAATGGTGCCTTAAACTTAGCTTCTCCAGAAGTAAAAGTTCATATGGATAGTGAGACTTCGGATCCTGGTGAGGTTGAAATCAAGCAATTACTTGAAACTAATTCTTTAGTTGAAGAGTTCATGTTGTTTGCCAATATCTCTGTGGCTCGTAAAATCTACGACTCATATCCTCAAACTGCTATGCTTAGAAGGCATGCTCCACCTCCCGCTTCTAATTTTGAACAATTGAACGATATGTTGAGTGTTCGCAAGAATGGTATGCACATTTCTTTGGAGAATTCAAAGGCTTTGGCTGATTCTTTGGACAATTGCATTGATCCCAAAGATGAATATTTCAACACCTTGGTAAGAATTATGTCCACTAGGTGTATGATGGCAGCTGAGTACTTTCCTTCCGGATTTTTTGGATATTCTGACTTCAAGCATTACGGTTTGGCAGTGGATATTTATACCCACTTCACATCTCCTATTAGAAGATACTGTGATATTGTTGTCCATAGACAGCTTGCTGGGGCTATCGGCTACGAGGATTTGGCCCAAAGCCACAGAGACAAGAACAAGATGGAATTTATTGTCAAGAATATCAACAAACGTCATAGAAATGCCCAATTTGCCGGAAGAGCCAGTATAGAGTATTATGTGGGGCAAGTCATGAAGCTGAATGAATCGATCCAGGAAGGATATGTTATCAAATGTTTCAACAATGGTATTGTTGTATTGGTACCCAAGTTTGGTATTGAAGGTTTAATCAGATTGGAAGATCTTGGAGACACAGACTCGGCCATTTATGACGAAGACAAGTTTGAACTTCACTTCAATGATCTCCACAAGAACAAGAGAACTATCGGTGTTTTCGATAAGGTCAAGGTCGAAATCAAGTCTATCAAAGATGAAATATCTGGAAAGAGGAAGGCCCAATTGATACTTCAATAATTTATAAAACTTTATTATTATACACAAGATGGATTAAGAAATGTACTCTACTAATTGTTTAATATTGATCAACTTGATGTTGTGAGCCTTAGAGAATTCAACACAGTCATCTAACCTCAGCATCAACCCGTCTTCTTCTCTAACCAATTCGCAGATCACACCAGCTGGTTCCAATTGGGTCAATTCACACAACTGGACAGCCGCTTCAGTATGGCCTCTTCTCTCTTTTAACAATCCAGCAGCTGCCCTTAATGGAAGAATATGACCAGGTTTTATAAACTCAGAAGCTTTGGAAGTGCCATCGGCCAACTTATTCGCAGTCAACGCTCTATCATGTGCGGAAATTCCGGTAGTGGTGCCAACCGCATAGTCACATGTAATAGTGTAGTTAGTACCATGCTTATCGGTCTTGTTGGCCAACATGGGGGCTAATTCCAAAGTGTCGGCTCTTTCTTTCGACAACGGAACACAAACGTATCCTGAGGAATGACGAACGAGAAATGCCATTTTTTCTTGAGTAATAAGCTCAGCAGCCATTATCAAGTCACCTTCGTTTTCTCTGTCCTCATCATCCATGACAATCAAAAACTCTCCATTTTTGAACGCCTCGAGGGCTTCAGGTATAGGGGTGAATACAGTGGACATGATTTTATGTGGATTAATGATTTTCGATGATATAATGAATTTTTCAACCTTTTATCGGGTGAGAAAATTATCCAAACGTTCAAATCACAGAATCAAATTAGAAATCCATCTAGTAATTTTACTAATGCTGACTGACTAACATTTGCTGACTCTATTATTTTTTTTTTAGCAGCTACACGTGATGAAAAAGGATCTCTGTGTGGTTCCTTTACAGTTTCTGCCGCTTGGTTTCTGCCATGCTACCTGGTGTATGCTGAGTTGTGGCTTCTCTTGAGTGGCTGCAACTGGTGAAAATATATAATATATTAACTACCAAGTTAGTGATCTGCTGAGTATCACAGGTACACTCAACATCATATTCTGTAGGAAGGCATGGCTGAGGTGTCTCGTGCTAGCGTTTTCCTGGTGGTTTGCTTCTCTCTACATGCTATTTAAGGCAAGACGTGAAACCTTAAACGAATTGTAAACTCTCACAGGGATTTGCGTCTCGAACACGTAGGCGCAACAAGTTCTGATTGTAGGTCGAAGTGATATGCTTATTTTGATTTCCAAAGTTGTTTATGATGATCGAATGGTTTAATTGAATCCCACTAAATTTTCATCCTAAAAAGATTGGTGAAATCTGCAAAACTAACCAAAAAATTGGTTAATTGTGAAGAGAGACTGACAGGTTACAGCAAAATTCCAAAAAATAGATGAAGCTGCCTGTTTCAATATAAACGGGGATTCTATCCCCATTGTACTGCCTTTTTCCAGGAAATATAAAAATGATGCTAAATCCAATCTTGGTTGCATTAAATACTAATCGCAGTTTTGTCCTCGCTTCTCGCTTTGAACAGTAATGAGTGAACCAAAGTTCAGTACACATTTAACCAAAACATACCCTGATGCTGACAACACAGAAGTTACATTTCACAAGATTGAAGCTGCCGATACAATCATACTAAACGTCTTGACAAATGGAATAGCCGATACCACATTCGAGTTACCATTGAATTCCCAGCATTCCATCAATATACTCTCCAACCTTTCCAATTTCGAGGATGACGAAGAAAAAATGGGCATAGAGCCAAGAGTTATCGTGGGAGATCACAACAATCTCAAGATCCAAGTGGTGGCATCACAAATAGGAAAACTTCTTCTTCTGAATATGTCAGAGCCGAAGAGTGTAATATTGTCGATTGGTTCCAGATGGTTTGGGAAAAGCACCGAAACGAATGATGAAGACTTCAAAAAGCTCATGTTTGTACTTACAAGCGTCAACGAATTATTGGCCCAAAGCAAAGCACAATGAGAAATATATATATTAAATCATACAAAGAAAGAAGCTATTTCTTCTCCTTAACTGGCACAAGTCTTTCTTTAGTGTAGATGCTCAACTTGTGTGGAGTCATGAAAGCTTTGCACACCTCGTCGGTGGTCTTTGCTCTTCTTTCCTGGTATTCTTGAACAACTTTAGTAACCACTTTAATGCATTCTTCCTTCATTTCACTAGACAAAAGCTCTCCCTTTCTATAAGCTTCGGCCAACAGTTCTAACTTTTCATCATCATCACTGAAAAATGACATGTATTGGTAAGAGACATCGATTTCTGGATTACCACCATATTTAATGTGGTCTTCTTTGCTTGCCTGCCCTCCCGAGAACGCATACTTCTTGATCTTATTCTTGATTTGGGCAGGAGTATCATCAACAAAGATGGAAGTGGTGGTGTCCGAAGCAGACATCTTGGTAGAAGCTCCCTGTAAAGCTGGGAAAAACTTAGCATGAATCAAAGCTGGCTTGGAGTATTTCAATTTATCGGCAACGTCTCTACAAACTCTGAAGTAGGGATCTTGGTCAATTGCACAAGGAATCAAACAAGGTGTCTTTGGAGGAAGTCCCAAGACATCAGGGAAAGAAGATGGGAAAGACGTAGCGATTTGAATACTGGCAAAGTGTATTCTCCCAATGCTATCACTTTCTTGGAATCCGAACACCGATCTGGCAGTAGAAAAAGTGATTTGCCTCGAGGTTCTAACGACGTTTTCATAGAAGGCTCCTCCCATGTAGTCCAAGTCTGAGAAAATGAAGGTCTTCTCCAAGTCAAATCCACAAGCGATAATATCTTTAGCATTAACTTGACAATACTTCTTGACGTCTTGGATTGTCAACTTTGGCTTGAACAAGAACTTTTCGTCATCAGTCAACTCAATCACCAAAGGAACATCGAATACTTCCTGTAACCATTTAGTAAACATGAAAGGAACCAAATGTCCCAAATGAAGCGAATCTGAGGATGGGCCCCTACCGGTGTACAAAAAGAAAGGCTTGCCCTGTTCATACAAATTCAAGATTCTGCCCAAGTCTCTTTCGGAGAAAAATACTCCCCTCTTTAAGAAAGGATGAGGATCATGACCAGTAACTTCTTTAAATCTGTTTAAGGTGTCAGAGGTGATAAGCTTAGTACCAAATTGTTCGGTCAACTTCTTGTAATCGATACCTTGGTTTTCACCATCAACTACAGCACCTTCTACTTCCCATGGAGTAATGATCTGTTCTGAAGACTTCAAATCGATTTTTTTGACTGCTTCTGTAACTTTATCGGTCATTATTATCAAAGGTGATGTGTAGTTTTGTAACACAAAAAATTAGCACTTCCAAACGCTCGTGAGACGAAAAAATTTGGTCTACTTTATACAAAATACATTCTACTTCATCTACTGACTGTTTGATACGAATTGCTTTTGTAGTATTATGAATACATCAGGTAAATATACATGAAATAAGGGACTACATAAAGTTAAAAAAATCATTAATTATTGTGTATTTTTTTAAACCCAATGCATGGTGAAATATGCAATTCAGTCTTTTGTAAACCCCAGTTATCTTCAAAGAATCAGCAGATTCCTTAAAATTGAAGTTTGGCAAAAAACCATTTGTTTTCACCAGCTTGGTATCTTTCTTCCAAAGCCTTCTTCACAACCTTCTTAGCTTCTTCTCTTTGAGATGGTTCTTCCAAAGCTTCAGTGGTAACAGCGGATTTGAAAGATTCAATGTCAAAAGAGTATCTAGTTGGCATCAAGTGGTTGTAGTTGATTGCCTTGATGAATGGCTTCACCTTTGATCTCTTGGCAGTCTTTTTAGCACCCAAGTTCTTGGTGACCTTCAATGGGTATCTTTCAATACCAGCAACAATGGCATGTGGAAAGGCGTGGGCCTTGGTACCTTCATCATGGTGCTTGACAATGACAACCTTCTTACCGGCGAAACGACCACGGACGACAATAGCTAAAAGACATGTTAGTAATTGAGTTTTGGGAGATGATTTACAAAAGTTGCTGTGTTTTCGGTATACTGGAGTCAAAAGTGGCAACAAAGAACCTGGTGGAACAAGATGGGATGAACACTAAGACGAACGGTTATGTAGAACACCTATTTCAAATTCTGATTGTTTTCATACTAGTGACTTTTCAATAAAAAATTGTGGATGAATGAAGTGTCCACTACATATTGGCATGGAATGGAACACAGCATACTTGAGTATCATAGTTCATGGGATTAGGTTTACATACCGACTCTACCTGCTTGGATGACTTTACTTAATTTGGCCATTTTGATTAATATTAAACTTGGTTAAAAAAGTTTGCAAATTTTTAATGAAAATTTTTGGCTGTATGATGGACCAACTCCTTCGCAGAAAAATATGAAAAATAGCACAAAACCAGCACTCTTTGTGTAACTTGGGGAAGCGCTTGTGGCGCACACTACACATCAGGTGAAGTTGTGACTGCTTTTTTTCCGGGCGGTGCTGTGCGCAAAGGTGAGATTATATTACATAATCATAAAGTATAATAGATGCAAAATATACACAAATGGTAACTTACTTTTTACGTTGACTTCTTGCAAGGAACTTGGAGTTCATTGAAGTTATTGCATGAGGATGGGGACTTGGTGAAGCCCGTGCCTTTGAAGAAGATGCAGCACTGGTGTATGCGTTTCTGTCATCCTTAGTGAAACTCGATCTTCTGTTGTATGTAACGGGATTATTACTGCTATTGGAAACAGCCAATTGTGCCGCATGTAACATTCCGCTTTCATTGCTGCTGCCCAATCCAGTGGACATGTCAAGTCCTCCCGCTATAGCTTTGACTGGAGGAGGAGGTTTTCTCTTTACTGACGATCTATGTTGGATTCTGTTCGATAAAAGACTTTCCCTGGAGTGTGAACCATGGGAACTGGAAGGTTTTGGGTCCGACACTTTTCTAGTTGTTTCCTCCTTTTGCTGCTTGGGACTCTGTTGAACCCGAAGATTTGTGAATTGTGGAGCGTCCATTAGTCTGGGAGACCCCGAGTTGCTTTTCGGTTTAGATCTTAAGTTAGGTTCGACAAGTTTTTCTTTTTCTAACTTCATACGTTCAAACTGGTTGGTCTGTGCTTTGGCCAAAGCTTCAGTCCAATGGTTAACGTCGTACTTCTCTACCTCAAAAGTTAGAGTCGAAACATTCGACTGGATTGCAAACATTCCAGTTGTAGGAAGTATTTTCAGTAATCTTCCTGAATTTGTCACCACTTCCTTGAATTGAATGAATGGGTAACTGAGACGAACTTCAGATATCAACCGATAATTCACTTCCGGATCATTTCTGAAGAATATCAACACTCTTCCGAAACTGGTTACCAACATGGTACAAGTTCTTCCTTTTTCTAACGGATGCTGACTGACAGGCTCTGAAGCAGAATTCTTGTCCTTTGAATTGGAGATACCAAGTCTCTTGAAAAGTTTGCTCAGAATCTTTGTATTTGTTGGTGCATTCTCGCTTGAAGCACTACTCGGTATCTCTTCTATCATGAAATAGTCTCGGATAGCCTTTGATTCATCTTGGTCGTCTTCAATTTCTTCCACTGGTAAGGTCTGATTGTCCCTCAAGCCTGTACTATTTCCAGACACTACTTGGCTTAAGAAACTGGAATTCCCCTTTCCTCTGTTTTTGAATCCTAAAGGTGACTCATGAATAAGACCTCTATACTTTCTTTCAAACTGCTCAGTAGTAGTCTTGTGTGCAATCACAGGACCTATCTTTAGAATCCGTTCGTCTGAGCTCTTGAGGTACTTTCCCCATGCAACTTCGAGAGGCGTGATTGGAGAAACTTCTAAAATCTTTGACTTGAATTTGGGTTTTCTTTGTGGCTTTGTTCTGGAGGATGATCTCGAGTAACTATGAATCGAGTTGATTGTAGGACGTAAGATATTGGTTCCTGGAATGTAATCAGGAAGAGGTGCCGATGAAGGTGCCGATGAAGGTGCTCTTGAAGAGGTTCTTGAGGATGTTTGAGTATTGTTGGGTATATCATCAGTAGCAGTATCTGCGCTATCTTCGGTGTCCAGCGAATCCTCTTTCTTGTTGAGCACAAATGCAGCTGCAGCTGCAGGGTTGAGAGGAGCACCTGCGGATGATGCTGTACTAACTTTTGCATTGTTGTTGCCATTGTGTGATGGTTCAGAAACTGTTCTCTTGTCTTTTTTGCGAGGAACCCTTTTGGTTGCTACAGACTGAGAAGAAGCAGACTTAGACAATTCAGGGATTTTCATCATCGACTTGGCAGACATCTTGAAGGGACCGAGCTCTGGAACTTCAGAATACCAGATTTGATTGAAGTCATCAAAGTTGATGCCTTGAAAAAAGTAGTGCTTTTGAATTGTTGGAATGTCTGCTCTTCTTGATGGTTGCAAAACCAAAACTTGTTTAATCAAGTCCCTCATAACCAAGGGGAAACCAGCACTAAAAGCGTATTGTAGCTTAGTGATCTTTTGGAATGTAAGATACTCATTTGCAGCTTTGAAAGGAGGCTTGCCAGCTATCATCTGATATAATATACACCCAAATGCCCAAATATCACCTGGCTTACCGCAGTACTTGTTATCCAATAGTTCAGGGGAAACGTACTCAGCAGTTCCAACGAACGACTTGGCTCTAACATCAACCGGGTACTCCTCGCTTTCTTCACTGACTTTCTCCAATAATCTGGCAGTACCGAAGTCAGTGATCTGAATTCTTAATTTATCATCTAAAAGAATGTTCTCAGGTTTTATGTCTCTATGGATTACTCCATTATCATGCATGTATTTTATAGCATCCAATATCTGGGCACCAAAATACCTAACACAGTCTTCATTCAAGGTGTTGTATTTCTTGATCAATGATAAAAGCTCGCCATTTGAAGCATAGTCCAAAACAAAGTAGAGTGAGTCTTTATCTTGAAAAGTGAAGTAGAGTGAAACGACCCCCATTCTATTGCTGAGTCTGTTCAATGCATGTTTTTCAATGTTCACATACTTTACCTTCTTCTCTTTGATGATGTGTCGTTTGTCTAAAATCTTGACGGCATATTTGGTGGACGTTATTTTGTCGGTTGCCAAAACAACAGTAGAATAAGAACCCTCACCTAAGGGCTTGCCAAACTCAAAGTCCGTCACGTTCCTTCGAATGACAGTAAATCCGTTCGACTCATCTCCCACCGTCCTAGTGGCGGCTCCCCTTTCATGCCAATCTTCTGATTTGGTACCCGATACCGCAATTGATGAGGGAATTTCATCGTCTTCGAGGTTCAATGATTTGAGAGCCTCGTTTGATTTGGCTACTTCTCCGTATTTCTCGGGAGAAATGATATCTTTTAGCTCTTGTTCAATTATTGGAGTGTTCAAAATGTCGAGAGAACCATTGGACATGGCTCGATGGTCTTGGGAGTAGAAATCAAAAGAAGACCCTGAGTTTGGTGATTGAGGTGCACTATGAATGACATCAGCAGATCCTTGCTTCAAAGACGATAACCTCGAAGAAATGTGTACCAGATAGTCATTTGTGGCCGAAAATCTATCCAAAACTGTTGGTGGGATAAGCCGATGGTGTTTTGAGGTTGATGAAATTGGTGGAGGTGCTGTTTCCGAATCCAAAGTATCATTGCTATTGTTGCTGTAGTTGGATGTGTAGGTGTTGAAGATTTTGTCCAAATCATCATTGATATCCTTTAAACTTCCCGAACTGGGGTCAGGATGATAAGATAGGCGATTTGGATTTGACATCGTCGTCTAAAAGTATCGTTGGATTGGTGGTCTTGGCTGAGTAAATCTATAAATGGAAAGGTGTTGATTGAATAATGTGGATTGAGTTATCAGAAGACAGCTTCTAAGGGATCATCAATATTCTTGACTTTACTATGAGGGAATTGACAGAATGGGCTTATGGCCTAAAATTAAAACTGTGTTGCTGTTGGAGTCAACCAAGTATACAAACAAGTGAGATTCCGATTACAACAATATGAGAGTGCGAAACTGAAACTGTGAGCTAATACGTGAGATCAGTAGTTTTTTAATACACCGTGAACCTTGTAGTTCAAGGGCCTTACTTGATTAATAACATAGTGTTGTCAGTTGAACAATGGCATTTCCGTTGGATGCTGCTCATCTCATTTCCCACTTGAGAAGCTCATATCTAGTTCTGTTTGATGCTGATGAAGACGCTAAGCGAATCATCACCCCTTATCATGATGATAAAGACGGAGACATGTACAAACACATTTTCGAGAAGTTAACACTACTGTCGTCTCCTCCAATAGAATTAACCACCTCAGAAAATCTTCATGCTAGTATAGGACAACACAAAGACTCCAAATTATCCAAAGCAAATAAGAGGAGAAGTAAAATACGACATAGACGCAAGTCGATAGATCACAAACGGTCTCATTCAAGAACCAGTGTTTTTGATAAGAGTGAAGAAGATCCTGGTAATGTTAAAAAGCCCACTCATGATATTAACAAGGGACTGGCTGATCAGTCAATAATTGATACCAGACCCCAAGAAGAAACTCCAAACCAATTGAACTATACCCAGACAATCAAGAAAGGAGCTAAGAAGAAAAACAATCTTATACGACTTTTTCAAAGAGACCTGAGTGGGTACGACTCCGATAGCAGTGATGGTTCAGTACGGACGACCAAGCTAGAATCACTAGACGAAGACGACGGATTAACAGACTCTACTCCCAAAATATCTCAATTGGAAGGAGATGAAGAAGTCCTCGAAAAGGAAGACGCTAGTTCCCTTACTTCTAAACAAAGCACCCTTAGCTATCTGCATCGCAACACGAGCAGTGAGCTGCTTCCTACGAAAGAAACGTTTGAGACCGAGACACCTCTTGATAGCAGCGTTTCTGGGGACTTAGAAGATACTACGTTTGATGATGACGACTCTTTTGACGAGGATGACGAGGACGATGATGACTATGATGATGATGATGATGACTATGATGATGACGATGAAACAGAAGATGTGTCATCTGACGATTCAGCATTCACCGATCTAGATGATGATTCGTTGGGAGGTTCTTCTCTATTGCTCCACTCTTTTCAGACCCCCCGGTTTTCTTACTCCAAGAAGGCAAAAATGCTTTCTTCGAAACTCAGAAGAAGGAAATCAAGATCTCAATCTTTGGTTAACACTCTTCAGTCAACAAAAGAGAGTTCAAATCTCGGCGGTGAGAAGGGCGGAAAGCTAGCCCCATCGCCTTCGGCTACTGGATTATCATCTATAAGAAACAAGAAAGCTGGATTCAAATTTGAAAAGATCATTCCGGCTGTTAACACCAACAACGAAGCAAAGTCGCAGCTTAGTACGATGATTCAATCGAGGTATAAATCTATCAAGACGAATCCATTAAACTACTTTGCCTTTGCTAATGATAAATCCGGACAAGGAACAGCACAGCAGGTTAAACTCAATATCTTCGTGCCTCCCAAAACAATTCCCACTTTGCAGGATTTGTCAGTGAATAACAACGTTGCTATTGCTGATTGTATTGGATATATTCTACTCAATCTTTCCAAATTGGAAGAGTATGAAGACCAGGAAGATTTTTCATTATACCCCAACCATTGGAGGTTGGAATTAGTTGACGAAGATGGCGAGAATTACGGATCATTTGGGATTCTCGATCGAACCAGACTTCTATCTTCATATAATAATCCTAAAGACTTGGCTATTTGCAGAGTGAAAGATGAGAAGGAAATACGGAAATACGAGTTACAATCCCCCTTGGCCAATGAATTCAAACAAAACTTGGTGGATTATACCAAACAAGGAAGTACCACCATCGATGAGCATGTACCTGCTAATGAAAGCAAGGAAATGGTGGAATTAACAATAGTTGATCCTACAGACAACAGAGCCCATATAACAGTTGATAACAATTCTTCAATTCAAGAAGTTTTGTATGAATTCTGTTCACAAAGAAACTTGAATCCTGAATTATATGCTTTTAGGATCATGATCGAAGACCGAAATAATCTCACATTGAAGGGAAGTAATGAAATTGAAACCTTAAAAGCGGATTCAGTGATCAATGATTATAATAGCACACGATTTGCTAATAAGAATGAAGTTGTTAAAGAGCTAGAGTCGATGATATTGCAAATCGTCCCAACCAAATCAATGCCAAATCTGTCTCTTCTCAATAATGATTCTCATGGAATAAGTCCAATAATTGATAACGATGTCTTCCCAGTCCACAATCCTACTATTATAGGCTCAACAAACCCCAAGCAAGCCACTCGTAATGACTTGAATGCCCCAATTACTAAGAGGCACTCATCACAACATATTCGAAGACAAAGCAAGCATGGTGGTGATTCAAATAAGTATTTTGATGATATGATTTCCAACTTGGCTCCAGGAATTCCAAGTAATCCAAAGGCCAGATACTTCACTTGGAAAGTGTGGAGAAAGAAGGCCACGATTTTAAATAAGATCGAGAAATCTCTTATCATTGATGGTGACTACATAAGATTACAACCTCCTGAAGATAGAGCATACACCATGAACCCGAATGATAATCCATTCTTAGCCTCTCAAGGCGATTCTCAAAACCATCACCATCACCACTTACATCACTACAACTATGCCAATTATTACAATAGCTCTATGATGAAAACCAGTTCATTCCATCTTACTCAGATTACCAAATTCAAGCAGTATAAAGGATCCAGGAATCCAAATCACTTCAAGATCGTAATAAGAAAACAGGGAAAAGAGAGACATGTCAAGAAGACGTATGATCTAGAAGCAGTCAGTGAAGCCGAATGCGAGGATATTATAAAAAAGATTGGCTGGGTTATAGATATGTACCAAGCGGAGATGGCACACCTTATGTAAATAGTTTAGATGAGATGATGCGAAAATTTAAATCTTAAGAATAACTGTGAGTACGACTTATAAATGTCTGGATTATCACTGAACTGGGCTCGACTCCAGTCCAATATCACACCCAAGTCCACCAGGAAGACTAAGAAGACTGTGATCAAAAGAAAAGCCCCTTATACCCCCAAAGAAACGGAAAAAGTGGCATCGATTATTACCTCATCGAATTCCCCAGCATCGGAAATTCAACTTTCAACAATTGCATCTGCTTTATGGACAAATGAACATGAAATCCTGGAAAAAGATATCGAAAATGTAAGCTCAACCAAAGCCCCAATCCAAACCTCATCCAAAAAACAACTACCAGGTAAATACTTAGCCATTGATTGCGAGTTTGTTGGAGTAGGTCCTGAAGGTGAAGAAAGTGCATTAGCAAGGGTATCCATTGTTAATTTCTATGGCTATACCGTTTACGATAAGTTTGTTAAACCTAGAGAGAAGGTAACAGACTGGAGAACATGGGTTAGTGGGGTAACTCCAAAGCATATGAAAGATGCTGCCACCTTCAAACAAGCTCAAGAAGAAACATCGAAATTGCTTGATGGTAAGATCCTAGTGGGACATGCCGTCCACCATGATCTCGATGCATTGTTCTTGTCACACCCCAAGTACATGATACGAGATACGACGAGTTTCAAGCCATTCAGAGCAATTGCAAATGGAAAAACTCCCAGTCTTAAAAAGCTCACTAAGCATTTTCTTAAAATTGACATTCAAGATGGCCTGCATTCTTCAGTTGAAGATGCTAGGGCCACCATGTTGTTGTTTCGGTTGCACCGAAAAGACTTTGAAAAGACCTTAAAGTTGAAAAGGTAACTTCTAATCAGGTCAAACGCATATAGAAAATCATGTACTATAGAATTCATAAAGGCATTCCCTAAAAGTTTGATAATTACTCTCTATAAAGTATATTTGTATAAGGTGTCATTTAATCTTCGAGTTTTTCGTTTTCAACGTAAGATGAAGCGCTTCTATAAATCATCTCTTGTAGTCTTTCATTGTCTCGTTCAATCTTTTCTTTTGCAGTTTCGTCAGATGCTAAAAGATCTGAAAGTTTACGGAATCGATAGCTCTTCATGATCATCATTCCATTTTCCTTCAAGAACTCGTCTGTAGCATTGGAATGCTCCTCCAATGAATATGTAGGGTCCAGCATGATTTGGGTCATGATTTCAGATACCACTATCACTGTATCCGTGGAATTGCTATTTATCATGGTCAGAGCAAGCTCTGATTTAATAATGTGGAAAATCATCTGTCCTTTACGTGGGTTAATGCTGAAGATTTGGTTCAACAAAATGAGAAATCTGGTTTTGAAACCAGAATCAACAGTTGTAGTGGCATAGATATAAGCAGCTTGGTACAACGCCAATGTTGGGTAAACTTGATCTGACAACAAATAATCAATTATAACCTTTGGGGCGTTCAAATTGTGAATAATTAACCATTCAGATGGTTGGTACTCCGTTGTGGCAATATATTCACTGAAACTGGACTCATTAGTAGACAACCAAATGAAAAGTAAGTATGGCAATGAGCCACTGGGCACTTCGTATTCGTCTTTTGCTTCAATAACATATCGCTCCTTGAAGACTTGTTTCATACAAGTCAAAGACGTATGTTTAATGTGACTTAATTTCAATCCCTGTGTGAAAATGAAAAACACATAACACAATATATTCTTCTTATCGATGTGGAAACCATGGGATTTCTCAAAAGATTCGATAAAGCTTTCCAAGTGCTTTCTTTGTTCAAAAACACGGTCAACAAAACCTGGTCCTTGTTCGTAATTCTTCAACAAGGTGTTCAATAAACATTGAATACTTACTTGGTATAATGAAGAATAGTTCAACATGCCCAAATATAATTCAGGCCATATGATTATGGAGGGGAAAACCGAATCTTTTGACAATCCTTTGAAGATCTTGGCGGCACTCATAAGAACGTTTGTCATAGATTCCAAGGTATTATTGAAAGAGGTCCTGCTCATTAACTTCAACATGTTTGTAGCAGTATGGTCACTAATACCAGACTTGGAAAGAATACCTACCACCAAAATAGCTCTAAATTGAAATAATGAGGAATTGGAGAAGGCGACATCCATGGCATAAGAACACCAGCGAGATCGCCAACCCGACCTGTCATCTGCTGAGCCCAATACAGTTATGAACTCGTTCAAATAGTCACATAAAGTCTCAAAACTGGCTGCTCTATTGTATAATTGGTTGATGTCCGAGGTGGCTGTAGTTTTCTCTCTCGTTAAACCAAACAACATCTTTGCCCTTTGGCCACTGAAATATGCTAATGTTTCTTCAACAGTCTTTTCTTCTATTTCAGTCAAGTCAGGTTTGTTGAAGAAAGATTGAATGGTGTTGATAACCAATTTTTGCAAGTCACCTCCAAATTCCAAAGAAGGATTGTCAATGAACAAAGAACAGATGAAGAATACATCTGCCAAGTACAATTGAGCAAAAATATAGGAATCGAAGAAAAGTGAAGCACATATCTTCACTAATATCATTATTTCAAACAATTTGCTTTCTGCGGCTATTTCTGAATCATTATTTGTAGCCTCATTGATACAAGTGATTAATCTTGTGATGGTTTCTCCGCAAAGCTCAACACTAGGGGACAACACTGATATAATGAATGACCAATCAGGATCATCATTTCTATTGTCCATAGTGAAGGTGACAATCTCGTCCAATAACAATGGTGTTAAAATAGACTCAGCAAATAACTTCTTCCAAATGTAATCATTGATCGCTGAAATAGTATCCTTGTTTAAAGCAGAAATCAGGCACACTTGTCTGATAATACCAGCCACTCTGTCAGGTCCACTTTGTTCATCTTTCAAGTAAATGTAGTCACAAATATTATCAAGCCATGGAGATAAATATAGAATAGCATTGATTCTATGACGGCTAGGAAGCTTATCGTAACAGTCAAAGAATGATCTGAAAAATCTGTAAGACATTTCTGGGAACTTACGTGACAAGTATTTGGATACAGCAACAATGAAATCAGTGGTGTTGGCAGGATATGCAATGTCTTTGGCATGATTTTTTGAAATACTGTATTCAATCTCGAAATAGTTGCCTACCGAAGCAAACAAATAAGAGGCAGATGATCTGACTTCATCATCCTCACATAATAGACTCTGGAATACAATATTAAACAATCTGCCAAACCACAAGTTAGAAACGTCCCCCTGGAAGTTTCTATCTTCTTCATCGATATAAGGTTTGGGTAATCTGGAAGTAGTGAAATACATGAATCTTAAGATTTCCAGTCTTTCGTGTGATCTCACGATAACACTCTGTCCGCTATTGAAGTAGATAGTGAACTCGTCCGTAGCACCGCTGGATTTGGTAATTTCACATCTTGTGATATCACTCAAGCTGTATATGTCGACCGGCCTGAAACCTTTTGTAGCACAGAGTTCATGGTTTGTTGCAATAAATTCGTCCGAACAGATCAAGAAAAACAGTCTTCCAATTTTGATTGTGGCAGAATAAAAACTTTGAGTGGTTGAGTCTAATACTTTACAGTTAAGGAACTCCACCTTTTTATCCCTTGTTATTGCCATGGTGTCTTCACTGAGGCATAAACTGGAAATGATATCATTTGAATCGCAATGGGAGTAAGTATAGAATCTTGCTCTTGCTTCCTTGTCCTCAACATTTGAAGGTTTAACTAGGTTGAAGAAAGTGCCAACATTCTTGATAGGGAGGTTGAAATAATAGATCCGGGTACAGTTTTTGAATAACTGGCTAGGCCCATAAGTATTCAACAACGTCGCATAGGTCACCAACACGTGCATTTCAGTCGAGAATTGGGTGAAGTCAAACACAAAATAGAATTTGTTATCCCATACTTGACTGGCAGTTTCAAACAACTTGTAAACTAATAAATTTACATCGAAGTCAACCAACGTCAAAGTTTTTAAGTTCACCACCACTACAGGAGTACCATCATGAAATATGGCATTGTGAATCAAGGAAACATCAATGGCCTTATCAGCATATTTCGCAGACATTCGGTTCATGAACTCAGTGTATTCACTGCTCACTGTACCGGTAGGGTCAAAATTCTTATAACCTCCACCATCACCACCTTGAATTGTCAACAAGGCTTTAGGTTGACCAACTTCCCTCAATATATCGTCACATAATGTCATCTGCTCCACTCTCTTCTTTAGCTCATCACTAGAGAATTCTCCCAAGAGAAAATTCTGCTTAATTTCTTTGTAATAAGTGAAGAAAAACTTGTGGACATATCTCAACTCTGGTATTGGCATTTCGGTAATTTCTTCAAATGGATACTCTGTAGAATCATAGGAAGAAACATCCTGCAAAAATTTGAAAATCTTACGCTGGATTTGCATTAACTCGTCCATTTTTTGATTCAAACTCTTCCATTTCAAGACAGACAATGTTTTGTTAGCCATATTTTGAAGCACTTTTACCAACTGTAACAAAGACTTTTTGTTACTATGACAAATAACATCAATCTCGAAGAAAGATTCTGGACTTATAACTGCAGGGCAGAAAAATCTTAAAAACACAAAAGAACCAACTGCAATTAAACTAGCATCAGGAACCTTAGCGTTAACCTTTCTATAGATTTGCGAGCAAACGTATCTGAAGGATTTTGGCATCGAATCGGCTGAATCGCAAATTAAGCTAACGAGATTGTTCAAGTAACTCATGAATAGATCAGGGTTCGAATTGGAGTCTTGCTCTTTCTCGACGTTGAAGTTAATTTCCTTATCATTGAATTCTTGAACGAAGTCTTTCAAAACCAAAGTCAAATAATCCATTCCATCATCTTTGGCTAATTTAGCCAACAATTTTGTCAACGTACTGTTCCTTCTAAAGATATCTGCTGTTCTGGAGACGTTATTGATTTCTTCATTTAAAAGATTTTCAAATAGCTCATCCAACTTGTGGAGGTATCCATAGACTCCGAACAACGAAGAGGCATACAAGTTGTGATTCTGGTTGGAAGCAATGACACTGGCAGAAGTCAAAATATCGGTAAGAGAACCGATTCCAAGCAAATTAATTTCAGTAAAATCTTTGCTCTTCTTCCTTATTATCTTACGTTCATACAACATTTCTGCAAAAACACTTAAAAACAATGCTCTGATCTTTTTGTTGTCATGGTAGCCCAAAGGAAACACAAGCTGCAAACCAATATCAGTATCGTACTGCAAAATATTGGTTATACACTTCAAAACATTATCAACAATAGCCTGTATTTTGTACTTGGACTTCACATTACCAGAATTATTCATAGTGTACTTGGTTAAGATCCTGTAAAACAAAGAAAAATAGTTTGCAAATGACAAATCCTTGTATTTGGGGACATCCTTTTCACTAGTTCCTTCGGGGATATCCAACAATAAGTCTTCTAATTGCAATGCCAACGCTTTAGAACTTTCAGTTGCTAGATCAACATTGAGATATACCAACTCCGAGTCTTTATTTGTGGACTTTGTAGATGAATTAGATGATTTGTAGCTGTTGATATAATTAAACCCAGTTTGGTTTCCAACTGGACCTGGTAATTCATCGAAGAAAGCACTTTGTTCTAACCAATCACATGTTGACTTTGCATAGAAATTTCTGATTTTGTAAGCACCTGTTAACAAGAGTCTTTTTCTGTTTGTTTCAATGGTAACGGTCAACTTGCAGAATCTCAATTTCAACCTTAATTGGTTCACCGGGTCTTCAACCAAGTTAATTAATTTAATTAGAACGACACAAATCTCTGGCAAAAGAGCAGTTAAAACCACAGCCCCTTCATTTGGAATACTGAGCATAGAAGTCATAATCATAATCGTTTGCTCGGTGAATAACACGCTTTCTTCATAAATATTCTTGTTCTCTTCAAATTTATTGACCACCGTCACCAACTTATTTGAAACCAATTGATAAACGGCCGAATGAGATTCATTGGACAATGCGTCTTTGATGATGACTCTTATCACTAAGTCCAGAGAAGTCAACAAGTTAATACACCTGTCGAAAAAGTTTGAAATATTCTGCTCCAGCTTCAGACGTAATACGGGATCTCCATCAGCAAATTCGTTCAGAAGGAAACATCCTGAAGTTGAAACCAAAAATCCGGTGAAATGACGAAAAAGTAAGTTTTCTTCATTCAAGGAGGCAATCTTGTTGAATAAGAGATCACACCATCGTTCATAGATGATCAACCATACTTGGTATAATGCTTTAGTTGGTCTAGATTCTCTCAAAATATTTCTGAATCTCTTATGTAAAGACACAAATCCAGTAAACACGAAATCATCCTGAACCAATTTTTCAAATGTATCTGCAAGGTTGTGCTCAAAGTGAGTACTAATTCTTTTGACGTGAAGTAAATGCCATTTCATGGTATCTTTCACTATGTTATAGAATTGGATATCGTGTGTACACAATGACAACAATAAGATTCTTTCAACAGAGTTTCCAACGTCAGTCTCATCGCAATGAGATCTAGGATCTTGGACAATGGGGCTCTTAGTGACAATCTTATTGAACTCCTCTCTCATCTCCAAGAATTCGTTCAAAAAGATTAGGTTTGACTTAAATTTTACGTCTGTCAATGACAATGATAAGCAAGAGTCACAAATTGACTTAACAATCTGTTTGCATGTGGAGTAGTTGGCAAAGCTGGTGACAATATTCAAGTTACTTGTCATATTACTCTGTTTATCGACAATAGACATGATCAACCGACAAGTGGAACTGAACAATGTGCTATCGTCGGTATTATTCATTGACCTGGATTGTAAACCAACTCTCAAACTATCGACATTGTCCTGAACAAACTTTAAAATACGAGCCCTTGAAGCATCTTCATCCTGGTAAAAGATCTCTGGTTCCATAAAGGATATATCATTGAAGAATAGCTGTGGGGATGCTTTAAAAATCGCAAATAAATCAGCCAATAGATCTTCCACATTAGCGACCAATTTGGAAGTGCCTGTGCTGGCGGCTGCACTTATTGAAGCAGAAGAAAACTTTAGTTCGTCCACATTAATATCATGAAATGAGGAACTGCTGATAGTCTGAGGGTGGCTCGACAATTGCTGTGATGAAACTGACTGCTGCTGAAGGTGAGAATGATGATGAGCAAGAATACGGCTTGAGTGTGGACTCAATTCTTGGTCAAAGCTCAACTTTCGGGTATTGTTTTGCGTTGAAGATGAGACACTGGCTTTATCAGAGTAAACGGAAGCCGATGATGATGAGGTGTGGATGGATATAGAATTCTCATAATACTGGCTCAACAATCTGGAAACGTTGGATGATAAGGATTTCAACTGAGGAGAAATTGAGGTCATAATTTGGTTAAAGGATTTCAATGACAACGTGTACTCAGACAATCCTCTTACTACCTTGACAATAATTCTGACATCTCTGTAGCTGTCTTTGATACTTTGAAATCTGTTTAACAATAAGTTGCAGTACTTCTCTGGTTTCAACATTATAGCAGCAATGAAAAAGTTAACGATCAAGTTGTCATAACAGATTTTGACGTAGTCACTATTGGGTGAGTTCAAATTGATGCTGAATGTGGACAAATTGACCTTCACTAAAGCTTCGTATGTTTCATCGAGATGGCTCATGGTGAATATGTAAACTGGATGGTTAGACATATTGGAAGGGAATCTTGCAGCCAAATGGTACAAGGTAATCAATGAATCAAAGCAAGTAAGGTTGGATCTATTGGTACTATTTTTGATGAGGTTATTGATGAACTTTAACCGCTTGTTGAAGCTCAATTTTAACTTGTTTGGCTTCAATTCATACTCTCTATAATCACTTGGATTTAACATCGAAACCCAGGTTTGTACCATCGATGCGATACCAGCGTATGGGAACTCTTCGAATATCGAGCACGTTTGATCAAATATGCTTTTGCAAATGGCAGCAACTTCACTGCTGCTTTCAACAATCGCATCATAGTCTTCAGGTCTTGCAAATGCTTGATCCCTTACACTATGGGAGTAGAACACCAATATAATCTGTTTCCAGGTGGTATTCTTAATACTCTCCAAACTCTTATTTATCACATTGGCCATTGCGTAGCCATTCTCTAAGGAGTAAAAGGTGTACTTGATCAAAGGGGCGTACTTCTGTAAATTATAGGGCGGTACAACCTCATTGGATACGCTAAACTTGAAAAGATTATTGTACAAGTAATTATAGTACTGAAGGGGATTGGAAGTGGCAATGAATCTCAAACAAATCTCGATGTTGAAATCCAACTCTTGGATTAATTTTGCAGTTTCGTGTTCACTGGAGTAAATGGGCAGATCTGACCCGAGTACGGGATCTTCCATTAAGCTGGGACCTCGATTATGACCCAATTGTGTTTGAGGATTTTGCTGATTGGAGGCACCAGAAACAATACTCTGGACCGACAGAGGGGTATCACTATTGGAACTGTGGCTATTATAATAGCCCTTACCATCTATTGGTCTTTTCTGGATCATGCTTAATACTCGCTTGATGACTTCTCCACTGAGTAAGCTCCCTAGGATGTCTATGATGAGATTTATGTAGTTGACGTTAATGGGCTTAGGAGGAGTGAAATGGTAGTAGAAGGAGAAATTGGTCAAGATTTCAAAGTTCATCAAGTTGACATCTGACTTGAAGTTGGATAATGCCGTTCGGGATAACCAACATTCCTCAATGAGTTCTCGGAGAATCTTAAGGATAATGAGGGTGGATGACAATTGTTTTTCATCTCGATCTTTTAATTTTACCTCTTTAGCATCCTTATTGATCGATTCTATGATGTTACACAACTTCATAAAGCAGATGGAGATGTAATCCATGCCATATACCTTCAAGTCGAACTTTGTTCTGTCTATCAATAAATCTTTTGTAATTTTGAACTGAGGATTCAATTCCACTTCTATTAATGAATAGCCAGTAACGTTTGGAAGAAACGATTCGAGCCGATGCGTGAGCGAGTTTATGAACTCTAGCTGTGCATTATAGCCCAGATCGTTTTGCAAGGGCTGTCGGCCGTGAGGCTGATCCATTGTATGGTGGATACAGACCTTTTGTAAGTTTGGATATGCGAGACGGAACGCCGGTGAATAACAAATAGCAAGGTACACAAAAAAGTTCGAAACTTGCTATTAGCTTATGCAGAAATCGGGTTAGATAATCAAACCCACACTAAGCTTTGGTTTACAATAGCACGAATCCAATCACAACTAGGAAACTTGGAAACTATCCTTATTAGATTTTCTGTCTCAACCATTTTAGTATCTGAAAAACGGTCGCGGGTCGTGGCGGGGGCTGGGTTTTAGGCTACGGCATGGAGAGGTCATTTTGACAACCGGTTAAGGTTGGTTGGAGAACAAGAAGAATTACTTTAGACTACGTAGTCATCTTTGAGAGTGGCGGTTAGGTTTATGCAGTTCATTATTTAGACTACAATCTTTGCCCTTCACGCTTGATCAGTCAAAGAACGAATTCCGAAAATTATATTTTTCAGGATTTCACTAATCCACAGTACAAAGAAAGCTAAAGCAACCAATGGCGAAAACGGTGCACCTAGCACCCACGCGGGGTTTCACTATTGTTTTATTGTTAATACTTTCCCGACCAACATTTGGTGAGTTAAAACTTAAGGTGCTAACCAGAAAACGCCAATCGGTCTTCCCCGTTGGAATTGGGGTAAAATTTGTTCCAGTTTCTAATAGTATCTAATTTAAAGCTGGATCCAATTTTTACTCAATATAGTAAAAATCGCAATTTTGCGCAAATGCTGAAGTGCTTGTACAAAGATACTTTATCGATTTGACCAACGATACCAGGATGAACTCTCCTTCACCAAAAAGATCTAAGAGGGCCGAGGGAAGTACAGTAGAGTTTTATAGGGGTTCGGTGACGAGTAAAAACTGTGGAAAGTCGATTCGGAGACAATATCTGGCGTAGGGGCTGAAAACTCTTGGAAAAGGAGCTTGGATGTTAGTTTTCCTTTCTACTGTTTGAACCTGTTAACGAATCGAGAAAATCTTGTAATTTTTAATATCTTTGAAGTCTTCGTGGATTCTCTCAGCCCAATGGAAGGATTCCTTTGAAGCAGGTCGAAAGTAGAGGCCAGTCTGAAATCTCGGGGGTAAATGTATGGGAATATATTCTTATAGTTTATCCTGGTATTTTCGACCAGGAATGTAGAGCAGTGGATGTATGACATGTAGAAACCTGTGGTTTATCTGGAACAGATTTTGCAACCACAAACAGCCAATCAAAATGGCCGAGTGCAGCCACCAGTTCGCACCAAAAACCAGAATCAAAAAGTCGAGAAACTGAAAACTATCAAACAACCCTACTGAAACGTTCAAAATGGCTGCTGCTTACACCATCTTAGGAAAGTCTGTTCCATCTCACCAATTGGCTATTGCCACGTTAGGTGCTGTTGCCTTTGTCTGCATTCCAAAACCATGGGCTCCCCCAGCTCCAGCCCACCCTCCTACTAATGCCAGTTCCGCCGAGGAAGAAAAGTTTATCAAGGAATTTTTATCCAAAAACCAGGCTGAAAAGCACTAGGTTGACTTAGAGTATAATACGTTGACTAATGAACATGCTGTTAACATGATTTTTTTTGTATCAGGGTGGTTTACCCTTATTTTTTTGGGAAATAACTGCTTTTGTCGGTTACCAAGTGCTCTATCTATGCTATTTCTCTTCTTCTGACCAATTGACCAATGGCTCTATGTTTCTGTACACGTATTATTCCCAAATATGGAAGCTTTTTATATAATTTATCAATCTCTCCAAAAAACCTTCTACGCCTGTATTCAAAATGAAGATCCGCACTTGGATGAGATGAGATAAATTTTTTTAGATTCTTAGTCTCTTCTATTTCCTTATACAATGTCTGCCATCTACAAAGCATTGCAGTCCAAGTCCTCCAGGGAAATGGCCGACAAAGAGAAGACCAAGCATATAAATAGGCAAAGATTATTGGTGATTTCTTCAAGAGGAATAACCTACAGACATCGTCATTTGATACAAGACTTGTTACAATTATTACCACACGCCAGAAAAGAACCAAAATTCGACTCCAAGAAGAACTTATACCAGTTAAATGAAGTAGCAGAGTTGTACAATTGTAACAACATCTTCTTTTTTGAGGCCAGAAAGCACCAGGATTTGTATTTGTGGGTATCTAAACCTCCAAATGGGCCTACGTTAAAGTTCCACGTGCAAAACTTGCACACTTTGGATGAGTTAAACTTCACCGGTAACTGCTTAAAGGGATCCAGACCTATCTTGAGTTTTGACAAATCTTTCGAGTTGGGAGACCACTTCAAATTAATGAAGGAACTTTTTATCCATAACTTTGGAGTTCCTCCAAATTCTAGAAAATCCAAACCTTTCGTGGACCATGTGATAACGTTTTCGATTGTCGATAACAAGGTGTGGATCAGAAACTTTCAGATCAGTGAAACCTTGGAAACAAAGGAAACGGATGAAGATATTAACGTCGATGACTTGTCTCTTATTGAAATTGGACCTAGATTAGTTTTGACTTTGATCACAATTTTGGAAGGCTCTTTCGGAGGCCCTAAAATCTATGAAAATAAGGAATACGTCAGCCCTAACTTTGTCAGAGCCCAAATCAAGCAACAGGCCGCAGAGGACGCTAAGAAAAGAGTTCAAGATGCGGTTGATAGAAAGGTCAAAAAGAGAAGTCAAACTCTTGCCAGAGACCCATTGTCCAATGAATCTGTTTTCAAGGAATAAGTGTTCCCTAATGTCATATATCTCATGTATCTAAACATATTTGCTGCAAAAGTCCGCTCATCTCTCAACCATTCCAGTCGCGTACAATCTCAAAATATGCAGAGAATCGCGGATCAGCCTCGTTTTTCTCTGTTTTTTGTACCTGAAACCGTTGCTCAGTAAAGCCAACATTCATTCTTTTAGGCACCGCGTGTACAAGACCACTTGATTCCAATTTAATACCCCTGTA
Source organism: Yamadazyma tenuis (assembly GCF_029203305.1). NCBI lineage: Eukaryota > Fungi > Ascomycota > Pichiomycetes > Serinales > Debaryomycetaceae > Yamadazyma > Yamadazyma tenuis. The sequence continues at coordinate 575,882 of NC_089467.1, forward strand.
CTATACCCCATAAGCACATATATCCTTACTTTGGGTTCTCTTTTTGAAATCCAATTGCTGAGCTATTTTTGGGTTTACACAAGCTTTTTTAAATCATGTATAATAATCAAAGAGGCCATGCAGGCTATGACAATATTTACGGCTATGACTACAACGGTCAACCTTCCCAGAAACAACAGTCTAATTTTAACCGAAATCCGTATTCTCGCCAAGCTCTTCCTCCTGTTCCACAGAAGACTGACGATTACCAAAGCATAAGATCCAGTGGCTTTCTACAACAGAACAACTTCAGAAACCAATTTATGTCTAATACCCATCCTTCCGACGATCGACTTTCGTATAATCGACTAGGTGCTGAAATATCAACACAACATAATGCCGGTGTTCATGATGAAGATGACGATTTCGACTTTGGTGCTAACCCCAGCAAAAATCCATTAGTTCTGAAGGAATCAGAATATGGGCATAACGAATATGAAATGAACAGTATTCACAGTTCTCCAGTAAACCCCTTTTCAAACCAAAATGACTACGATCGCTATGAGGACAAAAAGTTTCAACACCAACAATATCCTTACGATGAAAGCCCCACCTTGCATCAAAACCCGTTTGAGAACCCACCTGTTTCATACATTCCAGATAAAGCCCAACCACCTATTCCCGACTATGACGAGGAGAAGAAGCTCAAACACAACGAAAGACAACGTCTCAAACAGTTGAGGTCTCGGCCACGATTCCACTATACTCGGTTACCATACTTCGGAATCTTGGTTACTATCATTCAAGTAGTAGTGTTCATTGTTGAGTTGGCAAAGATGGCGAAATTGACCGGAAGTGCATTTCAGACCAAACCTTATTTTAATCCCATGTTGGGCCCTTCCACATATGTGTTAATTAATATGGGGGCACGTTATATTCCATGTATGAATGGAGTGGAAGGAATCACCACTGATCCATCAATTCAGTATCCATGTCCTAATTCCACATCTGTCGACACCGACGTGTGTAGTTTGAACCAGTTATGCGGATTATCAGGAATTCCCATCGTTGATGATGCCTATGATCCTCATCAATGGTACAGAATCATTACTCCCATCTTTATCCACGCTGGGTTCTTACACATTCTTTTCAACTTGCTATTGCAGGTGACGATGGGCTTCAGTATCGAAAGAGCTATTGGGAGTGTCAAATATGCTATAATATATTTGCTCAGTGGAGTATCGGGATTCTTACTCGGTGCTAATTTCACTCCCAATGGTGTAGCATCTTCAGGAGCATCAGGAAGTTTGTTCGGGATAGTAGCTACAAATATTGTCATGTTCATTTATTGTGGAAAGAAGAATACCAACATGTATGGGACCAAAAAGTTTGGATTATTTTTATGCATTATGTTTGGAGAGATCGTGGTATCCTTTGTTTTGGGGTTGTTACCGGGTTTGGATAATTTCAGTCATATTGGTGGGTTTGCCATTGGCGTGCTATCTTCAATATTGCTACTTAAAGACCCTTTTTTCGTGTACGAGGACGGAATTATCACATATCAATCTCACTTATCTATATGGCAGGAGTTTGCTAACAACTGGAATCCATACTATAACTTTGAAGATAAAATAGTATCGAGGTTCTACATATGGTGTGGTGTGAGGGTCTTGTGTTTTGCGTTGATCTTTGTATACTTTGCTTTGTTGATTAATAACTTTTTTGGTAAGTCAATTCTTCCGGAAGAGAACAGTTGTCACTGGTGCAAGTACATTAGTTGCTTACCAGTGAATGGATGGTGTGAGCAAGGTGAGCTTCTGGTTCAAACCAACTCTGCTGATGACAATAGCCAGTCCACCACAGCCTCTGCCACAACTTCAACCCCCACTTCTGCAACCTCGACCGAGCCTGATAGTATCGACAACACGGGGTTTTCAGAGCCAAATAAGAGAGAGACAGTATTGGATAGTGTTTTTGAGAGTTCAACATTCGAAAATTCAACTCCTCTTTTAGGACGCCACGAAGAACTGATCCACGCAAGCTTAGCACTTTTTATAATCATGGGATTATTCACGTTCACTGCTCTTAAGTTCAAGAAAAAACAATGAATATCCATTGCATACGTACAAAATACACATTAAGGTTTTTTGCAATCATCTTAGCAGCTAAGTCCGGGTAAAATGGTTTAGTGCGGGAAAAGCGTTTTGAAAATTTTGTAACCAAAATTTTCAGTACTGCTTGGGAATATAATGATTAGAACCGGACTTCGGAACTCACTGGTTAGCATACGGTACTTGCACAGCACCAGATCATCATACTCATTCATTGGGGACTGGTTTGGTAGTAAAAAGACCACAGAAAAAAAAGATATCGTCAAAGAACAAGATAATCTTGAAGAAGGAACGAAGATCGTTATATTGAATGAGAAGAACTCTCCTAACAAACCTAAGTTTACCGTCAAATCCCACATGCCAGATTTTAAAATCCATCAATGGAAAACAAAGAATGTAACTGCAAAGAGGATAGAGAGCACCTACAATACTGAAGATCTCGTCAACATAATAAATGACACATTAAAGAGTTTGCAGAGGGAACCAAGTGAACTCGAAAAGTTTGAGGACGTTAAACTCCATGATTTGACTTTCAGATTCCAGTTCACAAAACAGTTACAGAGAAACTTAGGGTTTGACATCAAGGACTCGATATTAACAAAGTCTCATGATTTGAAAGTCTTGTTTGATGAGTTGAATGCCATTGTTAACAGAAGATTCCTCAACGAAAGAAATGCAAATGATATTGCCTTGAAGCCGGAGGACTTTTCTGCTCCAAATGTATACGTAAACCAAGAGCTTTCTGAGTTTGAGAAGGCTCGGGAGTTCAACAAATTGGTCGAACAAGCAAGAAACTCTTTATAAAATTTCATGTAAATAGTAATAAATAACCTACACCAGTATTCACCTTTTGTTCACGGAATATCCTATCAATGTGGCAGTTGCCAATACCAAAAGCACGCCAGGTATCAAGACTTCGTTGGGAACACCAAAAAACCCATTCTCAGATACCCGTCTAGGTCTTTTGGGTTTTCTAATCTTGATGTTTTCTATGGGTGCTGGCTCGTGGGGATTATGTAAATATAAGTTAGCCTTATGGCTGGCGAGTCTCAAGTTGATCTTCACGCAGTCAAGCAAATCATTATCTGAGGTGATTGACACAATATCCCCTTCATCATCAACATAGCTTATGGCGTATGTCTTTCCGTCATCATTAACTTTTGTCACTCTAAGGTACTGAAAGTCTTTAGGATGTAACTTTTCGTCTATCAATTCTCTTAATTTTGTCAAGCCATCAGTAGGCTTAATGGAAATCCGATGGACTCGGTTTTCATTGGCAGGAGATTTGAACTTCAATACAAATGACTCGTCAAGAGAGTCTAAAAGACTTGTTCTGCTCTTTTGAGGAGTTTCAATATGAGAGATAGAATCAGATGGCTTGATATCAAGGTTCAAATCCGATGAAGTGAGGCCAGCCTGAGAAGTCAAATTGGTTGGTGTTTGGGGCCTACCACTGGAGTCGACCACCAAGGAATCTGAATTAACTGAATCAGCATCGTTGTCTAATGATGTCCAAAACTTATTCCAAGCGGGTCCTTCAGCTCCACCACTTTTTGCTTCCGAAACGATCTCAGGACTCTCTTGATCTTTGACTTGCTTAATTTGGTTTAGCGTAGCGTAGGTTAACTTTAACACTTCAACGATCCCAATTATATCACCGGAATCCCCCACAACAGGTAAGTTTAAATAGTGACCATCGAACATCTTCCTCAAAGATTCTTGAATGGAAAGATCATGACGAGCTACGTCCGGCTGCGGAGTCATAACCCTGACGATAGAACAGTTCTTGGGGGTCAAACCGGCAGCAATGACTCGCAAAACCACGTCCTTGGATGTAAAAATCCCGTTAACCTTATCTTCATTATCCTTTACAAGAACAGCAGTGGTGTTATTCTCTTTCATCAAAACAGTCGCCTCATAAACAGTAGTTTTTATCGAGCAGTAGATAGGGACGGTTCTGGAGTCCAACACGGTATCCAAAGTTGGACCGTTCATCTTGCTCTTTAACTCCTCAAAGTATTGGAATACTTGAAGTGGCTGTTGTACTACTGCCATTTCGGAGTGAACTGTGTCGAAAGCTTCGTACAATCTCTTTGAAGATTCGTGCATTCTCTCCAACTTCTCCATTTGCTGGGAGTAGCACTTGGTTATATCTAACACCCCTACAATTCGGTCCCTATTGTCTAAAACTGGTAAATGACGAAACCGTTTTTGAATCATAACCGTGAGAGCATCGGAAGCAGGATCATTGGCATTTGTGCACAAAGGATTAGGAGTCATGATCTGGTCAATGGTGATGACATTGGCGTTGAGGTTAGAGCCCACAACCCTGAAGGCTAAGTCCTTTGCGGTGAAGATACCTAAGAGTTCACCATCCTCTCCAACTACTAAAATACAATTTTCCCGCTTAGCTGTCATCAATTGGGAAGCCTCAAATACCGTAGTGGATGGCTTACAAGTCACCGCCTCCGATGGCTTCAACGCGAGCACTGTACCAGGGGTGGCTTTGCGCTGGCGGGATACCTTGGCAGCACCACGTCTTTTCTTGCTCAAATCACTTTCTATCTTTCTCCTGATGGCATCGTCTCTTTTGGACTGTCTTCTTCTTGAGTCAGAAACCCCTTCGTGCTGGACACCGATTGAGGACAGATCAGACACGCTAGAGGTGCCATACAGAGATTTGGATCTGTTAATAGAAGACATCAAGATCCGCTTGAAGTTATATTTGTGTTTCTCCTGGCTACCAGACTCTATCGTCTGGGATTTATTTTTCTTTGTAAACAACAGCACTTTGATACGTGTGAGGGACAATCTAATCAGCCACGCAAGCTGGAGGGACAATGTTCCGTTAACTAGGAGGATCACCTTGTGATACTCTAAACAGACAGGAACAGTAGGACACGCAATTAACAGAAACTTGTGTTCAAACTTGGGTAATGTTTGTGTCAAAGTTTTTGTAGACGAGTGCGAGAGCGTGAGAGCGTATTGGTTTCGCTTAGCGACAGAGAGAATATATTGACAACACCGAAGGAGAATAAGACCATAATGCTACACATACCTACAGTGAGGTATGTGGCGTGAAGTTAGGGTGTATTACATGTACATCCATGTATTACCTCTCAAAAGAAGAACATCTAGATAAGTCAGGATTTTGCAGCCTTATGTTGCAGCCACTTCCAAATGTGATACATTCGATAAAGCGGTACATGTTTTTGCCTATTCTTCCTGAGAAATATATATATTTTAACACACATCGATGAACCCCAATTTATCCACCCCTTCTTCAACCCAAGCTCCTTTGGTATCAGCTGGAACTTTGAAAAAGCTCTTGTTCGCCTTCCCCTTATTTGCCTATCTTCAAGGATTTTTCAAGGATTTGGTTATCTCCATTATGAAAACGGGCCCCGTACCCCAACATGTAGCTGTGATTATGGACGGTAACAGGACCTTCGCCAGGAAACGCAACTTGCCTCTCAAAGAAGGTCACACTGCTGGAGCCGAATCCCTTGTTGGTGTGTTGGATGCGTGTTATAGGCTTGGAGTTAGTTGTGTTACAATCTATGCTTTTTCAATCGAGAACTTCCATCGATCAAAAGAAGAGGTCGACACCTTATTTGGGCTCTTGCGGGAGAAGCTCAATTATCTTTCCCAAAACGAAGACAGCTATGCTATGTATAACAAAGTCCAGGTAAAGATTATTGGCAATAAGGCGATGATCCCCGAAGATATCTTGAAGGATTTGGAACGTGTTGAGGAGAGAACAAATCACAACTTCGGCAAAAGAGTGTTGAATGTTTGTTTCCCATACACAAGCAGAGATGATATCACGGGTGCTATTCGGTCCATATCTGAGAAGAGAATTAACCATGAGATCAACAAGGAAGATATCAATATGGATTTATTGGACATAAGTATGTATTTTGGACCGGAGACTCCCCCTTTGGATATCATGATCCGAACCAGTGGCCATACCAGATTGAGCGACTTTATGATTTGGCAATGCAACTATGATTGTACTTTGGAGTTTGTGGATACTTTATGGCCCGATTTTAAGTTCTTTGATATCATGGCCATTTTATTCAAATGGGGATACTACAAAACGTTGGAAACCGAGAAACTCAAGCATTTGGGCAAGAGAAAGGCAAAGTTGCACCAAACTGCCCAGGATATCTTGAAGGACCTTCCTGCTCATCCTCCATATAGGTCAGTTTCTGATCGGTGAATCAAAGCGTCTTCAACACCTTTTTCACTTCCTTTTTCTTCCTTTCTACCGTCCTAGCAGTATCAATTTTGTTTAAGTATCCCAAATATACAACCACTTCGGCTACCAACACGAGCAACCCAAAGAAAAGACACATCAACACCCGATAGCTATCAGGAAGTGCCCAAGAACTTGCTGTCCAGTACCAAATGGCATATACCACACTGGCGACACTGATTAAAATGTTGACAATTGTAGTCAAATAGTTTTTGATTTCCTTGTTCATTTGTGCTGGAGTTTGAACCTCATGAGACTTGTCTTCATATAAGGTATCATAATCTGCTCTGGCCGTCACAAGCTTTCTGTATTCGGTTTCTTTGGCATTCAAGCGTAATCGTTCCATCAATTGGAGATACTCCTTTGTTTTGGGCTTGGACTCTACCACATTCTTATTTGGTAAGTGGATTTGGGAAAGCTTGATGAGGTCCAATAAGCTCAGAGTTGGTTTGAATTTGTGATAAAAGCGAATCAAATCCTTATGCAGAAGGTACCCATCGTTGTTTTTCAATAGCTCCACAAGCTCCTCAGGGGGTACAGAAGCTTCCAAAACCTTCTTGAGGGTTTTGGTCAACACAAATTGAGTCATGGGCCTTATCGGTATAAATTTGGGAAGGTCGCACCAATAATTGAAATCAGAAACATGGCCACCAAAACAGGAAGCACCATTGTAGGAGCTTTAGCATGCCAAAAGGAATCATTTCTCAAAACCTTGGCCACCACCGTGTGCTCATGTGAGCCACACAAGGGTCACATCACCCCCAAGGATAAGCAAAACAAAAATAAGAAGAAAAAAGACTCAGATGCTAGCAACGGCACTGAAGTGAAGTATGCCATCGAGTTAGCCGACACAGTCATTTTCCCCGAAGGAGGAGGACAGCCGTGTGACCAAGGGTTCATCAAGAGTGAAACAGACGAGGTGTTTGTGTCCGAGGCCATTCGTGAAGGCCTTACAGCTCTTCATTTGTCCAACAAACCACTTGTTCCAGGTACCAAAGTGAATGTATCGATGGACTGGGCAAGACGGTTTGATCACATGCAACAACATACCGGCCAGCATCTTGTTTCTGCGATTTTTGACCAGTATGACCTAGAGACATTGAGTTGGGGTATGGGAGATGTAACGTGCTACGTTGAATTGCCCAAGAAAGTAGACGAAGAGCTTGTGAATGAAGTCAACCAGAAGGTCAACCAGGCAATTCTTGATGCTATACCAATTACTGTGGAGGTTCCAGATGGACATGGGCATGAATTGGATCTTTCCCATCTTCCAGACGATTACGATATTTCTAAGGGCTTAGTGAGAATTGTCAGTATTGGTAATTTAGATAGAAACCCTTGTTGTGGAACTCACTTGAAAAACACATCTCAGATCCAGGCGGTGTCGATTTTGAACCAGGTGAATGTCAGAGGTGGTAACTCCAGGGTCCACTTTGTGTGTGGATCAAGAGTTTATAAGTTTGCCCAAAAGAACTATGATATTCTCAAAAATGTGTCTGGAGGACTCTTATCTTGTCAGCCAGATGAGGTGTACGAAAAGACCAAACTACTTAATGACAATTATAGAGAGGCCAACTCCACGAAGAACAATCTTCTCAAGGAGTTGATGGGACTTGAAGCCAAGCGCATGTTTGAGAGCTTCAAAAATGGCTCTACCCTTGAATGGGCTTACAGAAAGGACACTGATGCCGAGTCGTTGAACTTGCTTCAAAAAGAATTGTTGACATTGGTGAATAACAATAAGGACTCCGGAATCGATTTGGACAAGACTCACACTGCAGTCATGTTTACTGGGTTAGTTAATGAACCAGGAACCATAAAGATTATGGGTCCGGAGTCCACCGAACTTCTGGGAGAAATCAAGAAGATTTTGTCTACCATAAAAGGTGGTGGTAAAGGAAGCTCTTTCCAAGGTAAAATATCCAAGTATGAAAAGGGTGAAATCGACTCGTTGGTGAATTATTTGAACAACTTTCGTTTACACGAGTAATTTATAAGATATATTTATATGTACAAGATTTAGACTAACGCTTGACCCACGTAGGGGACTTTCTAGCCTTGACCTTACCCGGCTTCTTTCTCTCAACAATTCTAGGATCCACAGATCTCAAGTTAGCAGACTTCAATCTTCTCTTCCATATAGGGTTTAATTGGCCTAAAAGCTTGATCAAACCCAACCTAAGAGCATCAGCCTTACTACTAATACCACCTCCATTGATCACCGCAAATACGTTGAATTGAGCCAACTTGTCAATGGCCAACAACGGAAAGGTAATCTTGTCTCTGTCCTCATCTCTGGTGAAATAGTTGGTATAATTAACTCCATTCACCATGATCAAGCCATTTCCGTTAGCTAATTTTATATTGGCAACAGACGTCTTCTTCTTGCCTTTGGCCTTTGCTATACCATTTTCATCGAAGGTTTTGATGGTTCTAGTTTTCGATGTAGATTGACCGGTTTGACTTACAAACTCGTTCAAAGTCTCGACAACTTCTTTGGGCATTAACTGGGGGTCAATACTTCTTAACCTGTTCAACAACCCGATCAAGTCTCTGTGATGAGCCACCTTGACTCTTTCGTTACGGGCGTAATTATCTCTGTACTCAAGGAATGATAAAAACTTACTTTCCAGGAGCTCTTGACTAGTTAATTCTTTCGTAGGCAAATGTAAATGACGTTGTACTAGGGACTGTAATCTGCTCATGGTTGAGTCATGAATGGGGTTTCCCCCATAATAGGTGTTCAATTCGGGGACTATTCTGAGTCTTTCGAACTCGTAGTCCTTGATTCTGTCTTTGCCCAACAGCGAAGGGATCACGTTGATAAGTCTCTCATTCCTTATGCTTCTGGGGATCGATGGGGCTGCCTCGTTCAAAACCTTGGTGGAGGAGCTGAAGAGCCGTACGGTTCTCCCAAGCAAACCCAAATAACTTTTTGGTAAAGACATGCTTGTGGTTAAGGTGCTCACTGTACGAACTGAAAAATTTTAGAGGATTGGTGCAATGAAAATTTCGCGCACCCACGAACATTTCACTTTGTGAGATCAGAACCCATTAGAATATAGATATAATTTATTAGCTAATGTACAGAATTTGGTTTAATTATATAATACAGATTAAATTAGTTATTATCATTACTAGAATCAGCCAAGATGGTACTGAGTTTCGGCATCTTGGAATACTCCCCTCTATTGGATTCATCGAGCTGGGATGAGCTTGAAGGCGAGTTAAGCAAGGTGTTAATATTATTCCTTTTGGGTTGAGCATCGATCAACTCAGGTGCTATGGGAATGTCAGTGGTCGGCGTTTTTTGTGAGGACTCGTTCGTGACTGGGCTATCGGAATTCAACAAACTCATAATCGACGGCTTGTGGACATCTGGATGTGCTTCGTGTGTGATTAAAGCACCAATAGAAGGCTTATTAAAAGGTTGCATCTGGATTTGAGGTGGGGTTTGGTAAACTTGCGAGGCCAGTGGTAACATTTGAGGTTGAGGAGGTATCTGGGTGCGAGGAGCAATTAATTGATGGGGCTGAATTGGAAACGCAAGTTCTTGTTTAACCGTCACGTTAACAGTTTCATCAGTTTCTGGTTTGGAGAGAACGGCTGCGAATTTCTCTTCAAGTTTTTTATCTGCTTCTTGGGCAACCTCAAGCAATCTGTACTTTTCGGCATTTCTTTGAAAATAATTTCTCACCATTGTTGCAGTCTTGGTAGAAAGCTTGTCTGCTATTGTAGTCCACTTAGTTCCATGCTCTTTTAATAACACCGGAAACTCACTGGCCTCTGTGATACTCCAATAACTAGAAATGGTTTTTCTATTTTTATCTTTACCATCACCATTAACCTGGCTATCATCAGTCTCCTCCTCCTTAGGAGTATCCTTAGGGGTTAAAGGAGTCTCATTATCGTCCTTCTTTTTCCTTGGTTTCTTCTTGACTTCAATTACCTGAGACTGAGTTGGAGAGTTTAGCTGGGGTTCGGTATGTTGCTTTTTGGTTGCTTGTTCTTCAAAGGTAGGAGCTGCAGCTCTCTTTCTTCTCCCAGTTTCTGTGAACAATTCTTCTCCAAAAGCATCTGTGTTGTGTCCAACCGGTTGAGGTATAGGTAAAGCTGGATCCAAAACATCAGGTTTGAGGTCTTTGTCTGCTGGAACAAATTCATCCTTACCAACTTCTTCAAAGGTATCATGCGGCTCTGGAGTAGCTTCAATAGGCGTCTGGTTCACTGAAGTGTTTCTTGATTTTGGCTTCTTCTTGATAACATTTTTCTTGCTAGTTTTCTTCTTGTACTGCATTACCAAATTCTTATAGTTCACACCTTTCTTTGTCAAGTAGTAGTGAATCACACATTCGCCGGTCGTTCTAAGACCACCCATATACTTGGAAATATAACCAAACTTCTTTGGGTACTTAACGAAACCATCACAGAATAGGACATGTTCTTCAGGGGAGAAGTTGTCAAAGAATTCTGTACGAACTCTAGTAGCCCACTCGGCTTTATCCTTGACAAGGTTGTTAGAATCCATGAAGTTCAACAATATTCCTTCGTTAGGGTCAAGTAATAAATCTGGAACATATGCCGATACCCTTAAAGCTTTTAGCATAGGATCCTCGTCATCTTGCTTGGTTAAATTTTTCAAAACCTCTTCGAACTCAGCTTCTGTTGTGACCAAGTCACCATGTCTTCTAGAAGAGCGTCGGTTTCCAAAACCACCAGTAACAGTAGGGTCTTCTAAGTTGGAGGAACCATTAGAAGGGGTTGAAGGAGCAACAGAACCAGTATTATCCTGATATTTTATTCTTATATCGGCTCCCTCGATTTCCTTCTTCATTTCATCATTAGGAGGATGTAAAACCCGCAATTGTTGTTCCATGAAAGTTCCTTCGTGTTCCCATTTTTCATTCCAGCTTTTATACTCCTTCCACAAGTTTTGGGTATAAATTTTAACTTGCAGATTATGGGTTTTCAAGTAATTAAGTAACTGAGGCTTCTGGTATTGGTAAAGTTTGAGATTTCTTCTATAAGAAGGAAGCTCTTTGATTTCGTCGATAACAGCCAGGTATTTCTGGGGCTCTTTTTTCTCTTCAAACTCTGTCTTCAAATCATCGAGCATTGCATCTAGCTTATTAGAAGGAAACTTACAAACCTCTTGTTGTCCATTTTTGGCTGTAGTAACTCCATCTTCTTCATCTTCATCCAACGTCGTCTCCGGTAGAGGGGTCTGTTCTTTGATCTTCAAATCCTTTCCAGGCTCAAGGTTCTTTTGTGGAGCATCGACCTCCATAGAGTAGTTTTCATTCCCTTCGTAGTTATCGGAGTCGTCGTCCATGGGTTTTGGAGAATCTCCTTCAAAGGTCTCATTGACTCTCGAATTATCCCCATTTGTTCCTATTAGACTATCTTCGTTATTATCATCCTTGTCTTCGTCCCCGTCTTCTTCATCTTCCTCATCTTCTTCATTTACGTCATGACTTTGGTCACGAATTTGGCGATCCTCAGGATCACGTTCTTCTTCTCTAGGGTTGACAGAGGGGTCTTTGTAGTGATCTTCGTACTTGGAATTCTCTCTTCTATAATCATCCTCGGGATATGTGTTGGAGTACTCATACCCCTTCTTGTAGCCATAATAACTGCTGGAATCATAATAACTTTGATTTGAGTACGATTGGTTAGGTGGATACTTTTTCTTAGTCGAATAATGATCAACCTGGGACTTGTTAAAATAGGAGTTGGAGGGATAGTAAGTGTCCGCACGCTTGACATTCAACACAGAGTTGTTCCTGGACCTATCTCGTTTTGGTATAGAGTTCGATAAAGAGCCTCTATTGCCTGTATTTGGCCTTGAAGAATAGGAGTTGGCAATACCTGTGGTTTCACCTGGTATCCCCACACTTGAGTCCTGATTTGTACTGTCACGCTTGAAAGTGTTGTAGCTCCCATAACTTGGATAATAGCTGTTATATTTGGGGTTATTGTAAGATGAATATGAAGAGTAACTTGGTCCATTGGCCGCGTTACTGGTCATATATCGTCTATTGTGGATATTAGTACTGCCATTGGCGTTTGGCCCAGCGCCAGCACTAGATGCACCCAGGTGGCTGTTATCTATAGGGGGAGAAGATGATGATGACAACGACGCAGAGCCAGGCCCAGAGGTGTGTGACGTTGTAGGACCTAGGCCTCTTCTATAAAAGCCTTTCCTCTTGAGTTTACTGGAGTTGAAATCATCACCGCTGGGATATCGGTTTATAGGCGGGCCTCTTGAACCAGAGGAGGACATTCTATAATGATTATTGGTAGATATTAAAGATCAATACTGAAGAAATGTTTATGGAAGGGGAGAATGGTTTGATTATGATGATGGGTTTGGTGGATGGTAGGGGTGGAAATGGGGCAAATTGAAAGGGAAAATGCTTAGTACAGCCAAGTACAACGACACTATGGGATGGACAACTGTGGACTATGTGGATTAGTCTTAAAACAGTTGTAACCAATATATATACTGGAAAAAAAAAAAGTTATTTGTAAAGAGCGGTTTTCAAGTGTTTTAAACATTTCTCACTTACAAAAGCTCAAGTGACACAAAACTGAGAGTGGGTTTTCACCAGCGTATTTTTTAAATGTGACGTATAGTTGCCTTTCAAGAGGGAAACAGACTTCTAAGTGGAAGATAAAGAAGTGCTATTATCGGTGAATGGAATAGTACCAAATGAAGTAGCTTTATCGGCTGTAGTGGTATCTTTTTGGCAATTTTGGTGGGCTAGCCGGTGACTGTAGCAAATGTTCAAATACCACGCAACTGCAACAATGGTAAATCATAAGTCATACGTTAGTCGTCCATAAGGACACTCGGCGTATGTACACATTGGTGGCACTTCGCAGCAGTTTTTATGTATAGTGTGTGTTCTTAGTTCAAGTAGTAATTTGTCGATCAGGCATTCTCTGGAAACTGGTCGTGCCCGTCAAATACACCTGGAGAAAGCGACGTGCGCCCACCATCAGAACCCGGTCTGATGAGGAATATACCAGTATATGTATCCAAGGGGAAGTGATGCAAGTTCCAATATACTGTCCACCACTGCTATAGATCCATCAAACCAAATACCAGGTTTTCCATAACCCCACCGGCTCGGAATCACAGTTGGCACCTACCCCACTTGGCACCCCCATATTTCGGTTAAGGCACGGCAAACTACCGCCAGATTCTCGGAAATGTTTGCAACGATAGCTGTTTGCTATTATTTAACCACCTAATTTCCCAGCAGTTTTAAAAAATCTTTCTTCTCATATATGTTTGATTTAGAGTTCACCATCGACTATAAATCGCAAGCCTACCTTGATATATTCGTGCACTACTCCTTATACGCCGCTGCTGTACTTTCATTTTTGATTGGATACGTGTGTCAGAACTTAGTCGTTTCGTTATACGTATTTGCCGGTTTCATTATCTGTATCTGTGTTATTGCTTTACCAAGTTATCCCTCCTACAACAAAAACAGAGTCAACTTCCTAGATGTCTCATACTTACAGTGATTCCAAGGAATTGTACTTGGGGTTCGATTTGTCCACTCAGCAGTTGAAAATTATTGTCACCAATGAAAGCTTACAAGTGGTGAAGTTGTACAGTGTTGAATTAGATCATTTCAAAGACGTGTACCATGTGCACAAGGGAGTGGTTTCTGACGAGACGACGGGTGAGATCGTGTCTCCCGTGGCGATGTGGTTGGATGCCATTGACTACGTATTTGCTGAAATGAAGGCAGATAGCTTTCCTTTTGAATTGGTCAAAGGTATCAGCGGGTCTGCTCAGCAGCATGGATCGGTGTACTGGTCCCAAAGAGCATCGGAATTATTGGCCAGTTTGAAGCCTTCTACTTTGTTATCTGAGCAACTTGTTGATGCGTTCTCGTACCCAATGTCTCCTAATTGGCAGGACCATTCCACCGGCCATGAGCTCGAATTGTTCGAACAGGTGGCCGGAGGGGCGGATGAGTTGGCCAAGATCACTGGTTCAAGAGCCCATTACCGGTTTACAGGTTTACAAATTAGAAAGATCGCTACTAGAAAGGATCCTAAAATTTACGCCAGTACTTCCCGAATCTCGTTGGTTTCAAGTTTTGTCACCAGCGTGTTGTTGGGAAAGATTGTTAATATCGAAGAGGCAGATGGCTGTGGAATGAACTTGTACAATCTCAATACCAATGACTATAACGATGAGCTTTTGAGTTTAGCTGCAGGTGTCCACCCCAAAGTTGACAAGTGTTCTGAAGAAGTAACCCAGGCTGGAATAGCTGAATTGCGCAGAAAATTGGGCCCGATAAACCCTATAACCTACAAAGCCGATGGTGTGATTTCTTCGTATTTCACGGAAAAGTATGGCTTCAACTCAAATTGTAAGATCTACTCCTTCACTGGTGACAACTTAGCCACCATTATCTCATTGCCTTTGAATCCGAATGATATTTTAGTGTCCTTGGGCACATCAACCACGGTTTTGTTGATCACCAAGAACTATAATCCTTCTTCGCAGTACCATTTATTCAAGCACCCTACTATTCCAGAGCACTACATGGGTATGATTTGTTATTGTAATGGGTCTTTAGCAAGGGAAAGAATCAGAGACGCAATCAACGATAAGTACGGAGTACCGGATAAGAAATCATGGGATAAGTTTAATGAGCTTTTAGATGGGTCCAAGTCGTTCAATAACAAATTGGGTGTTTACTTCCCATTGGGAGAAATTGTCCCTAATGCGTCTGCTCAGTTCAAGCGATGCTTGTTGAACAACAACGACCAAATCATTGATGCAAGTGAATCGAACTGGACTGTTGATGATGATGCCAGTTCTATTGTTGAATCCCAAACCTTAAGTTGCAGGTTGAGAACTGGGCCTATGTTGGCCAACTCGGGAGATAGTGAAAGTTCCACCCCAACTCCCTTGGAGAACCACCTACACGACATCTACAAAAGGACTTACGAAAAGTTTGGTGACTTGTACACCGATGGAAAGAAGCAGAATTATAACTCACTTACAGCCCGTCCCAATAATATCTTTTATGTTGGAGGTGCGTCTAATAACACTTCGATTATTAGGAAAATGGGAAGTATTCTTGGTGCTAACAACAAGAACTATAAGGTCGAAATTCCCAACGCTTGTGCATTAGGAGGAGCGTTTAAGGCTAGCTGGAGTTTGTTCTGTGAAAATAAGAGTGAATTAGTAGACTTTAATGAGTATTTGAACGGCAAGTTTAACTTCAACGAATTGGAGCCATTTGACGTGGAAAACTCCTGGGAAGATTATTTTACCGGAGCGGCTATGTTGGCAAAAATGGAAGATGGTTTGAAACATGTATAGTTCTATAGAAACATACACACTAGCAAAAGAATTTCGCAGCTCACTCCAGAAATTTTTCAGTCTCAATGATGTTAAGGTTCATTCGGTCAAAGTCCATTTCATCTATCAGCAAGCAGTTGGTGACCGGTGAAGTCCCAATAACCAAGGCCCTTCTAGAAAACTCTCTAGAGAACCAAGATTTCCATGAGTTGAAGAGCATTTTGAAGGCAAACTCAAAACTATTGACTACTCCAGTCAAAAACGAGTTGTGTAATTTGATACCCAATGATTTTTCCATCTATTATTTGTTGAAGGATCATGTATTCACAAATGAGCAACTAGCTAATCTCATAAAACATAACCCAGAAAGAGTCGACACATCGTGGGAATTGTTCCACCGTCATGGTAATGGTCACAATGACCTGGTGAGCCAGGAGCTCATTACAAAACTTATTCGGGAGCCATCAACCGGAGACTGGGCCAAGGTGCTTTATCTCTATCACCAGTTATCCAATCCAGGCTCTGTTCGAGAGGTAGTTTTCAACAAGTTGACAGAAGCCAGTCCCCAGCTTTTACCATACTTTGACTTCCCAGCATCATTTCTCACTGAGAAAATCAAGAACCTCGATGGTATCCTATTCTTCATAGTTTTCAGTCAACTCTTAGGAACCAACGTAGAGTTGGAATACTATCCAAAAGCCATCGATAATTTCATAGAACTTGAAGAAAATCCAGAATTCGTTCAAAGTTATAAAAGGTTGGCCAAAACAGACATCTCTTTCCAGGATCACAGTTTGAAAGATATAGTGGATTACATCGAGACTAATAAGTTAGACACCGACCAGAGACCAGAGTCTTTATTGATAAGGCTCAAGCTCATGGAACTATATGGAATGGAGTTCAAGGACTTTGAGACACTTTTGAAGAAGTTTCACCATTACCAAGCGCACGCTGATTTCGGGGTCGAATTCATTCAAAACATTATCAGCCAAGCCTACTGCTTGAAAGCGTTTGAAGAGAAGAACAAGGATATTTTTCCTATTGTTGATGCTTTACTTTTGGAGAATATTCCTATCAAGCTTCTCCAGTCGATGATTTTGAGTTCCTCGGTGTTGGGTACAGAAAGACCACTTGAAATCTATAATAAGTATATTCAAGAGGTAAGTGCAAAGCCAAATGAGTATACGGGACGTTCGCCATTTGGACTACTCAATGAGCTGATCATTTTGGCCTTTTTATACAACAACGACAGAGACTTTGCGCACATAATCTTTGATAAGGTGAGTATGTCAGGCAAGCTTCTGGAGTCGGAAGTGGCCATAATCAAGAAAGTATTCAAAGTTTATGGCGATGCATTCGAGGAAGAAGACAGGTGGGAAAGTGCTCAGCCTAAGTTACATCTGTATATAGCCGGAGTGATCAGGGATTTGTAAGGTTGAAAAACAATTTTTTGGTCCTCTGGACAAACATAATATTAATAGTGCAATTGCTAATTTTTGCAGCTATGACTAAATGCGACTGATTCTTCGAAGGGACCATTCAATCATATAAATTCCAACTCGTCCCGCGAAGTGTGAAAAACTGGTATCCTATTCACTTTTTATATCACAATGACTGTGCAAATCCACTTAAGAGCTGAAACCAAACCTTTGGAAGCCAGAGCCGCCTTAACTCCTTCCACCACCAAGGCCTTGATCGATGCCGGCTTCAAGGTCTACGTCGAAGAAAGTGATCAATCTACCTTTGACTCTGCTGAGTACTCAGCCGTGGGAGCTGAAATCGTTCCAAAGGCCTCTTGGAAAACCGCCCCAAAAGACAGAATAATCTTGGGCTTAAAAGAGTTGCCAGAAGACGAAACCTTCCCCTTGGTGCACGAACACATTCAATTTGCTCACTGCTACAAGAACCAAGGTGGTTGGGAAGATGTATTGGGAAGATTCCCAGCTGGTAATGGTACCTTGTACGACTTGGAATTTTTGGAAAACGATCAAGGAAGAAGGGTCGCTGCCTTTGGTTTCTACGCGGGTTTTGCCGGTGCTGCTGTTGGTGTTTTGGACTGGGCTTTGAAACAATTAAACCCAACTGAAGAGTTATCCAACCTCTCTCCATACCCTAACGAGGACGAGTTGGTGACTGTGGTCAAGAAACAATTGGACGCTGCTGTTGCCAAAACTGGTTCATACCCACAGTGTTTGGTGATTGGAGCTTTGGGTAGATGTGGATCAGGTGCCATTTCCTTGTTCCAAAAGGCTGGTATTCCTGACTCCAAGATCTTGAAATGGGATATGGCTGAAACTGCCAAAGGAGGCCCATTTAAGGAAATCATTGAATCAGACATCTTTGTTAACTGTATTTATTTGTCTACACCTATTCCAGCATTTGTGACTCCAACCACCTTGAATGATGAAAATAGAAAGTTGAGAACAATTGTCGATGTGTCTGCTGATACCACCAACCCACACAACCCAATACCTGTGTATACGATTGCAACCACCTTCAAAGAACCAACTGTGGATGTTCCAACTTCAAAAGGACCAAAGTTGTCTGTGTGCTCCATTGATCACTTACCATCCTTGTTACCTAGAGAAGCGTCTGAAAGTTTCACCAAGGACTTGTTGCCCTCCTTGTTAGACTTGCCAAACAGAGACAAGGCTCCAGTTTGGGTGAGAGCTAAAACTTTGTTCGACAAGCATGTTGCTACATTGAAGGAGAAAAAGTAATAATTCTATAGACTTTGATTAGTAATGTAATTGAGTGCTTGATTAACTACTGGTACACTATTCTCTAGTAATAGACACTTTGGACTTGCTACTTTTACTTCTTTTCTTTTTAGATGCTTTGTTGAATACCTTTCTCATTTCTTCTCCATCAGTTTCATATTCACTCTCACTGTAGTCGTTGATTTCGTTTGGATCGTAACGTCTTTTCATAGATTCGGCCTTTTCGATGGCCTCTGGGCATACAGCAACACAATTGAGTCTTTCACCGGTATCGTACACGGCTATTTGGTCTCTTACAGACTCAGAGAGGTCCCAAACAACAATTTTACCGTCAGAAGATACGGACACTAAAAATGGAACGGTTCCAACCTTGTAGAGAGAGAAGTCCTTAATACGGTTGGTGTGACCTCTCAAGGAGAAAACAGGTCTGGGTTCTTCTTCAGTTTCAACCAAGATTTTCAGGTCGTAAAATTCAAGTACTCCATTGCTGTGTCCAGTGACAAGCCATTCAGCACCTTCAAACGTCACAACGTCCATGCACATTAACGTGGTCTTAAAACCAAACTGTTTGTGGATCTTGGCATCTTTAGCCTCATACACAAATATCTTGTTCATCAATCCGACAATAAAATGGTTACCAGACTTGGTCCATCTTACAAACTGACATTCTTGACCAAGACTGTCTCGACCTTTGACCTTCAAAATTGCTGCTTTCTTGCATGTCATTAAATTCCACAACCGAATTGTATTGTCTTTGGATACAGAAATGGCCACTCTTCCAGTAGGATGAATATCCAAGTCATTGATTCTGTCTTGATGTCCTTTCAAAGTACCAAAAATCTCCCAATCTTTGGTACGCCATATTATGATTTTCCCGTCTTCAGACCCTGAAAGTAACCACTTTCCAGACTTTTCAGAAGACTCTTGAATCTCAGAGGCACTATGCTCATCAGAGAATCTCAAGGTGGTGACAGTTCCTTGGTGACTGAGCAAAGTACCCAATTCTTTTCTCTTCTGCAAATCGTATATTCTGATGTGTTCGTCATTAGACCCGGTCACCAAGTATCTCTTAGCAACATCGATGCTCTTGATCGACAAGGAGTGTGCTTCAAAATGGAAAACTGGTTGAAATACTGGTTGTGCTTCAGTTAGCATCAACGATAAACACAAAAGATTATGTTCATACGAGCCCACTAAAATTCTGAACTGGGTAGTGTAGTTCTTGGTGGTGGTGGTAGTGATATCAGATGCCTGGGACTCCTGCTTGGTGGCCCCTTGGGTGGCTGGTGTGGTTTTTCCCATGTTTGGTGCTTTGCAACTTTCTCTGCTTCGCGATGAGATGGTTGAAATCTGATTTTGAAAGTGCGAAACACTAAACATTGTTTACGCACCCACATTCGATCTCTGGCAGATTTCACCATTGTGCTTGTGCTTACTTGAATATACCAGTAACCGCTCCATTGAAATAGAGACTTTCTTTTCGCCCCTGCTGTGTATTGTCTCCAAAGATGCCCCAGCCACAGAAGACCCCGTCTCAACACAACTCTACGTTATACATATCACCACTCGTGAACAACCGCCAAAATGAAGTGTTTGTGACTCCCCCCAACCCGGCAGCCAAGATCTTTGGCAGTCCGGGGTCTGAGAACACGACTCTGTTCTTTAATGTCGACAGGAACGTCACTAATAACGGGAATCAACTGAAAGACCTGCAACCACTCTCTCAGGCAGAGAAGTTAAGACTTTGGAGACACGACGCGTTGATGCAACACCAGTACAAAACCGCTGAATTCATTGGCGACAAGGTGTTAGCATTGACCAGCGACCCTAATGATGCTTTTTGGTTGGCACAGGTGTATTTCAGTAGTGGCAATTATCTAAGGGCTAAGTCACTTTTAATGTCCAAGCCTGAATTCGAGAAGTCAGTTAGTTGTCGATATTTGGCAGCCTTTTGCTTGATAAAATTGGAGCTCTGGGATGACGCGTTGGACTTGATTGGAGAGTCCAATCCTTTCCGCAGAGATGAGCAGTACCAGATACGAAACTCGGATGGAGGAATCAAGTTGGAATCATCGATGTGCTATCTTAGAGGCTTGATATTCGCCAACCAAAACAACTTCGATAAAGCCAAGGAAGCATATAAAGAGGCAGTTTTTGTGGATGTCAAGTGCTTTGAAGCATTTAATGAGTTGATCACGAACAATTTGATGACCCCCAGTGAGGAATGGGAGTTCATCACTCAGTTAAACTACAGCGATGCCGACAACAATGACGAGTTGGTTAAGCTTCTATACTCGTCTCGGTTGAGTAAATATTTTAACGTACATAAGTTCGACGAAGCTGAAACAATTTTGAAGCAAGACTATGATTTGGGAGACAACACGGATATCTTGTTGGCCAGAGCAGACTACTTGTATGTTCAGTGTAACTTTGATGAGTGTCTTAGTGTGTGTGAAAGAGTTCTTAGTAAGGACCAATACAATTTCAGTATTCTCCCCAACTACCTCAGCTGCCTTCATGAACTTGGAGGTAAAAATAAACTCTTCCTCAAGGCCCACCAATTGGCCGAAAGTCATCCTACCGATGCTATGACCTGGTTGGCCATCGGAGTATACTACTTGTCTATCAATAAAATCATTGAAGCAAGAAGGTTTTTCAGTAAAGCTACCCTTTTAAATCCTAATTTTGGCCAAGCGTGGATTGGCTTTGCTCACACGTTTGCTGCTGAAGGAGAACATGAGCAAGCCATTAGTGCATATGCATTTGCAGCCAGATTATTCCCAGGCACCCATTTACCCAACCTATTTCTTGGAATGCAGCACCTTCTAATGGATAACTTGAACTTGGCAGAAGAATACTTGTCTACGTCGTATCAAATTTGCAACACTGACCCGCTCCTATTGAACGAGTTGGGAGTGATTCACTTCCACAAAAATGATTTGGTCAGAGCTGAAGCCTTCTTCAAAGAAGCATTGACAGCCTCCAAGAATTTAAATTCTGATTCCCAAACCTGGATCTGCCTTCATGCCAATCTCGGCCATGTTTACCGTAAGGCCAATGAATTACACAGGGCCCTTGAGTGCTACAACCAGGTATTACGAATCAGTGACAAAAACGACACAAACCTACTTGCATCCATCGGGTTGGTATACCTCAAACTCGGAAACCACCTCAAGTCTATCTCCTTCCTCCACGATGCGTTGGCTATCTCACCTTCGGACCCAGTTGCTACTGATCTCTTGAAGAGAGCCCTATCATCCAATCAGCACTACAGTAAGCCCTTCTTTGACTCTGCCTCGAATAAGATTCGCACCATGAGGGCCAACTCCATCTCCACCACCAGTCCTTCTATGGAACCACAGAAAAATGACGACTTGGAAGACGTAGGAGATATTGCCCGTAGCTTGAAGATGGGAGAGGTATCTAGTGATGAGGATGAAGAAGTAATGGATATTGAAAGTGACTAAAATCCGTATTGTTCATGTGAATGTTCGTCTATGACGACCCTATTATGTTCTTCACATCTGTCTTATCTGAATGTCGCACCCTTTATATTTCAATAGAGTTGGCAATACGACGGTTCTTGGTTAACTATGGTAAATCATTTTTCCACTCCAGCTACGCTATGTACTGCTAATACCATGATCTTTCAGTCAATTATGAACTTCATTAGGCGTCAAGGCATAGTTATTGTTTGGGGTATTCAAATCAATTTTTGAATAAGTTACATGCGACATTGAGTCCAGAAGGGTGCGACATTCAGATTCGACAGGTGTGTGATTCATCGAGAAAACACTGTCCTAAAATAATAAACAAACATACCCGGCTAAGGTTTCCACAGAAGTACCTCCCACCCTTCAAAAAGTCGAGTTACAATTCTGGCTAACCGGGTTTCATTAGTTACTTTTTGAACTTCATCATCCTTCGAACCGTGTCCGATCACTGAACGGTTTTAACCGAGTTTTTAATCTTTAATCGTATCCCTTGATAGTTGGAATCCATCGTTTTATCGGCTAACACATTCCAATTCTTAGACGACCGCCAACCCTCATAGCCTTCATTTTGTTGCATTTGTTATGAATACTCATTCTCCGCTAACCAGTGTAAATAATGACTTTCGGATACTAAGCGTTAACTTCAACCAGGACCAAGGTTGCTTTGCATACAGTCACGAACAAGGGTTCCTTGTGTATAACACAAACCCTATCGACCTTCGGGTCAAACGAACCTTCTTCCCCACTCAAACCCATCCGGGAACTGGCATTGGCCATGTCACCATGCTTCACAGAACCAATTATTTGGCATTAGTAGGGGGAGGTAAAAACCCCAGACTACCTAACAATAAATTGATTATATGGGACGATTTAAAGCGGAAAAGCAGTCTTCTGCTTGAGTTTATGAGTCCCATTTTGAATGTGTTGTTGTCGAGAATACGGATTGTTGTGGTGTTGAAAAACCAAGTACTTGTATACGGCTTCTCCTCAACCCCTAAAAAATTTGCATCCTATGAAACCATTTCCAATGATTATGGGCTTGCTGACTTATCGGTGAACTTGTCAAGTAGCTCCACGTCAATGTCATCATCCTCCACCAACTTGTCGTCGTCGGTATCATCAATTGGGTCTACTAGTTCAAAATCACCTTCTTCCACCCGGTACCAAACTCTAGCATTTCCAGGTAGACAGGTGGGACAATTGCAGATTGTGGACGTGTCCCCCAGCGGCCAGGAGAAAAACCTCATCAGCATCATTAAAGCACATAAATCAAGCATCAGGTGTTTAGCATTGAGTCGGTCGGGTTCCATGGTGGCATCGGCTTCAGAGCTAGGGACTATCATCCGGATTCATTCCACCCAAAATACTGCACAATTATACGAATTTCGAAGAGGTTTGGACAGAGCCGTCATCAGCTCCATGAAGTTTTCGCCTGATGACACCAAGTTGGCGGTCTTGTCCGATAAGAACACACTCCATGTGTTTAATCTTTTAC
Source organism: Yamadazyma tenuis (assembly GCF_029203305.1). NCBI lineage: Eukaryota > Fungi > Ascomycota > Pichiomycetes > Serinales > Debaryomycetaceae > Yamadazyma > Yamadazyma tenuis. The sequence continues at coordinate 599,276 of NC_089467.1, forward strand.
AAAACACTGTCGTTTCTGATTCTCAGAGTGAGCATTCAAGTCAGAACTCTGTCACTACTGACCATAACTCACCAGTAAACAGAAAACACATCTTCAACAAGTTGCCGGTGCCTTTGCCCTTCAACAAATACTTCAAGTCGGTGTGGTCGTTCTGTTCGGTCAACACCAGTAAGTATCACCAGGAATACGATTCTGAATATGCCAATGATGAAGGATCTATTGGGTGGTCAGGAAATGATAGCATTGTAATAATTTGGAAATTGAAACGGACATGGGAAAAGTATATCATTGCCGAAAATACCGGGGCCAAGGCCACCGACCATCAGTGGGAATTGGTTAGAGCCAGCTGGAAAGAGCTTGATAATCCAAATGACTAGGTTTGTATTTACATGGTTAAGAATACATAATTACATATTGCTCCTAATAGAGTATCTCACAAAGGATCGGTTCGTGCAGCTGTATTACTTTACGCTTATCTTGAATACGGCCCTGCCATTTGGTACCGTTGTAAGATCTGACGAATCGCCTAGCATTTTCGTGATTGGCAAACTTGATGAGCGTACGGTTGACCAGCGAGAACCCGTCTCTGACCACTTCTATAAAGCAATTGTCAAGCGGTATATCTGAAGGAAACTCATAGTTCCAAAGAAGTCTAGGAAGTGCGTGTTTTGAAAGTCCAATTGGTAAGTTCCTAACAAGGACCATATTCAAGCGGCTGTTGAAATCAATAAGCTGCGAAATATTAGCAAAGTTGTTAGATGGGTTCTGCAAAATCAGCGTTATTAGTTGCATTTTCTCTGGTGATTTGGCAAACACTTCTTCGACCGCCGCTTTGGGTTCAGGAATGCCAGAATTTGAGGTGCTGGCTTTGCCAAAGAGTGGAGATGTTATATGGGACAAGAGCCGTTTAGAAGGCTCTACAAATTTTAAGTTCATGGGAAGTCCATTTAGGGTCTTATTGCGGGTCTCCATCCAGTAGGCAGCTGCAAGGTCATGGCTGGGGAACACCAATACGTACTGATTGTAAAACGATAAGGTGATGGGGTTTCTGGCCTTAACTGCCCAGAAATCAATGCCTTTAGCATCTGGAGGGAGTTGGTATTGAGCATCTCTTTGGACCGGGTAGGCATTGTAAAAGTCTGTATTCACAAGCAAAGAGTTCGGATTGTTCCAGATGAGGATGTTGGACTTGATTTTGGTGATTTGAAGGTCGGGTAAGTCTAGTGGTGCTTGTTCCAACTGTTTGAGTTTCCATTGATTGGCCACAAGGTCGTCAAGAGAGGAGCCTGACAGGGGCGGATTTCGATAAAGAAAGTTTGTCACATGTGGAACCTTGAGCTTGGCTTGCTGCAACGTCTTGTGGTAAAGATTGTTGATGAGCTTCTCTGCTGCTACTTGATTGAACTTAGAAGACATGAAGAGGAAAATTCGCGAGTGCCATTCGGAAGTAGGTGTTGAACATTTGATGGAGAGAGTATGAAAATGAAGAGAGAAAATAAAGACATGTGGAAGGTAAATATCCAGGATGCAAGGTATTTGAAGGAATTTTACCTGGTAATGTGGTTCAAAGTCAGCAGAGTATATTCTACAAGGTGCTTTATTGAATAGACCTTCAAATCACCAGAAAAGCTTACATATATGATAACGTGACAGCTGAAACAGCATCCTCAACCCGGTAAGTAGGCGCACGGGTAGTAACCAAGGATGATGAAGCTCTAGAAAACTGGAATCATCATCCAGGCTGCTCATAACAAACATTAATCCAACTCTTTTATAACAAAAGTTCATCCATATATAAATACACCCTCTACAACATCCAATTGCACACCCATATTGCTTCTGCAGTACTCAACCATGTCCAATTTCTATTTTTCATGACAATGGCATCCCCTTCTGTGGCCGTCCATCATCACAAATTCTCACCCCAACCCGCGAAATCACAAATTCATCCTCTCCTCTCACCGCACCAACACATGTCCGACACTATTTGGTCCAACAGCAACAAAGGTCTGATACTGCTGGGTGGGGCCACCACGTCCCACCAGTATCAGTCCGTTCTCGATAAAATCGAACCAGAGGTCGCCAAGATGCTTTCCTACAATGATCCAATGGGTACGGTGGGGAGTGACTTGGTCTCTAACCATTTATCGTTAAATGATGGATCCGACATCGATGCCAGTTCTGGTAACATCTTTGGCTTGCGTACTGGCGCTCTTTCCGCCATCACTGCACCTGTGGGCGGTGGATATGGGCAGACGTCGCCTTCTCCCAATGCCCAGCGGTTGGGTTTAGGTACGGCGTCCATCTCCGGCGGCATAGCCAACCGCCACCCTCCTCAAGACTCGTTTCTTCAGAAGTTCTCGGGGGTTGCAGATGCTACCAAGGACCTCGAGTTCACCAATGGCTTCTCCCGTCTCGAGTTTGAACGGCCCCATTCTCGTCGAACTAGCTTTAACCACACGCAGCAGCCTTTAGATATAAACTATTCGAGTCCAACAGGATCGATAAATGAAAGCTTGAATCTTCCTGCCAAGTCTCGGCACCAGTCAATCTCAGATAAAATCGATCACTACAACAACACCTCACCTATCCAGGCTGGTGCCAGCTTGACCCAGGAGTTGAAGGATGAGAGAATTGCTCCTCCTCCAGGCAATAACATTTGGAACCCAGCGGCCGCTACTCCATTTAATCCAGGTGGTGCTCCCGACATGTATCAGTTCCAACAGTACAATCGTATCCAGAATCCCATATCTCCACCTCCTGGCTTTATGATGGCATCCCCTCCCATTGCGTTCATGGACCCTCGAATGTACAATATGGTGTACCAAATGGATCTGAATACCAGCAACAGCTTCAATAGCACCAACGATAGCGACGAAGGTGCTGATACGTCCAAGGCCAACAATCATGACCAACTGACGGCTTCCAAGGGTAGAAAGGACTATGACCATACTCCAGGTATTGGAATGCCACGTCATATGCCTGCTGGGGGATTTATGTTCACCCCGTTCACTCCTTATTCGGTGTACCAGGCGTCTCCTCCGGGGTTCCAGCCATCTCCTCCGGGGTTCCAGCCATCTCCTCCGCTTATGCCTGCTCACCCTGAAGTTGCTGAAGAATCCACGAGCCAAAAGCCTGAGCCGGCTGCGAGAAATCCAACCCCACCAGCAAACGGAAATAGGAAAAGAAATGCCAAGGTTTCTAATAGCAAGCAGTCGCCTCATATTTATCGGTCTCCCTTACTTGAAGAAGTACGTTCCAACGCAAAGGGTAAAGAGTACTTTTTGAAAGACATTTATGGGCATGCAGTGGAATTTACTAAGGATCAACACGGTTCGAGGTTTATACAACAAAAGTTGCCTCATTCTTCGGAAGAAGAAAAGGAAGTGATCTTCAACGAAATTAGAGTGATCTCCTACGAGTTAATGACAGATGTGTTTGGAAACTACGTGATTCAAAAGTATTTCGAACATGGTTCAATGACTCAAAAGAAAATCTTATTGGAGAGCATGTTAGGACATATCTACGAGTTGTCTTTGCAAATGTATGGATGCAGAGTTGTTCAAAGGGCTCTCGAGGCCCTTGAATTGGATGGTCAAATCAAGATCATCACTGAGTTGAAGAACCATATATTGATTTGTGCGAAGGACCAAAATGGTAATCATGTCATCCAAAAGTCGATTGAAAGAATTCCTTTCGAAAACGTCAGGTTTATTCTTGAAGCCTTGGAAAGTCAGGTTTATCACTTGTCTACTCACCCTTATGGGTGTAGAGTGATTCAACGATTGCTAGAACATTCGGATGTGGCAGATCAAGACAAGATCTTGGCTGAATTGAATCGGTTTATCTTTTATTTGATCCAAGACCAATACGGTAATTATGTGATGCAACACATCTTGGAAAGAGGTAACATGGTAGACAGAGAAGCTATCTTAAAGGTCGTGCTTGGATCGGTGGTGAATTTTTCCAAACACAAGTTCGCCTCTAATGTGATTGAAAAGTGTATCAAGTTTGGTACGTTTGAGCAAAGGAAAAAGATTCTTCATGAGGTCTTGTTGGGCAACGAAGACCTTTCTATTGAAGATGTGGAAGATGACTCGCCATTGGCACTCATGATGAAGGACCAGTATGCCAATTATGTCATTCAAAAACTTGTGGAAGGATTTAGTAGTAAGAGTCAGGAAAAGAGGCTTTTGGTGTTGAAGTTACGCCAGTACTTGAAGCAAATTTCCTCTAAAAACAATTATGGAAAGCATCTTGCCTCTGTTGAAAAGATGATAATTGTTGCTGAGACCGCCTTAGTTGAAGCTGAAAATGTATGAGCATGCTTCTTCAATGTGGTATTGTTAGAAGGTGCTCTTGTAAATATTGTTGGAACAAACCTCGTGTATAGTGAAATTGTTTATACTTTAAATTTATCTTGTTTTATAGTTAGTTGAAATACTATCAATGTATAAAATTATAATCCATTACTTTTCATTATCATATAAGTTGATCTAAACATTACAAATTCAATCTGTTCCGGTCATAGACAAAGGGGTTTGAACTCCAGCTCCAATCCAGAACTGAACTCTTCCCACTTTCTCCCGGTACTGCTGTGTTTTAAATAAGACTTTTTCAAAGTAGCAACGTCCACTCCGTAGTCTTTTCCCTTATTTGAGGTCACAAAATACTCTGCTGTCAACAAATGTTTAACAAACTCCAACTCTGAAAGACCTTGGAGTTGTGCACTATTGAGTCTCTGAACATTAGAATCTTTTGCTGCCTTTATTTCTAGTGTCAATGTACTGTCGAACTGGCTCTCGTTGATGTCATCATCGTCCGAAGAAACCGAAGACGAAGGATCAGAAGAATTGTTGATTATACTTCTGGCCTGTTCGAGGCTCAAGAAAGAAGAATAACTTGAATTCAGGATCTTTCTTCTGGGATTCAGCAAGTTAACATTCTCGTTCAAGTGGCTCAAATTGGCCCCAATGGACCCGCCTGGGTGCTTTATAGAGAATAACTTCTTTCTGGCTGACTCGCTTTGTTCGATAAGCTCGGATAATGCAAGAATCACAGAGTCTGCCAATGCTAACGCCACGGTCGCCGAAACGGTTGGAGCTGGAACTCCGTGAATAGTTTCTTCTCTCAAATGTGGAGCCAATTCTGTGTACAATAAAGACTTGGTCTTTGGGTGAGTAGCCAATTTTGAATCTTTATTACATGTCAACAAAACGATAGGGATTGCTTCGGGGATATGGGTAAGAAGATCAAGAAGCTCGGGGGTATTTCCGCTTGCTGTAAGCATGATTATGGTGTCCCTGTTATTCAAAATACCCAAGTCGCCATGAAGAGCCTCGGTCGGGTGTAACGTGACCGATTGGATAGATAGAGAATTCAACGTAGCACATAACTTGGAGGCGATTTTGAAGCTTTTGCCCACTCCACACATCACCACTTTACCTCCCTTCATGTTGACGGCGAAAAGCACATCTAGAGACTTCATGAGTTGGATTTGTGAAAATTCATCCGTTTTATATTGATGGCTTAAATTAGCCAATGCTTCCTGTTCAGCGTCAAGGCTCTTTTTCACACTGGTTAAACCCTTAGAAAGGAGGGCCTGATAGTCCATACTTAAACTCTGCTCCCCAGCCATGTCGGCAAACAAATATGAATATTTGAAATCGATGAGATTATTACAAATTCAAAATGATGATGGTGAGCAAAATTAATGTTCTTGACAATTAGATAACGTTTTAACGGCTGAATATTGTTTTAGGCTTCAAATACAAATAAAGTTACCTAAGTAATTTGGGTATTTTATTTCAGCACTAACTACCTACATTAGTGTATTTTAAAGTGTCTGTGGTCTTTAAATCAGTGTTATTTAGTAGGATTTGCTATGAACTGTGGTGTGAGACATTCAGCCATAGTTTTCTTGCAGCCTATAACTTGGTGAGCGCACGCCTTGCTTTTGCCCGCTAAGCAAACGAGTTGAACTCCACCACTGAGTACAACTCATTATCACTGTCTTTAACATACTCGTACCGATGCAGGGATTCAATGGTGCTAGAGACCGTACCGAACTGTAGCTGTTCCAAGAACGATTGAGTTGCGTCGTTCACCCCCAATTTGCTATCTTCCTGGTTCAACTGCTCTTGCTTTAAAGCTTCGTGGCTTTGAATAGTTCTTTCTTTCAATACCTTGATCAGCTTTACCCTGTGAGTCCAATTCGATACAAACTGTCCATGATAGTTTGCATGCCATACACTGGCAAACTGGTTGGCTGTGATAGCAAGATTCCGGACTACAGCTGGGAGAACATCTTCGGAAAAGATCTTGAAGTGGCAGGTTGCAAATACTCCAGGAACACCACTTCTACGAAGAAGTTTGATCTTGAAGAGTCGCGTGGTCTCCTCAATAGGCTCTTTGTTGTAGGTGTGGAACGATTTTGTATGTGGGGAGATGACGATGTTGATGAAGTTGAACTGGGACTTGATGAGATTGAAGTTGAATGGATGACCACTCTCATCAAAATAGATATTGACATAGTTGTTACCGATGTGCCTCTTTTTATGCTCAAAGTATATGTCTTCATCAGGATTAGGCATGAGGGAGGTTGTATGGTAGACGACTTGCACGGTTTTATCACTCCACGAAATGGCAAAATCTCCGTCGGTTCCATTCTCAGTGTCCAATCCTCCGACGTAAATATCCTTACAGTTTTTCAACTTGATCAAATCACCCATGGCATCAACAAATTTTTGGTAGCTTTTAGATCCTCCTCTATTGGCCAATACTTCCTTCTCCTTGATTTGGCCACGGCCAATGTATACGAGTCCAATCTTATGGAACTCGACAATTGGAATCCGGTCAAGTGTGGTAATGGCACGGGTGGTCACCGCATCGTCCATTAAGGGGATAGGACGATACTTATGATCTCCATCAATATGATTAAATGTTTGGAGAAGGAGGAAGTTGGGGCTCAAGGTCTGACTTTTGGAAAGCTTTGATTTGCTTGAAAGCATTCTTTCATCCAAAGCCATTTGCAAGATTGTGGCACCCGTAGGTCTCCGAAACACGACGGTTGACTTCCCAGTATCTGAGTTGGTGCCTATGGTGACAATAACTGACCCGGTTATCCAACTTTTAATGGCAACAGTCCCTTCCTCACTTTTTAATTGGTCAAGTGCTGCCTTCGGATTCACCATTTTCAAAGGAAGGTTAGAATATGTGAACCGAGTGATCAAGTCGACATATGCAATGACTTGATCATCAAGTTCCTTGTTGTTGGAGTTGATTGCAACAAGGTTTTTCAAGATAAAGGACGATAGCTTTCCTCTCACACTGATTTCCAACTTAAGGAACCACGTAGATATAACGTTATACGATAACGTCAACACATACTGCAAAAGCACAGAAGCGTGCTCTTGAAATCTTTGTGTCGAGGGAGTGTTGTCAATTTCTGCATCTAATCCATGCTGAGGAACTAGTCCCTTATCTTCTGTGCTGCCTGTATTCTTGATAGCATCAGTTGCGTATTGGACAAACTTGAAGGATATACCAAAGATTCGCTTCACGTCATCGATATCCAAACTCGCTGTGAGACTGGGAATATTGATCAAAGACATCAAGAATTCTAAGATATGGGAACTGACAAAAACGCTAGTCACTTTTGTTTGAAGCTTTGCAAGAATAGTCGATAAGTATTTTTTGATAGACAAAGGTATCTCATAACAGCAAGCTGTCAAAATATGAATAGATGGAATGGCTGTTTTCTCCCACGAGTCAATTCCAAATACCAAAGCTCTTATGATATCGTCCTCGTCGTGCTTACTGAAAAGTCGGTGGTATCCAATTAATGACGAAAATACCCTAACATAAGCCACCTGTAAATGGGATTTGGTAAAGCCTTCAGGAAACTTAATATTACTGGGCAAATTAAGTAACAACTGATCACAGACCACCTTTTTTAAACTGAGAATCTGTTCTCGGCTATTGGCGAACAACTTCATGTTCGATAGCTGAGGGCAGAAGTGAGCCCACACAAAACTGTACACCTCCCATTCAATGAAATGGGTCATTATATCCAACACAATGGAAAACCATACTTCTATATCAATTGTATACTCACCAAGATCCATTTGCAACTTTTCACTGTTGGGGTTGAATAATTTAAGATTTTGAATTGGTCGGTCAAAATATCTTTCATCAATGTAATCAATTTTCTCTGGGAATTTCCATTTGTAGTCCGGACTATCTTTGAATTCCAGAGCAAAAGTACTTCTTCCAAATGCGGTAGCTAATCCTTCCATGTCGGTTGTGTTTGCAAAATACAAATAATTTTCATTGGAAGCTCTTATTCTGATTAACCCTTTAAGAACCACAAGCAACAATTCTGAGTCTTCTATCGACAAAGCATGTTTAGCCATTAAGATACATGTACGGAAAGTTTCCAGCGCCTTCTCTGCATCTTCAGTGGATTCTATGATCAAAAGCTTTATAAATCCTTTTGTTATTGCCAATTTGAAAGGTTTTGAAATTTTTCCTGGGATGGCAGTATCCATACTGTTGGAGGAATGGGTTTTCAAAGCTGAAGATTCAATTGAAACCAAGCTTCTAAGTCTTCCGTTGTACCTCACGTCAAAATAAGGGACGATTTCATCGACAATTTGACTCAACGTTTGGAATGGTGCTTTCATGACAGCTTTGACAAATATCTCATTGATCAAGTAGTCAAGCACCTTCTCGTCCTTTTCATTCAAAGACCTTTTCAAAATATCCACCACTATTTCAAAGTTGAATTCAGACTTTGAAATGGCATACGAAATATCAAACGAACCTTTAATACACTTAAGGACCTCCACCTTTATATCTGAGGAATCCTCAGCTGATACAAGGTCACTACCAGGATGAGAGCCATTGGTAAAATAAAAGTAATTTAAAAGCTTGAAGGTATTCTCTTGTGCAAAAGGATTTAACACTGTCAACCATTTCTCTTCAGAGTAATACTTGAGGACATATTTGATGGTTTCATTAGGCAAATACTGATGGTTTCTAGTAAATAAGTTGACTAGTCTTTCTTTTGGGGTGTAAAGTTCATGAGCTTCGTGGGCATGTTGCAAAGACATACATATGGATTTCCAGTAGCTGACGTCAATTTCGCTCAAGATTTTTATGTTGGTGAGCAACTCATAGATAGAGGTTTTTGATGAATACCACAATTGGAACAGGTAAACGTGCTCCATAGCATTGACATTTGCTTCGCTTAATGTGCTGTAGGAATTCTTTGAAAAGAGCCTATCCAAAGACCTTAATATGGTTGTGTTTAAAGCTGGGACGTTTAAGGACGACATCTCTACCAAAGCTGGAAGGAAATGTACCAATAAGGAATCACTACTCTTCAGGACTGAAGGCAGAACTGCAAGCCTTTCAATTATCTGGATAGCCCCAACACAGGAGCTTAAGGCCGAGTTTGACGGTTTATGCTCAATAGTGCTAATGGTTGTGTTTGATTTTACGGCACTTAATGCATTTTCCGATTCAGTGGTCTTAAAAGTCGATAAAGCTTCGTTGGTGAGGATTTCGATAAGACAGTTTCTCAACAAATAGAAGGAGCTATGGGAAGCGAGAATGGTGATAGCATCCCACACCATTCGCGTCAGCTTCTCATTTGACCCGAATACCGAGCACATATAAGCTATTACCTCGAACAATTGAGCCTGAGGAATTGTGGTGAATATCACGGTGGTGGAAAGAAGCTCAATGCAATGGACCAAAATATTATTATTAGTGGTTCGGGAAGCAATATGTATAGCTTTCTTCAGTATATTTATCGTGAAGCTGTCGTCAAATGCATATGGGTTGAACTTGATACAATTCTTTATAAATGCAAGCAACTTGATTATATTTTGGTAATTAACATCCTCTTCTAGCTCCTTCTCGGTGCTCTTTTCCGTATAGTTCTTAGCCAATCTTCCGAGTGCTGCCAACGCTGTGACCAAAAATTGGGGAAGTGATGAGAATCCTTCATAAATGTATAGCTCTTGGATGTCCCTACCATCTTGTGTCAAGTTTCTCAAAGCATTTAAAAATAAGTCGAATTCCTGATCCGTTTTAAACTCTGAAAGCTGGCAGAAAGCGACTATGTCACGGAAGTACATTAGCTTGGTGCTGGTGCTCGTCAAATCATCATTTTTAATACACTCTATGAGAAGCTTTAGTGTGACTCTTCGAATATAGGACTGGATTTTTGGTTCACACATATCTCTTGCCAAATACCATATTTCAGGAATAGAAGAGATGGTAAACTTCTTCAATGACTCGGTCATTCTGGCCGCTGTGGATGCTCGCTGGGGCAAAGGTCCAGTTTGTAACTGAGAAAAGAGTTTCTTCTGCTCGCTTCCTCCACCAACCACAGTGGCATTTATCTGGACAGGAACAGTCTTGCTGCTGGTTGTCTTCAAAGAGTTCGTCCAAGACTTGAACACATTGCCAAATCCTGAACTTCGATTGAACGACGGGTGATGTGTTGACATATTATAGCTTAATAGCTATTCGATTTAAGCGCAGGGTGTAGTATTTTGTGATTTACTATTTTCGCAATTTTCATCTGAAAGAAACTAACATTAAAATCTAAGATGGACTTTAGAAGTCCTGCCAACCAAGATTATGCTCTCAAAAAAATGCATGAATTCAAAGTTAACAGAGTAAATGATAGATTCTATACAAGAGAGGCTTGGACTGCAACACGGCTCTCTCTTGGGCCAATTCTGCTTTAAGAGCTTCCAAATCATTCTCTCCACGTCCGGTATCAATATCCATATCTTTGGCCCTAATGAAAAGCGTCCAATTTCCTGACCAAACTTTGTGGCCCATGTAGAACACCACAAGAACCACAAAGCCTAGGTAATTAGAAAAGAAGGTCTTTGCGTTGGGACTTTGGCCGAGGGGGAATAATGAAACCCAGAACTCAGCTATAAGCACCAATGTGAAAAGAACAACCCCGTAGAGCGACCCTATTACACCTGGTTGGGAAGAGAATGCAAGCTCATCGGTTGTTCTGTTCTGATAGCGCAATGCTCTTCTGAACCGAAGATGTGCAAGGCATATCGACATCCACGTGAAGATTGAACTCAATCCACTGATAGACATCAACCATGTAAAGATTTCGGATTGTTTGTTACTTGCAGCAATAAAACTAAGGAGGCCAAAGACGTTGGTGATGATGATGGCCACCAAAGGACGACCTGAATTGTCAATATAGCCACATATTTTGGGTGCAAATCCTTGTTCTGCCAATGCGGTTAAAGTTCTTGATGTTGCATAGACACTGGAAGAACCCACAGATATGACCGATACCAAAATAACTGCATTCATGAATGAAGGAAGAACATTGATGCCACCGTTAACAACAGCAATAACGAAAGGAGATGCAGTAACGTCAACAGAAGAAGTTCCTCCCAAAAGTCTTGGATCGTTACTTGGAACCAAGAAACAGATGAGAGTTAAAGAAACCATGTAAAAAAAGAGGATTCTCCAGAATACCTGTTTGGTAGCTTTAGGTAAACTTACACGAGGGTTTTGAGACTCTGCTGCAGTTAATCCCACCAATTCGGTTCCAGCGTAAGCAAATGCCAGGGTGACGAATACTGAGCTGACACCTTTGAAGCCATGGGCAAAAAGACCAGGGTCTCTCCAGTACTTGCCGCCAACGGCCTGACCGTTCGGAGCACCACCTGCCGCAATCACAATACACACAATAATGAACATTGTCACTGTGACCACTTTTATGGACAGGAAGATAAACTCAGCTTCTCCATACGCTCTGACACCAAAGAAATTAATTGAGATAACCACAACATAAAAGATGAGCACCCACACGTCGGGGTTAATAGTGGTATTCCAGTATTGTATTGTCATTGATCCAGCTACCAATTCTAACGGTAAAAGCACCAAATACTGGAGAAAGTAGTTCCATGCCACTGCGAATCCAACCGATGGGTCGATGAATCTGCTGGCATAAACGTTGAAAGACCCTGAAATTGGGAACGTTACCGTCAATTCTCCCAAGGCATGAATTGTGCAGAACACAGACAACCCCGTCAACGACCAACATATCAAAACTGCCAACGGACCTCCAGTTTCTAATGCGCTTCCACTGGCCACTAAAAGACCAGATCCGATCGCCGACCCAATTGCAATCATTTGTAAATGTCTTGGTTTCAATTCTCGTTTCAAAGGAGAGTTAGCTGTCTTCAAGTTGGCCTTTTCAAGGTCGGTGAGTTCCTCGTATCCTTCGCAGGCTGGTGCTGATTGTTCTTCGTATCTCTTAAAAGAGTCTTTAAACCGCTCCCATTTGGTGGGGTTTCTTTGGTAAGGGCTAGAAGAAGTTCGGGACTCATCAAATGTAAGGGTTGATAGCTCATCCTTCTTGCTACTGGTAATGTCCATTTTCTACCGGGAAATCCTTTAGTGTGACAAAATAAACCTGTTAATGGTGTGCTTGAAAATTTTTAAGGTTTGCAACCACTCATCTCGGAATAACGACTGCGAAAAAAAAGTGCCAAGTTGCAAAATACATAAATCATTATTAAAGTTTCTAATTATCATGAACCATAAACAAGGTAAAAGCAAGCATTTAAAAATTAGTCTAACCGTAGAAAATATCTGCAGCATAGCAGAAGAATCCTCCCCAGGTAACGTGCTGGATGATTTTACGCAACCAATTGGGTTTGATGCTAATAAACACATTACCGCAATTGTAACCTTCACTTTCGACCCCAATTCCCCATTTAATGTTTTGCCGAACATTGCAGCCCGCCCAGAAGTTCCACCATTTATGTCTTTCACAAGGCTTAATGCGGAGCAAGTTCTTCATTAATGGGCCACGGGGACCGTCAATGTACTTATAGCCTCCAATAAACAGATAGCGTTGACGGTTATCATCATCAGGGAGCTTCCTATCACCCCAACGTCCCCAGAACTTGAGCCAGTTGTGGTATTTCTTCTCCCGACCAACGTGATGAGGGTTGCGGTTGGTGGTGGCAGGATACACCCTAGTACCATCGAATGTGTAAGCCAAGTAGTTCTTTGTAGGGTTCCACAAAGGACCTCTGTCTGTGAAGTCAGACAATATTGCATATGGCAAATCATGGGGATGTTGTCCCACCGATACATAGTTAGCATGTGTGCCTCTTGCAGAGAAGAGTATAGGATGGTTTGGATTCGATTCGTACTTCTCCAAATTATGGTAGTAGAATGCCTGTCCACCTCCGTGAGCAGACATCCATACAATGACTGGTTCTCCGTTGTAATACCTCACCAATGAGTGTTCCCAATCGCCTACGTGGTTCCCATAAGGTCCAGAACCCATCACAAATGGACCCAAATTAAAAGAATAGAAGTAGAACCAGTAAGCGTCCACCCAGCCATTGCCCTTATCGACCACAATAAGTACTGCGGGTGCATCCTTTATTTCTCCAGTGGCAAGCGAGGGCTTGTTCTTGATACCCGTAATCCACTCTGGGTCTGAATCAAAATCAGAGTTCGAAGTCAAAAAGTAATCTTCTTCTTCGGGCAACTCACTCAACTTCTTCAAGTTCATATTTGCCTCTGTTCCTGGAACGGTGGTTCCATTGTCATACTCAACATGAAAATGAGTAACGAATTTGCCAATGTCGTACGGAAGATACCGTTCTTCTGAGTATAGATGAACCACAGGAGCATATTCGAGGATATAATCAGGTACTTCACCATCTTGAATGGATCTCTGGAAAGGGGTGGGGTTATCCACTATGGGAGGCAAGTGACGGAACTGTCCAGGCGCCTTTCGGAGCATGCTGTTGATATTTGCGGTGTCTTTAGTAAGTGTCTCGTGGATGTATCCTTTATCGATTTGCCAGTAGGGAACCGCGGAAGCGGCTACTGATGTGGATAGGACTAGCCAGCACAAAGATATGACTGCCGATGGAGCTATCATATATGGATATGACTGGTAGTGCAAGTAGAACCAAAAACAAGTAATGTAAAAAGGGGTTAAACGAAGATACGGAGTAGCGATAAACAAGCAGTGATCATTTACAATTATGCATGGTCCGCGCAATCGACTGTAACGAGAAGACGTGTGCGTACCAGAGCTATTAGCATATAGACGACATATCTAAAATACAAATACTTGATCTCCGAGCTTGCTGACAGGTTTGGCCTTGGGGTAACCCAAAGTCATAGCGGCCTTCTTCATGGCACTGAGCATTGGAGGGGGACCACACAACAACAAGTTTGTATCATCAGTGGATTTAGGCAAGTATTGTTCCATGATTTCAGGAGTGACAAACCCTACTGAGCCTTCCCAGTTTTCAGGAGCAGTGTTTAACACGTAGTGGATGAATAATTGGTCTGGGTGCTGGGCTTTCATTTGTTCCAATTCTGCTTTCATCAAAATGTCGTTTTCAGTGACGTTGGCGTAAACCAAGTGGATTTTGGTGGTGTCTTGAGGATTCTTCAAAATCGCAGACATGATTTGGTACATGGGAGTAATTCCAGTACCACCAGCAATCATTCCAAAACTCTTCACCATGTTTGGCGTGTAGGTGAAGAAACCTTTGGGTCCTCTAACGTCGATGGTTTCACCGATCTTTTTGGAGTCGATGTGCTTGGTGATGTTTCCTTGTTCGTACACTTTGATCAATAAATCAAAGTATCCAGTTTGGTCATCGGTGGAGATTGGAGTATACGACCGAACCACCTCCTTACCATTAATGGTGGTTCCAATGGAAATATGCTGGCCAATTGGCAAGCCCAATCTGTCGGTCGACTTGGGCAATCCGAATCTATAGACACAAGTATTGTGACTTATTCTTGTTTTTTCAATCAATGGGAACTTTTTGAACTGTGTTTTATCTAACACGGGTTGATTTTTATTCCGCTGTTTGATGAAATAAAGAGCAATGAAACTAGAAATTATGGCTGCGATGGTGGCAAATACCACCAATGGGTTGGGTTCCGAATCAGCAGACATTTGACGAGTGTGTTGGATCGATTCCCTGTGAATTTTCGGTTTCGCCCTTTAATCGCGAAAATCAGAGGCTGCCTTACCCGGCCGCGACTCTGGATACTACATAGGGTTATAATTTCCTAAATGTTGGGTTCGTGTATTGTGGGTAATATATATCTCTAACAGTGCCGAATTTCCGACGCTCCTACACTACCCCAATATGGTGATAAGACACTAGATAATACTTAATTAGGTGCTATGACACCAGTTACACTAGTTCACCCTAATTATCCGACTCAGGACAAATGCTCACTCTTGTCCGATGTCCTATTCGTTATTTTCATTATCATCCTCTTGTTCGTCCTCTTCCTCTTGTTTGACGTTCCACTGGCACGAGATGTCCCACCGCGACCCGTGTGCATTCACACTGACGTACTTGATGAACTTCAATACCGAAGGGTCTCTTACCATCAAGCATAAATGGTTCCAGGTGCACTGCTTAGAGTATAACACACTATCATCATTAGGGTCGCTGGGCTTGTAGATAGCGGGGTCATCGTCCTCGAAGTCGGACCCATCATTCTCCAACGCCATACACAACTCGTAGCCACCAAACTCTCCCAGGTCCCAGTTTTCGGGATTTGCAGCCGTTGGAGTGAGGCCCAAGGTCGCTTCTAGTAAAACATTTGATTCGCCAAGATGGGCCCTGGCAAGCTCTTTGTCGGTAGTGGTGGCAAGAATGAAGTCCTGGCCGGGCCTGAACCGCCGGGCCAACACCTGGTCACTGGTCAAAATCAAAGAAGTTAAGATCTTAACCCATTTGCGGAACACGATTGACTTGAGAAACTGGCACAATTGAACAATTTTGTGATCAGGCTCCAGAAGCGGGGTTTTCTGGAGAAGGCCGAAATTGGGCACCTCTTGGGGTCCTATTTTGTTGGAGAAGCGTATGGACAGTTCGGATAAATCAAAGTCGTCCTTACCGTCGATGTACATAAATCTCTGCTTGTGAGGAGGCACCGCGCACTTCCACGGGAACTGTATTTGTTTGGAGGTTTGTGGGGCAGGCAACTCGATCTCCGTCGTTCTTATGATCTTCTTCATCTCCTCGGCAAGATCCAGCTTCAAAAAGTTGGGGAGCTCCACAAGCGACTCATTTATAAACGACTTGTTGAGCAGAGTAATGGTGGACTTCTGGAGGTAGATAGGATTGACAAACTGACCCAAATACTCGAGTTCCGACGAGGTGAAGCCAAACTCCGTGAAGTCTTCATAGAGCTTTAGTTCTTCGCAAGGAAAGTCCACTCGGTGTGGTTTGGGGAAATCGAACTCTTGTAATTCCTTTGTTTGTAATTGCTGCAAAGTACTCTTGGACTCGGTTTCTTCTTGCTCACCAGGAATGTACCCATCTTCACCCGGCTGGGGAATATGAAACCACCCTTGGATAGATAATCTGTGTCTATCCACCCTCACTTCTTCCACGTCGTGGAAAGAAAGTCCAGGTTGTACCGTGAAAAAAGCTATTTGATTGAATTGAGGAACCAATTTGGCGGAGTAGTCCGTGGACGGAACGTTGGGGACAATGGCTGGGAACAACCGCAAGGCCCCGCCGTACTTCTCCTTCCATTGTTTGTCGGGGTCGGGTAAGTATAGAATAAAACTCACTCTTCTTGACCCTATCACGTCATCATGGGTCAATAAGTGGCACCCGTTTCTATAAGTGTTCACCGACATATCGGTCTTGATCCCACTGAGTTTTCCAGATCCCGTGATAGTGGAGATGACGTCACGGAACTCCTGAGAGTAGATGGCTGCTCTTAGCTGATATAATGATGGTAACCGAGAAAGGTCATCCCAGTCTAATCCTGATAAATTGGCCAAGTCTCCGGACTGGTACACCTTGTAGATATCGGTTTCCTTCTTCGTGAAGGCGATTTCATTGAGCACCTCTTTGCGGACGTTTCTCAAGAGGGTGTCGTCCATTAGGGATTTAATGGTTCCCCATCGGTACGGCTCGCTGCGAGCGACCTCTTGTTTGAGTAGGTCTTGAAATGATGTCTGCCATACCTGTGGGTCGAAAAAGGAATGAATTTGTTCCTTGTTAAACGAGGTGTCAAGCTTCTTGGTATCAGCTTGGCTCTCGTCTTGTGCAATTCTTTTGCTCATCTGTCTGGTGTTGGGCGATACCTGGATCTCTACTCAGGCCATCGCACCACCAAAAAGAAATGCGGGCGTGTGTGGCCCAGCTCCATTGGCGCGGTGTTGATTCCAATGAGTCAAGTAATTTTTCACGCCAACCTACTGAACAAGTGTTCGTGAAACCAGTTATCACCACCACATCACGATGGGCTTGTCTCCTAAACTATCTCCGTCATCCTACAACTCTGTGCTCGACCTCCGCTCCGCCGGCAAAGCAGGGTGGATCATCCAGAAGTTCGGAGGTACCTCTGTGGGAAAGTTCCCCGAAAATATCGTTGACGATATCGTCAAGGTGACAAACACTACCAACCGGGTGGCCGTTGTGTGCTCAGCACGGTCATCATACACAAAGAGCGAGGGAACTACCTCTAGGCTTCTTCGGGCGGCTGACTTGGCCTCCGATAACGGAGATTTCCTTGAAATCCTCCAAACCATTGAAGACGACCACACCGCCAATGCCGAACTCAAGATCAGTGACAAGACGCTACAGGCTCAGTTGGTGCAAGACACGCGGGAAGAGGTGAAAAAGGCCAAACAAATCTTGACGGCGTGTCAGGTGATTGGAGAAATCTCCAATAGAACCTTGGACTCGATCATGTCCATAGGTGAGAAGTTATCATGTCGGTTCATAGCGGCTTTGATGCAAGATCGTGGCATTAACGGGGTATATATCGATCTATCTGAGATCATTCCGTTGGACTACGACTTCAACAACGGCTTTGATGACGCTTTCTATCGATTTTTATCAGATGAATTGGGCAAAAAGGTGTTGGAGTTACCTGAAGATGCCATTCCCGTATTGACCGGATACTTTGGATGTGTGCCAGGTGGATTGTTGAACGGCGTGGGAAGAGGGTACACCGACTTGTGTGCGGCATTGGTGGCGGTGGGAGTCCGTGCTGATGAATTGCAGGTATGGAAGGAGGTTGATGGTATTTTCACAGCCGATCCTCGAAAAGTCCCTAACGCCCGGTTATTGGACAGTATCACCCCCGAAGAGGCGGCTGAGTTGACATATTATGGATCTGAAGTTATTCACCCATTCACAATGGAACAAGTGATCAAGGCCAAAATCCCCATCAGAATCAAGAACGTTGAGAACCCCACCGGTACCGGCACCATAATATTTCCAGATAACATCGGTAGACGAGGCGAGTCAACTCCTCCTCATCCACCTGTTGCTTACGAAACGTTGTCCAGCTCGTACATTAGCTCCAAAAGACGGTCTGCCACTGCCATTACTGCTAAACAAGATATAGTGGTACTCAATATCCACTCCAACAAAAAGACATTGAGCCATGGGTTTTTGGCCCATATCTTCACCACTTTGGACAAGTACAAGTTGGTGGTAGACTTGATCTCGACATCGGAAGTGCATGTGTCGATGGCTTTGTTAATTCTGTCGGACCAAGAGAAGATGTTAAAAAGAGCCCTTGTGGAGTTGCGAAAAATGGGATCAGTAGATGTCACTAGAAATATGACTATTATTTCGTTGGTGGGCAAGCAGATGGTTAACTTCATTGGAATTGCCGGAAACATGTTTAAGGTGTTGGCCGATGAACAAATCAACATCGAGATGATCTCGCAAGGATCCAACGAAATTAACATATCTGCAGTTATAAACGAGGCCGATACTATCAGAGCATTAAAGTCGATCCACGCCAAGCTTTTGGAAGACAACCATGAATACCACAGCAATGAAAGTGCTGTGAACTTGAGGTTGGAGTCGTTAAAGCTTGAGTAGAAACACTTGTATATAACACTATAGAAATAAAAATGAACATTTCACCTAGATATCAAAATCTCCTGATTCTCTGCTACCGGAGCCCGAAGCCTTGGAGTTATCATCTATCAACGACTCAAAGTCGCCAACGATTCCTCCTAATAACTCGGTGGCCAACTTGTGGTAGGCCAACTGGGCTCTGATCAATTCCAAAAACTCTTCCAATGGCCGGGCGTTTTCCAACACATTCTGCATTATACTTATGGCATCTTCAACGGTGTTGGCGAAATCATCTTCTGCATTCTCCATCACCACCCTTAACTGTGGCTCCTTGCTGGGATTGGTACAATTGGTTAAGCTGATTCGAGCCAAGTCGTAGCTAAGTCGTTTTTGCTCAACTTTCTTCTGAATGCTGTTGCTTTGAGAAATCAACAGTCTCAAAGTGGTAGTCAAAGGGTTGTTGAATTTGGCTTGAATCAATTGATCTTGCCCCAATCTGGCATTCCCAATCTTAGCCAAGTTGGATGAGTACAAGTCCAATCCTTTAACCAATGGATCGTTCTGACTATCGGAAGAGGTCAATACCGAAGCATCGGTGGCACGTGCCAACGCATGGTACAAAGTTTTGGGGGTCTTGAACTCGCCTCTATCATCACTGATAAGCGCCGCCTGTGCTTCGGCTGGGGTGGTAGCCTTGGACAAGTTTTGGACACGTGTGGTGATGTTCTTGCTAAACTCTTGAAACGATTCCTGAACATTGGATGGATAATCGTAACTTTCACTCTCGTAGGTAGCGGTGATCTTAAGCACATTCTTGTACAACTTCTCGACGTTGTTACACTTGTTTGCCAAGTCAGTGTATTCAGATGGCAATTGACTGATTTCATCGACATTTACTCGTCCAATTCTTTCTTGTACTAACCGAGAAGTTCTCTGAGCAAAAGGAACCACCTCATTGTTAAATTCACTGGTGACCTTATCACTGAGGTTCTTGAGGTCCTTGGTGAAGTTGGTGAAATTAAAGGACATTCGTATCTGTGTTCGTCAGGAGGTTTTAAGAATTTAAAATGATCCGTCAGATTTTAGCGCGACATAGATTTGGATTAAACATATTAAAGGTACAGCCCACAAGAGATAATACACAAAAGGCCCTTAGAACTCCAATCCCTTGGCAAAAAAGTCGTCAACAGCAGCAGCAAATCGCTTCGCTCCCTCGATAACCTCGGCGTCGGTATTCAATGGCACAAATGTAAGTCTGTAGAAGTTCCCCCGCAGAGCACTGAACTCCTTGTCCACAGCCATGTTGAGTCCAGGTACCACAGACACCCCGTATGCGGAGAATTTCCAGTTAAGGAGAGTGATCTTCTCACTGACGTCGGTCCCTTCTGGGAACTTCAACACCACTGAAACAAACATCCCTGCCTGAGGATCAATAACGTCGATCAAGCCCTTTTGATAGGCAGAAGCCTGAGTGAGCTCATGAAGTAATAAGTTTCTCCTGTGAATATAAGCCGATCTAAGCTTCAAGATCCACTGGAGCCAACCCTCAACTCCCCCGAACTTTTGGAACAAGACGTTTTGGAGCACTGTTTGAGCCACTCCCGAAGGAAACTTGGTGACAATGACCGAATAAGCAGCAATAACATCGATGAGTCTCTTGTGGCCCACAATAAACCCGACTCTCAACCCAGGAGCGAAAAGCTTGGAGAAGGTCTCGATTCTCAAGACTCTGGCAGAGGTATCAATTTCCAAGTAAGAAGGTGTCAAGTGGTCTTTGATATACTCATCCACCGTAAGAAACTCGTCCAAGCTCTGGGTACCTTCCGGCTGTTTAAAAGGAGGCAAGGTGAGGTATCCGTACGGATCATCTTCAATGATGATAAAGTCATATTTTTCAGCCAAAGCATAGATTTTCTTCCGGAACTCGAGAGACTGGGTTAACCCAGTGGGATTTTGCCCAGTGGGAATGGTGTACAATGCCTTGGGCTTTTTCAACCCAGGCTTTAAAGTCTCCCAGTTTTCCAACAAATCGGTCAAGTATTCAAGATCGATACCTTCACTGTCAGAAGATACCTTCAACTTGATAGGCACTCCAGTTGCACCTGTCTCGCGGATCATCATTAAGGACGGAGTGAAGGTGAACTCTTCCATCAACACCACATCATCTTTGTCCAAAACCAGGTCCATGCACTTTAAGATCCCATCACCGGCACCAGTGGTCAAGATGGTAGACCAGTCAGAATGAGCAGGAGGATGAGTTCTGGTGATGAAATCTTTGGTGAACTCTAGCAATTGTTCCATTCCATTCCAGTGGGAGTATTGGAGTCCTTGGCGAATATCAATCAAGTTTTTGTCGGTACCAATTTTAGCGATCTCCACCTTTTTGGTAGACTCAGCTTGCACGTCTAACTTTTTCAAATCCTTGGATAAAGCTTCCAACGACCCATTGGAATGGGTCAATTCAAACTGTTTCTGGAATGGATAGTCAGCCACACCCACAGAGATGGAATCGACCGGAAAAAACCCGACATTGGGCATACCTCCACTCATGTAGAGTGGTTCCTTGTGAGGAATATAACCATGGGGGGCCCCTTCGGTTAGGGCAGTGGCAAAGTGGATCTTTTTTCTACCGGCAGCTCTTTTGGAGATCAAGTGTTCCAACGAGTATTCGGAACTAACAGTCATTTTAGAGTTGGTGAAATTGTGTGGTTTTTTTGCGGGATGGTTACGTTTTATACCCTGCTTGATTTCTAATCCATATACGGCTCTTATCTGTGCCACACTCGCAGGGGTTTTTTCCGACCGCACCGCGCACGACGAACACTTTTCCCACACTGTGGTTGTTAAACTGGGGCTTAGGGCGAGGGGAGATGGCGGTGAGGCGATGTGGGTGTCGACGAATCGGCCCCATCTACGGCTACTCACTCCCGCAACCTGGGACCATTTCAGTCCCTGACTCGTTGTCCACTACTTATTCCCGTCAATCTCCTATTATGCATTAAAAGTAACTATACGCGGTGACATTATTCCCGATTGATCTGCACCCTTCACATCATTTCATCCACTTCAAGCAAATCGTCCTCGAGAAACTCCATCGCCTGACACGCCTTATACTCGTCTATTACACTCAACACATGTTCTTTACATTGGTTGAAGTTGTCTAGTACCCGTTCTCTCTCACTGTTCTTATCACCCACCGTATCGGCATCGATGTACGAGTTGATAAACGCTCCCCTCTTGGCGAGAGCATCGTACTGTTGAAGAATCTTGATGAGAAACGGCACCATCGACGTGTTGTTTGAGATCAGAAGCCCGTTGAGGTTCTTATGTTTGGAAGTGTGGGTACCGTACATAAAGGGAGATTTCTTCCCGTTCACAACGCTGATGGACGAGGGCGTCCACGGCACAAACTCGAGTCTTTTCAAGGCCTTGAGCTTCCCTTTCCTTATTTCGTCTTGGTTCAAGTCCGACCCAATTAAGTAGGTGAACATGGATATGTACTTCGGCTTGGTGGTACCGATCTTATTCATCTTGTACTTGTCATCGAGTAATTCTAATATTAAGTCGTATTCGTTCATGTTAGATAAATGCGGTTTGGAAGATCCCAGATGGAAGGCAGAGAGGTCTGCAAATGGAGCGATGGATGCGGATAGGAACTTAAGTTCGGGAACCGGAATCAAGCTCGATAAGATGGATTCGTACGACGTGTACATGTAGCCGGGAAACCGGATGGGGTTGGATATACTGGCAATCACATAGGAGATCAATTTGTTGGTGGTGTTGAAGGCATTATTGCTGTTTTCAAATTGAAGGTCTGACGTCTGGGACAAGCCAAACACGTCATTTTGGATTTTATTGAGCGAATCATTATCGAAAACGGTGGTCCAGTCGCTGCAGTCAATCAAACGATCCAACGTCAATAACGTATTATATGGCTGGACAATCACATCGGAAGTCTTTTCGCTCGAAGGAAATATCAGCGATGTGGTAATGAGCTTTTTGGCCCCAAATCGATCGTTAAGTTCTTCTAACAAGTATGACCCAACCCCGGATCCCGTACCTCCTGCCACGCTGTGAATGACTTGAAATGTAGATAAGTTCTCGCACCTATCAGACTCTCGATCTATTATTTCGAGGAGTTCTTCCACGTGCTGTGTTCCGTAGGCGTACCCCCTCAGCCAGTTATTGGCGGCTCCATCTCCCGTCTCACTCAAATGGATATTTCTGGGATTGAACATGGGGAATCCATTGGTGGCTCTCTGAATAACAGATGGTTCCAAGTCAATCAAAACAGACCGGGGCGTATACTTTCCGGAGTCCGACAATGTAAAGAACAACTCGGCTCTATCTTCTCGGTGGTTTGTGGTGCCGGCTCTTTGCCCATCGAATTCGGGTTGTTCTTGATCTTGTGGGTAGGGCGTTGAGGTTCCGTCAGGCAAAAGCCCATGCTCCAAGGCCAATTGCGACCAGAACTGGGTTCCTACTTGGTTTCCACACTGGCCTGCTTGTATAGTGATGGTCTCACTACTTATGTTAGTACTTGACTTTCTGTCGAGGTGTTTGAGTGTGTATCACATACCCTGGCATCTTATATGTTTTCAAATTTGTTTTGATTTCGCACCGCGTTTCTTAAAAGTCAAAAAGCTCAACCAGAAAATAGTAAAAGTACGGAAAATACAGGAAGAAGAGGACACAACCACTTAACCTCCAGCTGAATGGTCTTATACATCAAAAGCGTTAAGTGTTGTTGACCACTGAAAAAAAAAAACATTGGACGAGACAGGAATCGAACCAGTGACCTTTTGCATGCAAAGCAAACGCGCTACCAACTACGCCACACGCCCAAACTTTCGAAGTTCAGCGACCGTCCGCAACCTGTAGATACATGGGATGTGTATTCACCAATATTGATCAAGTATCCCAGTATAGTAGATTCTCCACCCACGAAACATTCTCTCCCACTTCACCTACGCCCAATTATATCTAAAATTATATTGAAGGTTACCAACCATAATACACAAGTTATATAGAACAGAAAATCAAGATTCCAAAGGAAAACTGCCCTGCAGCAAGCACTTAAAAAAGGCACGAAATAGTAAGAGGAAAAAGGTATATTATGATCAGTGAACCACGAAACAGGATTTTACTGATGGGTAGTTAAGTTTTTTGATGAAAAGGTTTTGGCATAAAAGCATTAATGTTTCAGAACTTAGTGAACATAAGATCTCTTCTTCTTTCTGCACACACCAGTGCTTCCAGTAGGAAGTGGAATGTCGCTGATAGGAGTGGTGGTAATAGAAGCCACGGTGGTGGCACTAGTGATAGCAGAAGTAACACTAGAACCGTCACACTTTCCGAAAGCTGCAGCCAAAGCATTAGTGATAATAGTGTCGAAAGTACCAAGGTTCAAGAAAGCCTTGATCAAGGATGGAATCAACCCAGAGTCCAATAAATCGGCCACCAAAGAAGAAAGAGAAATGTCATTGTCTTCAATCAACTTCTTGATTAAATCGGCACCAAATGAGTAGAAGGCAGGATCAACAACCAATGCTTCGACAACTTGGTTAGCCAAACCAGAGTCCTTCAAAGATTCCATCAAACTCGTCAAGATTTCTTCTTCGGATGCTCTTCTTTGAAGAGGGGCCATCTTTGGAGTAATCTCAACCATCATGTATTCTCTTCTGAAAAGACCCTTAATGTAATCACCAATCTTGTCAGCCAAGTCACTAATGTAACCCAAGGCCAAACTGTAAATTTCAGCATAGAAGTTACAGTCACTGATCAAGTCTTGAATCACACTTACAGCCAAACCAGAGTCGTTCAAAGCCTTCAATAAAGTGTCGATGTTAATGTAATCGTTCTTGATCAAGTAAGAAATGGTGTTAACAGCAATTGGTTCCAAAGTAGAGTCGTTGATCACGTACTCGAGGATTGGAACCGCCAAGTTAGTGTCCTTAATGGCAGTCAAAACATCCGTAACAATTTGACTTTCTCTCTTGGACTTTTCTTCGGCAGCCAAACCGTCTCTCTTTTTCACATAGTCGTTAATGTTGGCAACAGACTCTTGCACCATGGTGATTTCCCTGACCGACAAACCTGAGTCCACAGTTGTGGGGGCAGCTTGCACGCTTATACCACAAGCTAATATCAAAGCAAATAAGAATGTGAAAAGTCTCATAGTATTCTTAGTTAAAACTGGAGGATATTATCTGAAGCAAAGAATTGTGTCCCTTTATATTTGAAGCAGCAGAAAGGGACGGCAAAATAAGAATTTCCTAATGGATATTGTTTTGGTGGAGTCAATTAGTTTACTGCCTAAAGCAGAAATACTGGGTCTCCATTCACTAGCAGCTTATTATACTTCCTCACCCAGCAGCGAAAAGATGCAAATTACTTTACCTATTTGGGAAATTGTCAACCTCACATTACTTTTCCTGTTAGGGAAATTTGTTTAAAGTCTTATTTGCCTAATACTAAATGCGGAAGTTTCTATAATAAACCTCTATATCTTTACCCTATATGTGAACAGACTCGAATTCTCCAACTATACAGACATACACTAGCTTCTTGCACAATGGCGTCACATACCATCCAATTTCACCTGCGTCGTGGATATGTCCAAATGGTTTGGAATCTATTTACTATTGTCAACAACTTCTTACCTTTTTGAGATATGTGCCGTATACTGCTTTCTCCAACGCCAGAGGCCTCGAGGAAGTGAGTTCGTATAGCAATCCCAAGTCTTCATTGCGTGGTCCTACCAATGGTTATGTTGTCGAATGTGATAAGAGATCCTCGTCCATTATTTTACGTGCGTCGATTTGCGATTTTCACATTTTGCAGCTCGTTAACCAAGAGAAGGCCCGTTTTTACTTCAACTTGAACAAAACTCTAAAATCTGCCAGCAGAAAATACACTTTACACCTCTAAATCGGTGATATTCATTACCGCTTGTTTTCTCGTCTCTACCACTTATGCCCATTGAATGTCAGCTACTTTTCAAAACCTCATCCCCAGGCGGCGGATGGGTCGCGGAAATGACGGCCTCAAAAATTTCGAAATTTGTTAGGGAATAGCGGTGTGGTCAATACATTACTACATTCTCCAGAACCCGCAACATGTCGAATGTGCTATATTGGGCTTTGTCCATATTATTAGTCTTGTACCTTGCGGTACTATTTGCTATCAATAGATTCCCTAATATCACCATCAAATCACTTGGGTTTTTCTCTCTTCGAGGAATAATCATAGAGACTCCTCATAAGATCATCAGAATTAAGAGACTAAGATTAAGGGTTAATTTTTTCCGAGGGAAGGATTCTCCATTGAAGCTCTTCAACTTGGAGGTTTTTGGTGCCGAAGTCAAAGTTCTTTGTAACGATAAGCCTAATGTTGTGAATGAGAAATTGGCTAAACAAGCACCATTTGATCTTGAAAAGTTCTTGAAATTGACCTTGCTGAAACGTATATACGAGATTATCTTCTACTACCTGCTCCTTAATCAAGTTCATGTTCTTTTTTACAGGTGCTCAGTGCATCATGAAGAGGTTGATAAGAATGTTAGATTGCATATCGATTATGCTAAACTTGAGAACACCTTGAGGTATGACGGTCATAACTCATTGACATTATTAGTCTTCAACGGATTCTTACATGAGCTCGAGGATCATGATAGGATCCAGATCTTTAGGAATGTGGAAGTCATTTTGGGCTGTGATGCTATTTTCAATTGCCTGATGAATCAAGCTGATGTAATGGAAGCATCTTTAACGAATTTTTCGTTGGTGGTTTCGCTTGGTAAGGCACATGTACCACTAGACCATGTGAATTTCGCTCCCAAGGTGAAGGGTAAGGATTCGCAACATCACCCAATCAGTAAGGAACAAATCCATATACTAAGACAGTTTTGGAAAATATTCAGTGAAGCAAGATTATCATTAGAAGAATTCACGCTTTCGCTGGGGCCTTGCTTGTTGCAAGTTGCCACTTTCCAAGCGTCATTGACTCATGACTTTACTGAGGAGGTAGGGAAGAATCCTATAGCTGGGTTTAATATTCATGTTACTTCGTTGAAGCTATTTGAAGCCGAAACCAAATGCTTCGAATTGCCTGCTGTTGCTTGTAATTTCGAGGCCAACCCATTTGGCCTTCTCGAAGGAATTGAAAACTCTCACCATGAAGAATTGATCAAAGAAGTGTGTTCTTCACTGGATATCAAGTTTAACTTGACAGTCACCAATCCTACGGTTGACCTTTACCATGATCAGCTTATAATGCTTCAAATACGAAACAGAACCAAGCAGAGAAAACCACAGATGACCAAGGTTAACTTCATGAACTTTCTTCTTGCCTTACATAAGGTCTCTACCAAGATTGTTATTGTCGATACCAAAATCATAATTCATCTCCCGGCGTTTGGACTGAATGAATTCCATAGAGAGGCAAAGCTGAATCTTATATTGAAGTATACAGTGGATTCGCTAGTGCAGAGGTTCGTCACAACAGACTTGTCCAAGCTGTTGTTGGAAGGCAAAGAGTCTAAGCAGCAACTTTTTGGGTTGTTCAAAATCAAGAACTTCAAGGCCAATTTATTGGACAATGTCATCAACGTGTCAAAGTGTAATCTCCTTGCTGTATACAACATAAATGAAAGGGACGTGTCATTGAAGATGAACTGCAAGCGGTTGAGAATGAAATCTATTAATAGTGCCATTTTCCATCTTGTGAGAGATAGGCGAACCAAGAGAATCATTTTGGACAATCAGTTATACAACGACCTTATGCTTGTACTGAAGGAGAATAACCCTTCAAAATGCGCTGCGGTAGATGATGGCCTATACTATGAACTTTTTGAGATGCTTCCTCCTATTATTAATCATTTAAAGGTTGAAGTGAACGAAGTTCATGCTGACATGATCTGTAAAGATGGGTTACCTCTGCAAATTTATACAGATCCTGCCACCCAACAACAATACGACTTGAAAGACTACGGAAGAGGTGTATCGTTGAAGTTGAACCATGCTTCATTAAAATACAAGAAGGATAGCGAAGAAGTGTTCTTCAAAGTTTCAGAGCTCAACTGTTTCACTCTTAGTGAGCTTGATTTGGATTATGTGTTAGATTTTGACATTGTTTCAGCGTACTCTAATGGTAAGGATGATTTCAGTGATGTATCCAGTTTAGAGTCCATTGCGTTAGCAGCAACAGAAGAAGATGAGTTGAGGAAAGTAAAGCAGGTTTTCAAGATTTCTGAAGTCGAAATCAACAACATATCAAACAAGCAAAGGGACAAGAACAGGCTCTCAGTGAGAATTCCTGAAATCGAAGGTAGAGTGGATATATTCTTTGCTTGGTGTTCCATTTACGCTATCAGTTTAATCAAGGCATTCAAGCCAACGGTTGAAAGAGTGTGTTCCAAGGAGAAGATCAAGTCTATGATGGGAGTCACAGACAAGAAGTTGAAATTAGACATTTTCGTTCAGGTGATAGCCATTGTGACCAGACTTGCAAACCTGGTGGATGTTCTCACTGAGTTTGATACTCTCCTTGTACGTGATGCTTTAGAAAGCAAATCCTTAGAGTTCAAGTACGCTAGATGCTACCTCGTACATCCAACAACCAAACTTTGGGCTAGATTCTTGACCATAAAGAATTCTTTTGTGGCAGTGAATGCTGTCATCGAGAACGAAGATGCTTTCGAAGTCGCCTGTAAAGGTATTAGGCTCAACATTCCACATGGGTTCCTTTTCTATTCTGTGATTGATAATGTCGTAACCTTTGGGAAGGCCATCAAGCAAATTAGTAACAATTTCAAGAATTTTTCCAAAGGTGTAATGGATTTTGGGGTGCTACCACAAGAAGCTAGGGGAGCTTTCCACGTTCCCACGGTTAATATCAAAACGGATAATTTTGCAATGACTTTGGAAAATGATCCCTTCGAAAATGAACTTTCATACATTTTAGAACTTGGAAAGGTAGAGCAGAATCTCAGAACCAAGAAATATCAATTTTTTGAAAAGCAAGCAAAGGTTATCATGGATAACACGCTTGACCTGAAAATAGGGTTGCACTTTACTGATTCTCCTCTTTCTACCAACAATGTCGCAACCAATTCAAAGAAACAAGCAACTCCTATCAACTTGGACTCTGAAATATCTAGGTCGAACACAAATGATACTCACTTATTGTCAGATGAAGAGGCAAAGAAGAGAATCGAGGAAGCACTTTACATTCTTGAAAGAGAGCTCTCCACTTCATGGTATTACAAGTTCAAAAAATTCCGGGCTACGAAGATCCAGAATTGGAGTAAGAGACTCGAAAGAGGATGGGGAGTTGAAAAGGTTAACGATAAGATCACCGATAAGTTTGATATCATGAACTACCTTCCAGGCCCCCTTCTAATGGGGTTGATATTTAAGAGCTTGGATTTGACTGTAAGCAAATCAACAATCCCAGATCTCGATAAGTTTTTGTTTGAGTACGGTAAGGGACAGCCAAAATTGGATTATTCGATTTTATTGCCTGTACATCTTTTGCTAAAGAGTGCAGCAGTGTTTGCGTTCTTAAAAGATTATTCGCTTCCGCTACTTTCGTTCCCAGCAAATGATGATTCTACCAAACCAGCCTTCCAACTTCAAGGTAACATGGTAATAAATGAGAAGTTAGTTCACCGGAAGGAAGAGATGAGGCAGATTTGGGTGCCATTTTCCCCACCAATGGCCCCTAAGGTCAATGAGGATAGCTTTTACTTCGTCTCAGTCACCAGAACCTTGACACCTGTGAAGTTCATGGTTGACTTGAACTGTGATATTGACACCGAACGTGCGGCTATGATCAGTTGGTGTAAATCTTACCAAGGAGCACTTCTGGCTGCTATGTCGGCAGTCGATAACTTCACCAAACCCAAGATCGATGACAGTCCCTTAGGATGGTGGGATAAAACTGCCCTCACCTTGCACGGTCAAATGGTATTTAATATTCCCAACGAGTTGTGTTTCCATATGAAGTCTTCAACTAATCCCTACGAGATGACTGGTCGAAACGCTGGGTTTGTGTTTTGTTGGAAGAATAATGTTGTTCT
Source organism: Yamadazyma tenuis (assembly GCF_029203305.1). Lineage (NCBI taxonomy): Eukaryota > Fungi > Ascomycota > Pichiomycetes > Serinales > Debaryomycetaceae > Yamadazyma > Yamadazyma tenuis. The sequence goes on from NC_089467.1 coordinate 629,255, forward strand.
CAAAATCGATGGTGTTCACTCCAGTAAAGAGCTCATCACATTGAATAGTGATGTGTTTCTTTTGGCAGTACCCAACTATTCCATGGCTGAGAAGCGGTCGTGGAGTTTATTCTATGATGAAGTTACCGAAGCGGTTCCAGATATCGAGTCAGAAAGTAAAAAGTTCCAGAAGAAAGTGATGAGCTTATCATCGGACGAAAGAGTGCAGTGGACTTTGGGGCTTCTTTTCGAGGGAAACCAAAACCATTCCTCCAATCTTAGTGATAAGGAAAAAAGAACCAATACTTTCATTCCACATTATGACGTGGTAGTGACAGGCCCCAATTTTGACTGGCATCCCGACTCTTATAAAGGGTACAGATCAGAGTATATTCATTTGGCGATTTCGGTCAAGTCAGTATCTAGAAAGGGAAACTCATCCAACAGAATCCATCTAACTCCTTTAACAATCAATTACTTTCTCTACTGGTGGCATACTATCACAGAAGCTATTTCACTTCCAATAAGACAAGGACCTTTGTTTGACGATCAACTAGATGAGACTGGCCAAGGCAACTCTAGTGCCAAGACCAGCACTCACCTATTCACAGTGAAATATCAGTTGATTTTTGAACCACTCACCGTCTCACATATGCTTATGCATTCATCGGGAGAGAAAGGCAATCAAGTTGCATTCTCTGGTATAAAAGGTAAAGTGGGAAGATGTATTTTAGATCTCCACCAGAGAAAGGAAGTCTTGACCTATGTTAATAACAAACTTGATATTAAGAACCAAATTTTGCACTTGAAGATGAACCAAGCAGAGATTATGTTCAAAGAGGCAGATGTGAGGATTGTCAATGCCATCTTCCCAGATCGGTCGATGCAATCTCAATTGGATCGGTACCTTTTTGGAACCAGTGACTCTTCTTCAGGAGACACCAGCAATGATAACAGTGCACAAAGTAGTGGTCAGTTCTTGAACTGGGTTTCAGGTTTGGATATCCAAGGAGAAGATTTCTCGTGGTTAGATCAGGAGGATTTCACTGAACTTGAAATAAGAGAAGTGTTATCTCCCTATCCAAAGGTCACCATTCTACCATTTTTCTTCACTCCTAATTTCACCTATGTTCGAGAGTTTTCGTTACAAGAAGAAGGTCCTTACCCATTCGGCAAGGAAGACTCTCACAATTGTGAGTTGGGCAACGAAACTCCTGCGGATACTCAAGGAAGACTTCTTTCCAATAGACTTGATGGTATCAGGTCTGAAATCGACATAAATGAAGATCTTTTGGCCAATTTAAAGGGAACAGAGCATCAAGGTGAAATTGATGCTGCAGTCGCAGATCAGATATTGACAATACAGAAAACAATTGATGAATACAAGGAGAAACAAGATCTCGTGGAATCATTATACGAAAGAATAACCGGAAAAATTGCTCCTGGAGAAGTCAGCCATGATGAGTCGTCTGCTTTGAGTGTTAGTAGGTACGACTCCAGGCAGTTATCTATTTATTCCAGCCACAAATCGTACGATGAAATGAAAGATGTTGAATTGTTGAACAAGCAAGCTAGTGAATTCCATAACAGATTCATTATCCACAATTTGCAATTGAAGTGGGGCAATAAAGTAAGAGATTTGTTTATGGACTACATGCAATATGGAAGTGAAAAGAAATCTGAAGCCTATTTCATGAGTAAGAGAGCAGTGGATTTGGTCGAGAGTGTTATCAACACTGTTCCAGAAGCATTCAAGCCAACAAAAGAACAAGACGAATTTTGTACTGCCCGTTTGGAATGTGAAGATGTGATCAATGCATTTGACGATTACCTAGAGGATATTGACTCCGAAACCCAAGAAGCTGAGTACAAGTTCTTGGTGAAGTTGGTTAGCCCACAGATTCAATTGATTAGTCAGAAGGATCCTGAATCTACTGCGTTGGTGGTGTCCAAGGATTTGGAATTGAGAATCATGTCGGTGAACCTCAAAGGTGTGAACAAGCTTATCAATGCTGACAACGAAATCTCAGGTACAATTGAGACAAGATATGGAGGTTTATTCAATGAATTCTCTGTGTATGTTTTCAACAAGAAGGATGTGGTCATTTCCCATCCCAATGTGCCATATGGATATGTTGATTCGCAGTTGGCAGTTAGTTGGCCTCCTTGGGTTGAGTATGAAAATATTCATGAAGATTGTTGGATGGACAAGAATCTTGTTGCCGAAAGAACTTCAATGGTGTTATCGTTCAAGAAACCCAACTATTTATACATTGACACCACATCTGTACCCGAGAAGAATGAGATTCAAGTTCATGTGGCCAAGTTTGTTTTGAAGGCTAATTCTCAACAGTATTCAACCATTTACTACATTATTACAGATTTATTGGTATCTGGAAAGAATGAAAAGAGTCTGTTGATGAATAAATTGGATAAAGTTGTGTCTGTTTCCGATGACGATGACTTTATTGGACTAGATGAACGAGTTAAAACATTACAGTCGACTATAAGAGAGTTCCACTCGATATTGTTAAAAATTGATGGAAAAAGCTTAAAGTTGAACGAATTAGAACTGGCCCAATTGCACCAACTAGAGTTGGAACTTGAAAAACGGAAGTTGGAGCTTTCCATGATCATGAGAGGATTGAAGCTAAGAAACGTCAAGAGTTCTAACAAGAGGGCTTCCAGAGCCTGGTTGATTTCAATTGACCAAATCATCTGGCATTTCTTAGACTCAAAGAATGCTCCTTTGATCGACTTGGCCCTTGCCAAAAGTTCTTTCAGTCGTTTAGATTCAGTTGACGGATCTAATAAGAATAAAGTTCAAGTGGGGATTATTCAAGGGTTTAATTTACAAGAAAGTGCTGTGTATCCTGAGTTATTATCGCCAATTAATAGCGGAAAATATCAGGATTCTGCCAATCCGCTTATCTTGATGACATGGAAAATGTTGAACCCTGTTGGAGGTATTCCCATAATGCAACAGGCCAAATTGAGTATTCAACCATTGAAGATTCAGTTAGACTATACTACTGCCAAACTTCTATTTGAGTATGTCTTCCCCAAATCCGACAGTCCAACTTCAAATAACACCCCTAGACCACGAAACCTGATTGTTAGACGACAGACTAGCAGTGATCTCAGTTCTTTTGATATGTCGATGGATAAGATTGAACGGCCAAAGAATATATTCAGGCACTTCAATAAGAAAGGCTCTCCAAGTCTGAGTACCGAAGATGATTCCTCTTCGATTAGTTCCCGCAGTCACTCGATTTCTACTCGATTCTCGTCTACAGAAGATTTGAGTTTGACAAACAACACGGATAATAAACCCACCACCAAGGAACCAGGCAAGAAGAAAGACGCTGAAGAAGGCGACGACATCTCCTTGATTGTATCAAGATCTTCGAAATTTATCTCTATTGTCGATCTTGAAGTTGAACAGTTCAAACTTCACATCAGTTTCAAAGCACCAAAGCACCTCAACATTATAGATGTGCACAACTTGATGTTGAATATACCCAACATTCGATATCAAAACAAAACCTGGTCGGGTGAAGACTTCATTCTCCGACTCAGAAAGGATATCACTAGAATCATCTTACAACATACGGGTCAAATCATAGGAAACAAGTTTAAGATCAGAAAGAGGAAGCTTCTCAAAGAACCCTTGAAGCAAATATCCAACTATGCTTCATTCTTATCGGTCCAAGATTTGCAGAATAATGGAAACAACGCGGGTGATCGGCAAACCTCCACTCGTAACCCGCATATTCATCACCACCGTCACCATTTGGCAGACCATTCTCAGGGTGAAGATAGTATGTCGCTGCAAGGGTCCACCTCACACCATGATGGAGGAATCTCATTCGAGAACCTTTTGCAAGAGATTATAGACGAAGAAGAAGAAGGCGAAGACGATGATACTACCAGTGACAGGAACGTCTCAACTAATTAATTTCACCATCAACTTTGGTAAACTGGATTTACCAAATCATGTAATATTTATACGAGAACATAATTTGCAATTCACGGAACAAAATTAGTCGCGCATTTGTGTCAGAAACAAATAAGAAGGGACCAGCACTATATAAACGTCAATTGTGCATCCATGTCGTTCTTTGAAAACCTTCGTAGCAAGGCAGTAAATACCTTCAACCAGGTATTGGACAAAAACAAGGGAGAGAAGCTTTCCCGAGATGAGAAGTTTTGTATAGACAATCATTTGCCAGATGGAGAGGTGATATTGGCGGAGTTAGCGGTAGAATTGAGAATCAGTTCTGAATACAGCCTTATTGAGTACAACTCGGTGCCACAGGGAAGAGTATATTTGACGAATCACTATATTGTTTTCTGGGATGCTTACGACAGAAGAAATTGTTCATTTGTGTTGAATCTTTCTGCGGTTAAGAAAGTTGAGAGAGTACCAACAAACTCCTACGGGTTTGCTTTGAACTTGACGACTCACAGCAAGCTCAACATTGTTCTATACTTGATTGGATTACGATCGGAAAGCGAGAAGTTTGCTCATTCTTTGAAAATGACATTGAAGCTGAATCTCCCAAACATCAAGAAACTTCAACCGTTTATGCAGACCTGCTATTCGGAGTACATTTTAGCCAAAAACAAGATATCTGATGAAAATATTGAAGTGGTTCCGCCCGGAGGTTTGGGGTTGATATATAAGTTTCCAGGAAATCCCAAAGAGTTACGAGACAAGTCCAAAATGAAGTTATGGTTTGACCTTTTCCGTGCTGATGGGAGAAACTTGTCTTTGATAAGAACCAACATGTTTCATAAACTCATAAGAGTGGGGTTGCCAAACCGATTGAGAGGCGAAATATGGGAGTTGAGTTGTGGGTCCATGTACTTGCGTTTGGACAATCCGGATGAATACGAACGAATACTAGAAGAGAATAAAGACAAACGTTCCATTGCCATTGAAGAAATAGAGAAGGACTTAAATAGGTCTTTGCCTGAATATTCTGCATATCAGAACCCTGATGGTATTGAGAGACTTCGGAAGGTATTGACTGCTTACTCGTGGAAAAATCCTCAAGTTGGATACTGTCAGGCCATGAACATTGTCACTGCTGCTCTATTGATATTCATGTCTGAGGAACAGGCGTTTTGGTGCTTGAATGTTTTATGTGAGAGAATAGTTCCAGGATATTACTCTAAAACCATGTACGGTACACTCTTAGATCAAAGGGTGTTTGAGTCCTTGGTAGAAGACACAATGCCGTTGTTGTGGCAACATATTGCCAAACACGACATACAACTATCAGTAGTGTCACTTCCCTGGTTTCTCTCCCTTTACTTGAATTCTTTGCCTTTAGTGTATGCATTCAGAATCTTGGACATATTCTTTCAGCACGGTCCCAAAACTTTGTTCCAAGTGGCTTTAGCCATTTTAAAGATAAACGGAGAAGAGCTTTTGCAATTAGAAGATGACGGGATGTTTATTCAAGTTATCAAGAATTACTTTTTGTCGTTAGATCAATCAGCTCATCCAGACTCTCCCAATGTCAAGTATAGATCCATCACCAAATTCCAGGAATTACTTGTAACTGCATTCAAAGAATTTTCTGTCATTGAAGACTCAGTTATCGAAAAGCATCGCAATAAGCATAGAGATTCGATTTTTCTGAATATTTCCACGTTTGTCAAGAGAACAGAATTAAGGAATTTACCAAGAACTCCTAACTTGAACCAACTAACTTTGGGGGTTGTCTATGACAGATTCTATTCCATTGTGGAAACCTACAATGTCACGTTAGGAAGTGGGAAAAACACTATGGACTTTGAAGCTTTTTATAGGTTCATGTCGGAAATATGTGATTTTATGAATAATGAAACAACAGAGGACACCAGAAAGATTGTTAGAGACTTCATTCACAGGCTTTTCAGTCACTGGGGAACCTCAAGCACATCCATCAGTTTACCTGAATTAGCTACTGGTTTAGATAAGCTTGCTGAACCCGATCTTATGAATGCAATGTCCAATTTTTATGAACTATACACTGATTCAAGCAAGGATAGAATTGACCGAGAAGGAATCTTGAAGATGTCAGAAGATCTTTTGGCAATCACAGCTTGCTGGAAGGACTGTTTCGTATTGGACGAAATCACTCAAAAGGAAATTGAAAATGCTATTGCCGATGTAGTTTACAAGCAGCAAAAGCAGCAGAATGAGAAGCAATTTGAATCTGAAAAGGGTGAGCTCAAGTTGCCTACTGAAGTGGATATTGATAAGTCCATCATCGAGAGTAAGCAAACAGAGCGGTATTTGTCGGCTGCCAGTACCTTTATTCAAAGAGCTTTTGAATATGCTCAACCTAATGAGGAGGAAGTGTTGATTGAAGATTTAAAAATCGAAGACAATAAAATCACCCATAATGCTGCATTGAACCCGAACGCTCCTGTATTCCTCAATCTTCCAACATTTAGAATGGTGGTTTTGGCGGATGAGACATATGAGCTTTTCTTTAGCAAAACTTTACAGAATTCCGTCCACGCTGACAAACCTCTTGATTCCAAATTTGACACCATGCGAAACTTACGAGATATGTTTGATGGGTTGTTAGCTGATGGTAGAGAAGTTGCTACTAAGGTCCGTCGTCGTATGGACTCAGCCGCTTCCAATGCTCTATTGGCTAACTCTGACGGAGCATCGATGAAATCAGGCAAATCGACCAGAATCCAGGAAGTTGATGAAGAGGAACGTGATGATGATTTTAACACCATTGCTCTCAATGACGGAGACAAGGATGTGCTTTTGGGAGCTGAGGTGGGCGAGTTAAAAGTCACCAGTAATTCCACAAGACCCACAACACAGGTTGAACAACAAAAGGCACACGAGAGTGAACATGAACATGAGAGTGAAAACTTGATTGAGTTTCAAACATAAATAACGAAATGCAAATTTATATACAAACACATATATTCTAAGATCTACCGAACAATTTTCTTAATCTTCCTCCAACCTTCTTCTTTTCTTTTCCTCTTTTATCGCCGGATCCATGATCTGGAACTTTCGACTTGGGTGGTTCCCTCAACGTCATGATCTGTGGCTGCCGACTAGTTTTGATTTGGGGCTGTGAATGCGGCACTGTATGTGAGTACTTTTCTTGTTCCGAGTTGATGTATCTGGTAGAGAAGACCCCCGGACTTTCTGGTGATAATACCCCATTGTGGCTGATTTCATCATCCGAGTCGACAAACCGAGAACTTCTGGGTTTGGTGGGAGTTATAGGTTCTCCTTGACCTTGGAATTGCGGAGGTTTAAGCTGATTGGTCTGCCTAGGTTGATGTTGCTGATAATCAGGCGGAGGAGACTGGTGAAGGTGGTCCCTCAAACTTGTTCTCATTGCTGAGTCACCAGGCGACGCATGCTCATTGCTGAACGAAGTCTTTCTAGGAGCATTGAAAGTCGAGTGTGGTCTGCTGTTTGCTTTGGCATACAATTCAGCAGCCTTGACCTGCGACAGAGATTGGTAGTTAGGGTTCAAGGCCGGGTGTGGAGCAATGGGCTGAACATACACCGAGGACCTATCACGCAAGGATCTGTGGCTCATACGAGCTCCTGGAGAAGCGTTTTCGTTGGCTTGTCTTGAAGGGTCAATCTGCATAGACTGGGGTCTCAAAGACTTCACCATTCCAGGAGACGAACCGGGTCCACCTTGGGCTTGTGGTGGGGGTTTTCTTAAAGACGTAGACATTCTTTTGTTGAGGGGAGTTGCGGACGCAGTGTCGGTGGGATAATGGTGACTTTGGGAGTAGACGGGGTTAATGTCGTTCAAGGACATCTTGGAGTTCAATCTGGTGTTTTCCGCCGTAGTCAAAGAAAGGTAAGCTTCGTGGGCAGCGTTGCTCTTTCTTCTACTATTGTTGGGAACCGAAAAAGAAGACGAGTTCTTCATAGCAGACTTCATTGGTCTCTTAGAACGGGTAGGAGATTCATCCGACGTGATGGAGGAAGCAGAGCTTCCCCCATTCATTACCACCACCGGAGCCATTAACCCATCGATGGTGGTAGTTGGTTGGTCGTTAATGATCTCAGGAACCGTTTCAAAGGTTGGTTTTGGTTCTTTGTTGAGAACAGGTGTATCGTCTGCATCAAATTCAGCCTCCTCGATACCAAACTCGTCTCCTCCAGTTACGCCTTCATCTGTGAGTTTAGATGTCTTGTCCCCATTAAAATGTCCAAGCTTGGGTGTTTCTTCACTGTCAAACTCTTCAAGTTTAGGTGTCTCTTCACTGTCAAATTGTCCAAGTTTAGGTGTTTCTTCACTGTCAAATTGTCCAAGCTTAGGTGTCTTGTCACTTTCGAGCTCATCCACAAGCACTTTAGAAGGATCAATGGACCCTTCAACAATGGAGTCCTCAGCGTTTTCAGAAACCTCTCTGGTCTCAAACTCATCCACAATGACACTTGACGGATCAATCGAGTGGATCTGGTAGTCCGATTCATCTGTTTCATCAACAATGTCGTTGGTGGAGGTAGGAGAAATGAAGTGGTCGGTGACATTCTCAAGAACTGGCTTCTGGACCACTTCATGCTCATGTTCGTCTACGACGGTGTCGGCAGAAACAATTCCTAACCCATTGACTTCCTTCAGTCTAATGTCACTATCGTACGCCGAGCTCACAGACAGAGTGTCTGTGGGCCTGATCTGTGGATGGATTAAATGCGAGGCGTCGTGGTCTATTTCTTCCTCGAGTTCCCTCAACGCCTGCTGGTCCACCAACCGTCTCTGTTTCAACTGCTCGTATTCCAAACGCTTCTGCTCGAGCTTCTTCTGCAACGCCTTTTCTTCCCGGATTTTCTTCTCCAACAATGCATACTCGCGGCTCTCCTGCTCCGGCGAGGCCTCGGCCTCCTCCTTCATGGCCCCCAACGTGGGAGACTTGATCAAACTCGAAAGCCGGGAAGACGGTTGCCTTCTGGCCACCGACACTCGAGGACTCGTCAATGAGTTGATGGAGCTGGACCGGGGGATGTTTGCACCCGAGCGGATCGAGTTGTTGCGGGAGATCTCCTGCTGGAGCTTGGCTTCAGGCACCTCGATGATTTTGATCCCGTTGGGCGTAGGAATGTACTTCTTGACCATTTTGACTTTAGGGGGATTGGAATGAGCGGCAGCACCAGGGCGGACAGCAGGGGAGTTGGCAGGGATGTGTCGCAACTTGAGGTCACGCACCGTGTCGTGGTTGTTATAGTGTTTTGTGGTCTCGTCTGTAACTTCGTCCATGTATGACTCGGTTATGCTATCGTCAATGTCATACGAGAGTCGAGACGAGTGGACGTCACCCGAGAAGTTTCGGAAGCTGGAAGTCCGTTTGTTGGAGAGCGAAGGTGACCGCTTCAAAAGGGAGTTGGATTTGGTGGTGGGAGGAGGTCTCAATTGCTGGATCGAACCTGACCGCACGATGGTTGAATCATTATTTTTAAGGCTGTGACCAATGGTCAAGGCGGCGGCCAACGCGTTAGAATTGGGTTGGCTGGTGGCAGGGGCCGAATGGTTGACCCCAGTGTATGCCACGTTGTGTACGCTTCGACTTTTACGCCTGAACATAATGTGTGCAAATAACTAGCAACAGTAATTTCAGTATTTCCAGGGATGAAACTGCGCAGTAAAGTGCGCATACATTAAAGTATATACAGAGCTGGCTAAGGCATGAAGTAAATAAGGTGAAAAAAAAAACACATTTATGGGCATCACACTCAGCGGTACGGCCGTGGCCTGGTAAACTGATGTACACCAAGGATCGTTGCCAAGTAGCTGCCAAATTTCTGGCCTTGTAGCACCACTAGCCGCAAATATGGCTTAGAAACGAGAATAAGTCCACTGTAAAGAATACCCTGGAGCAACGGCATGAGGATCTGGTCCTTTATTATGGCATAGGCCACAATGGCCGGCGTGATGGGTGGTAAGGGCTGGTCTATTTGTGATTGTTCGTCAAGATCAAGTTGCTCGTTCAACAAGTCGATTTCAGATTCGGTTCGTAGGGCGAGTTCTGGCACCGCTTGTGGTGGAGTCTTGGCAGACTCGGCTGCATACGTGCGGAGTGATTTCATAAAGGTGTTTTCGAACCGTAAGTCCGGCAATGGCAAGTTGGTGATGGTAGACATGGGTTTTTGCAGGAGCGGTTTTGATGATAATAAATGTTCGCACCACCGTGAAAATTTTATATCGACCGCAACAACATTCATACCATGGACATCGACAAAGATACCGAAAGTGGGCCTGCCATCACCATCCGAAGCAGTGAGCGCGACCATGTGAACTTCGTGTTAAAGAATGTCGACCTTGCCGTGGCCAACTCCGTCCGGAGAACCATGATGGCAGAGGTCCCCACCTTGGCCATAGACTTGGTGGAAATCGACGTTAACACCTCTGTGTTGGCAGATGAGTTTATTGCACACAGATTGGGGCTCATCCCGCTTGTTAGTGATAGCATCGACGAGTTGTCGTACTCCCGGGACTGTACGTGTGACCAGTACTGTAATAAATGTTCTGTGAAGTTGGAGCTTGCCGCCAAATGTGATACCGACAGCACCATGAACATCTACGCCTCGGACTTGGCCAAGTTTCAGAACGGCTCTACGTTGGGCGACCCGGTCATTCGGGATGCACAGGGAAAGGGTTCTTTGATTTGTAAGTTGAGAAAACACCAGGAGTTGAGAATCACTTGTATAGCTAAGAAGGGTATCGCCAAAGAACATGCCAAATGGTCACCATGTTCGGCAGTAGGGTTTGAGTATGATCCTTGGAATAAGTTGAAGCATACTGATTACTGGTACGAAGAAAGCGTTGAAGACGAGTGGCCCAAGTCAGAGAACTGTGAATGGGAAGAAGCTCCTGATCCAGAGGCACCGTTTGACTATAATGCTAGGGCCAACAACTTCTACGTGGATATTGAGACTATTGGTAGCTTGTCACCAAACGATGTGTTTGTGAAGTCGCTTGAGACGTTGCAGTTGAAGTTGGCAGGTATATCGGTGGAGTTGAATAAGGATACGGTGGAAAGCAGTAATGCTGAGTCTGGTGGACTTACTACCTACGGAAGAAATGGAGGTGAGACGCCAGAAATAAACTACGGTGGAAGCTACGGCGGCTCTAGTTGGTCGTAGGACGATATTATTCGGCCTGTTGGTCGTTACGTCTTGAGGCACAATCTGTAATATATCTACAAACTAAAATATACAAGTATCATGAGAGTATGATGTACAGAGCATTTCCAGTCAGTTGTATGAACTACGACGTATTCAGCATTCTAGTCAGGTATGCTTTGTGATCTATGACGTATTTAATATGGTTTCTATTAGAGACATATACTCCTAGTGACTCTCATTCCAGCCAACTAAATCCTCATACTTGACTAATTTCCCGCCAAAAAGATCTAATGCACTGCCATACGTCAAGTCCACCTTATTATCACTCAATTCCAGAACTCGATCAAGGTCTTCCACCAGTTTAGCACCACCAGCATACACTATTTTTCCTTCAAATCCAACCGGGCACCACTCTCCAAGCTTCTTCACCAAGTCCTCATCAATCCCGTTGCATAATCCTTCCACATCAGCGGCATGAATCAAAAATTCGTCGCAGTACTGAGAAACTTGCAATAAGAACAGTTCGCTGAGCACACTGGTGGTTAATGTTTGCCATTTGTTCATGGCCACCACCCATTTGTGCCCGTCATTGTCTGTAACTTTCCGGCAGCTCAAGTCCACAATAAGGCGATGCTTTCCCACCAATTCAGAAATTTGTTTGAGCTTATTCCAATCAAGCTGCTTTCCCTGAAAGAGCCAGCTGGTGACAATGACATGACTAGCCTTATACTCATCCAACCACGTCAACGCGTTGTTGTAGTTGATTCCACCACCCACCTGGAGTTTTTCGGGCCATGTCTGGCAAGCTAGTTTAGCAGCGGCATCGTTTTCAGGGTTGGTTCCAAGCTTTATGACATGGCACCCGAGCAACTGCGATTCTTTATATACATTGGCGTAGAACGAGGAGGGCTTGGTGGAGACGAAATTCTCAGTGGTACTGGAGTCCGTGGTTATCACTGCGTCGTCTTGGGTGAGGGTTCCACCCACGATCTGTTTCACCTGTCCTGAGTGGATATCTATACAGCCTCTGAACTTGGTCATAAATGCGTTGCGCGAAAAATGTCACCGTCTCAAACTACACTTGTGAGATGAGCGAAGAAGAAGAATACATGCGTGCACTTGAAGTGCAGCGACGCAACTTTGAGGCCAGTTTCGGCAGTCTTGAAACCATGGGATTTGAGGATAAATCCAAGGTGAAACCTGCAAATGAGCCGAACGATCTGGAAGATGACGATCTCGAGATCGGAAGCGATGAGCTCAGCGATTTTGACGGTTTTTCAGGAATGCTGGATAGTGAAGGCGCCGAAGATGACGAATCCGATAGCGCAAGTGATCATGGAGAACCACAACATGTATCCAAGCCAAAGGTCGTGAAAATCGGCGATAACTACAGTGATGCTCCAATACTATCCAACAAAGACAAAAAGATGCTTAGACAGGGCAGAGCACCAATGATGGCCGAAATCGAGGAAAAAGAAAGGAAATTGCACAAATTATCTGCCAAACAACAGCAGAATGCGAAAAAGGAAGACGACGACAACTTGGAAAACGATCTAATGCTTCAGAGACTCTTGCAAGAATCGCATATCTTGTCAAAACAAGTGGGGTATTCTGGAGCCGAGTTGACGATGCTGACCCTTGATTACGAGGATCCAACTGGGAGTGCCAGGAAGAAAGCCTTGACATCACGGTTGAGGAATTTATCGGCAATTAACTCTGGTTCTGGTGGACTTCCCAAGAAGCTTGAGAAAATGCCCATGGCCATGCGAAAAGGTATGATAAAAAGCCGGGAAAACAGAATCTCCAAGTACGAAAAGGAGGCCAAAGACGCTGGAATTGTGTTATCAAGAGTCAAGAAAGGAGAGCTTCGAGACTTGGACCTGGGAAGAGGATCTACATTTGCATCTGATCGTTTGGGGACGGGAAAGAAGGAGGTGAATACCGTGAGAGACAGAGGACTAAGGATCAACTCGGTGGGGAGGTCCACACGAAACGGATTGATGATATCTGCTGATGAGATCAGTCGTATTAATAACGCTGGTTCTCGGGGTCGTGGTGGCCCTGGTGGCCGTGGTGGTCGTGGTGGTCGGGGTGGTCGGGGTGGCCGCGGTGGCAGAAGATAACATTTATCAAATGGCTGCGAATTGTTGCATTGTACAATATACGTCAAACATGATTACCCATTTTTTCGGAAAACAAGTAAACTCTCTTGTAAACATCTTGCAGTACACCCCTAAACCCTGTTTGTCTTCCAATAATCACACACCCATGGTCAATTTCGTCGATAGGTATGGGTATATTGGTGGGCACACGCCTCTCTTGCTTCGCACTGCATTGATCAAATCATAAACAAACAAACACAATATATATCCTCATGAGTGAAATCCTACCAAAAAAGAGGGGGCGTGATGGAACCGCCAAGCGGTACCATTCCAACGTCCAAGACCTCGCTAACATGGGGCGTGTGATCTCGGGGCGTGTTGTTTCCAAGTCAAAGCGGGTGTTATCCAATCGAGGAGACTTGTTCGATGAAGATTCCAATAACTCGTTTGCTGAAGATGCCATTAATTTTGATCAAAACAGAAACACCATCATGTCCAACTTCGAAGAGTGGATCAAGTTATCCACCGACAACAAGATCACGACCAAAAACTCCTGGCAATTTGCTTTGATTGATTACTTCCATGACTTGAATGTTATCAAGGACGGAGATGATATCAATTTCCAAAGAGCCTCTGCCACCTTGGACGGGTGTGTGAAGATTTACTCCAGTAGAGTGGAGTCTGTTGCCACCGAAACCGGGAAATTGTTAAGTGGTTTGGCCAATAAAAAGAATCAAGACGACGGTGACGACGGTGTTGAAGACGAAGACAACGATTTGGACCCCACCGCTGATGGCGACACCAGAAGAGCCCGTAAGATCAACCGGGTGTTGGAATCAACGTTGGTTCCGTTTGAGACGATTCGTGTGAAGAAGTTGGACCAGGAGTTGTCCATTGATCCATTGTTCAAAAAGGCTTTGGCCGAGTTTGATGAAGGAGGAGCAAAGAGCTTGTTGCTCAACACTCTAAGCATCGACAAGACCGGACGTGTGATATTTGATGCCACCACCACCGGCGCGAAGGCGGATGAGGACGAATCAGAGTCTTCTGAGAAGTTGGCTATGATTGCCAAATCCATGAACTTTAGTAAAATCGAGTCAATGTTGTTCAAAAACGACAAAACTTTGGACGACTTGGCGATATGTCCCTCAATGGACCAGTTGAAGGTTGTGTTAAACGACATAGACCAAGCTAAATCGATTTTGACTGATGTCAACAACAAGTTTATGGAAAATAGCCAGGTTTTGGATGACAAATCTGTTACCAAGATAGAAGAAGGTGGTGGCTTTGATTTCGGAGACTATAACGACAATAACTTTAATGAAGACAACTTTGGGATTAATGATAACGATAATGATGACTACGATGATGACTACGACAGGCAGAAGCAGCAAATCAAACAAGAAGATGACGAGGAGTATGAACTAGGACCGGGAAACCAGATCCTTGATCAGGACTTGATGGCGTACTTTGACGAAACCATGAAGTCCAATTGGAGAGGTCCTGAGCATTGGAAGGTATCTGCCTACAAAAAATCCAAGAACATTGCAGACCTCAAGCCAGAAGAGTCTAAGCAACTTGCAGAAACCCAAAAGCCCTCACGAACCAAGAAAGACTCGACAATAGTCGACTTCTTTTCCACCGACGAAGTGGATGATGACGATTTGTTTGCACCTCCTAACAGTCTCTCGTACTTGAAGAAAAAGGATAAGGAAGAAGACACAAAACTCCCCCAGGATATCCAGTACAACTCAGCCCGACTTGTCACGTTATTCTTAAAACCCAGCAGCAACATTCTCTACTATCCCAAGGTTCGTAAGGCCTCGAACAGTAACCCAGAATCCCAATTCACGGATGAGAACTACTTTGCCCACCAATACAACCAGCAGGAGCGGATGGCATCATTCCACCAGGCACAACTCGAGGAAATCAACCACGACTACGACGAAGATGATGGCGATGTTTTTGGTGGTATCGATTTCAATGATGTGTTGGAGGAAGGTGAGGGCGATGAAGCCCTTGACAACAAGAACCTCTTGATAGGCGGACGTAAAGCCCGTCCTGAGTACGTCAACTTCTCCAGAATCTCGAAGCGTGTGGATATCAAGTTGCTCAAAGAGAATTTGTGGAAGGGTATACAAATAGAAGCTGCTCCGGCTGAACAGGAACTGGAGGCTAAACCAGACACCAAGAATTTCGGGGAGTTGATTGAGAATATTGGAAAAATGTATAGTCCCGAGGAGAAAAAAGACCTATCGACCAGTTTCTGCTTTATTTGTCTTTTACACTTGGCCAATGAGCATGGATTGTCGGTTCGTGGGAACGAGACCCACGATGATTTAAGTATCACTGGTTTTTAAAGTACATAGCATTTAGCAGCCGTTTGGTTATATACACGACCCCAGGCCCCACTACCTCACCGCTCGCCACGCACAGAATCACGAAAAAATTGTAATCGAGAGGCAGCAAGAAATGAACAGAATTTTAGGAGTGACACGGTTCAATACAGTTCCTGTAACAAGACAGTTGCTCGGGATACGTGCTGTACGGATGCCGGTTCTTCGCAGAATGGCGCGCTGGCCCCTAGCAACAGCGGTGCGCTCAGTATCAAGTTCCACGATCTCGTTGTTACAATCCCAGGAACAAATCGCCAACGCCGATTTGAAAAATACCACCGCCCAGCTTGAGTTCTACAAGTCTCTTCTAGCCCACAACTATCCCCATATTGTGGTGCAACGGTACGAGACTCCCGGGATTGCTAACTCACCCGACTGTACCGGTATCTACGTTGAAGCTTTAAACAAGATGGGGAAGAAAGCTAAAGCCGAACAGGTGATGAAGGCCATGGCTGCCAATAACGCCCTGGGAATGGGCGCATTCCCCAGTGGCTTCGGCTCCAAGTATGAGCCTGTGCACGTAGTGGTCAGTGAGAGCATTTTCACGATCATTTCCAAATGGCTCAAGTGGTTGATTCCGGTGGGAATGTTGACCTATGGTGCCACCAACGCCTTCAACTATTTGGCGGAAAATGGAACCATTTTCAAGAACACTGAGGTTGTTGACAAGTCGGTGGACGTGAGTCAGCTGACAGTGAAGTTCTCGGATGTGTGTGGATGTGATGAAGCCCGTGCGGAGCTCGAAGAGATTGTTGAATTTTTGAAGGACCCATCCAAGTTCACTGGTTTGGGAGGTAAGTTACCCAAAGGGGTATTGTTGACGGGTCCTCCGGGTACTGGTAAGACGCTTTTGGCACGTGCCACTGCTGGTGAGGCCGGAGTGCCGTTTTTCTTCATGTCAGGATCCGAGTTCGACGAGCTATACGTGGGTGTTGGGGCCAAGAGAATCAGAGAGTTGTTCTCACAGGCCCGAGAAAAGTCGCCAGCCATCATCTTCATTGACGAGTTGGATGCCATTGGTGGTAAGAGAAACCCCAAAGACCAGGCATATGCCAAGCAGACATTGAACCAGCTCTTGGTGGAATTGGACGGGTTTTCCCAGACATCAGGAATTATTATCATTGGAGCCACTAATTTCCCCGAGAGCTTGGACAAGGCATTGACAAGACCTGGTCGGTTTGACAAGGAAGTCAATGTTGACTTGCCTGATGTCCGTGGCCGGATCGATATTTTGAAGCATCACATGAAGAACGTCGAAACAGCCGAAAGTGTGGACCCATCCATTCTTGCCAGAGGAACTCCTGGGCTTAGTGGAGCCGAATTAATGAACTTGGTCAACCAGGCAGCTGTGCACGCGTCTCAGTTGTCAGCTCCAGCGGTAGATATGAACCATTTTGAATGGGCTAAGGATAAGATTTTGATGGGGGCTGCGAAACAGAAGATGGTCATCACCGAAGAAAGCCGGAAAAACACCGCCTACCACGAAGCTGGTCATGCGATCATGGCCATGTTCTCCAAGGGTGCAACACCTTTATACAAGGCGACGATTTTACCCCGGGGAAGAGCGTTAGGAATCACCTTCCAGTTACCAGAAATGGACAAGGTGGATATGACCCGTACCGAGTGTTTGGCACGGTTGGACGTATGTATGGGAGGTAAAATTGCCGAAGAAATCGTCAACGGGTACGAGAACGTGACCAGTGGATGCTCTAGTGACTTGAGTAATGCCACCAACGTGGCACGTGCCATGGTATTATCCTACGGAATGAGTAATGTTATTGGGCCCATCAAGTTGAGCGATGACTGGGAAAGTTGGTCGCAGAGCTTGCGTGACTTGGCCGATAAGGAGATCCGTAAGTTTTTGGTGGATAGTGAAGAACGGACTCGGAAGGTGTTGAAAGAGAAAGATGTGGAGCTCAAGAGGCTTGCGGAAGGATTATTGGAGTATGAGACATTAACGAAGGACGAGATGGAGAAGCTTATTCGCAACGAGCCTATCAACAAGACGAAGGTAGTGAGCAACACTGTGATCAAGGCGAACCAGAAATATGAGTTGAAGGATGGGGAGAAGATGTCGTAGCAGGCATCAGTAGTACCAGCCGGTTGATATAATCAATGTGTAAATAATATATAAACAAATTAATTTTGGGATGTAGAACCATAATTTTATACGTTCTTCATATTCTGCATCTCCATCAGGTAATCTCACAGATAAGCGCATTGGGGAGTGCGCGCGTGTCCTTACCGACAGTGCTCTCCATACCCGCGTCGACAAACCGCTGCCACCACGTGGGACCTAATTAACTGAATACGAGGTATTTCCCAAAGGAGTCACAGTGGCTGGTCGACGTCAATAAGATCACAAGACTGGAGGTATTAGCTCCTCGGTTTTGGCCGCCTAATTTTTCACGGGGTAGGCTGTAACACCATTTGATTAGGGGGTGCTTGGCAAGGCTGGCCCACAAAAACTGGCAGGTGCTAACGTCCCAAGACGCACGTAGGGCAGGGGAGACCGGCGCTCGCAACCGCTACCCCGGGTATTTTCGCAGAGATCTTGGGCGAAAGACTTCGACCCTGGCGGTAGTTTAGGGGCGTGCTCGCCCTATGCACCACCCGCAGTGTGCTGGAATATTGAAAGTGAGTGTAGATTGGCCAATTTTAAGACTGAAAGTCCAGGTACTTGCCATTATGGCATACTAGAGCCATTTTGGCTAAGCCGACACTATTGTATCTTCTCCCCCCAAAATCGCCGATATCTCGCGTATATTCCTTCCCAACTCTGCCGTGCTTTCAAATTAGAAAAAAAATATCCCAATTGCAGTATTAAATTTTGTGCCAGTGCGAATCATTTAAATACAATCCCAGTGCCAAAAAAACCAATACCTATAACCTACTTTTTATTCCTACCGATTTCAATCGCCTGAGGTTTCAAATAAAACTCAGCGCTTCCGCATGATGGATCAGACTAACTGGGAATCCTTCACGCCCGTCAAGTCCGACTACTTTGAATTGAATGATCAGCTAATCGACATCAAGGCTGAAACCGAAAACGACCAGTTTCTCCTCCAACAACTCGACCACAACCTCTACGATGGCGTGACCGATGGCGACGGTGATGGTAAGCATGCGCCCAAGAATGACGCCTTGACCAAGTTGAACGACTTTTCCTTGGATAATTACAACTTTGAAGACCTCAATCACGACATGAGCGAGTTGGGGTACCGCCATGGCGATGCCCCAACAGGTGGTGATATCGCCGGCGCTGGCGCTGGTGCGCCCCTGACGTACCGTCATAACTCGTCGCTGGCGTTCCCGCCCACGGGATCAGTGCAGAACACCCCCAGCATGCTCCCTCACAAACACCAACAGCTTGTGAACCACAACCAAGTAGTAAGCTCACCCATATTACCGAGCCAAAACGACAAGTCATTCAACAACCAGCACTATTATCATAAGCTCAGCCGCAACAAGCTGAAGGAGGCGTTGGAATCCATGCCACAGCTGCAACATATCCGACCCGACGTGATATTCACGCCGTTGATGTCCCCCCACCATACGCCCGCCGACTCGCGCGGGAAGTTCGCGGTACAGGCGAGCTTCGAGCCGTTAACGTCGCCGGCGTTGGCAGCACAGACCCACGGCCCGTCAGACGCCGTGTCCAAGCGGCGGTCTTCGTCGCTGGTGTTCTCCACCGTGAACGAGAACAAGCCCGTGTCGTTCAAGCGTCGCACGCCCCATGGCACGCCGATACTCCCTAGCAACGGGTCCAGCAGTGGTGTGGATGGTGGGACCCATTTCGAGGGACTCCCCGATGCGTCTATGAGTGTGAGTAGTTCGTCTACGCCGATGCTCCCGCCCCAGAGCTATAAGAAAATCGATCCTGAGTCGTCCACCACGTCGCCGCAGATGATGGGCTTCACGATGGGGAAGTTGGCTAAACAAAAACTGCAGCCACCGCCGCCTGTCGACAGTCCTCCCACGAGCTCGCGCAAACTGTCGTACGACTCGTCGCGGTCCAACGACACGTCGCCCAGTCTCGCGCCCATGGGAAAGGAAAAGCCGTCGACGAAGAAGGCGTCGCATAAACTAGCGGAGCAGGGCAGAAGAAATAGAATGAATGTGGCGGTGCAGTCGCTTGGGCTTCTTGTGCCGCAGAAGTACCACGAGCGGGTAGCAATTCCATCAAAGGCCACAACGGTGGAGTTGGCTTCGAGTTATATCAAGGATTTGGTGAGGGAGGTTGAGGAGTTGAAGAAGAGGAGTTAGGTAAAGGGAGATAAGAGGAAGACGATCTAAGACGAACCAAACCCTGAAAAACTTAACTGAAGAAGCATCGTCCAACACAAGAGAATAAAATTTACTTGTCCTCAGATCAGAGCGTAACTCAACACCCATAGCCCCCCAGTGGTACTGCCCATAATAGAAGGAATTGTGCTTATGTAACCACCTGACTCAATGAACGCTCTTTCCTCTTCTAATCCCGTGCACTTGCTCTTACTAATGGTAGCTGCAGGCGTACGGAGAACGCGCGGAAATCGACGGAGACGTCAACTTCTAAGCATGTGCAGGACGTGCGGCTCATGTCTGTTTCTCCGTCTCCGTGTATGCTTTCCTGAGAATTATAAATACCTTCGGTTCCCCAGCGCTTTACATACTTTAACTACGTATTTTAACATACAATGTCCGATTTAGAAGAGAACGTTCCAGTTATCAAGAAATTCGTGGAAAATGATGCTGGAGATGGAACCAGAAGAGAAGATCAGTACCTTACTGGAAGAAAGCTTGTGATAGCTCTACTTTCGGTGTTACTGTGTATGTTTTTGGTGGGTTTGGACCAAACCATTGTCACCACCATTTTGACACAAGTGGGAAACAAGTTCGACGCGTTTAGCAAAATCGGGTGGTTGGTTTCGGGGTTCATGGTGCCAATTGCAGTTTTTGCAGCCAATTGGGGTCAAGCGTCGATTATATTTGGTAGAAAGTATACCATGTTAGTAGGAATCGTATTGTTTGAAGCCGGTTCCTTGTTGTGTGCCTTGGCCACCGGCATGAACATGTTGATTGGAGGCCGGGTGTTGGCGGGATTTGGTGCTGGATGCATCCAGACGTTGGTGTTCATTGTATCATCTGAAATGACCCCCATCAACTTGAGACCTTTTGTGTTTGCCAGCTTTGGCTTGGTCATGGCCGTGTCGTTGGTGCTGGGTCCCATCATTGGCGGTGCCTTTGCCAGCCTGGTATCATGGAGATGGTGCTTCTATGTCAATTTACCTATTGGAGGCCTTGCTGGTCTCATGTTCTCCTTGACTTTCAACCCTCCCCCACCTAAAATTGAGCTCAGAAGCAAGTTCAAATTGATTGATTATACTGGCACCTTGTTGATTGCCGCAGGAGTGGTATTGTTTTTGGTAGGAGTGACGTTTACTTCGACAGGGCAGTACCCCTGGGACTCGGCGGCGGTGATTCTGATGGTGGTCTTAGGCAGCTTGTTTTTCATTTCCTTCTTTGTGTGGTCGTTCAAGTTCTCCCACCACCCACTCATTCCTTTTGATTTGGTCAAGGTCTTGCCACTTACGGCGGCTGGGTTCTGTATGTTTTTCATGTTCATGACCTTCATGGGCCTGCTTTTGTATCAATCAGTGTACTACCAGAACATCAAGGGACGCGACGCTTTACACTCAGGTTTGAGCACATTGACAATTGTGATCCCCATGATTATGGGGTCTGTTGGTGGAGGCATCGCTATTGGTAGAACCAGACACATCAAACCCTTCCTAGTGTCTGCCAGTGCAATAGTCTTGGTGGGTTCCGGTCTCCTCACTTTGGTTGAAGTGGATTCTTCTTTGGGTCAGTTAATCGGGTACAACATTCCCTTTAGTATGGGATGTGGTTTGTTATTGCAAGGTTGTCTTTCATCTTCGCAGGTGGTGGCCCCAAAAATTGATGGGGGTATTATCATGGCTTCATCTTTCATGTTGTTCATGAGAAGTATTGGTGCTGCACTTGCGTCGATTCTTTGTGATATCATCTACCACTCTTCGTTCAACACCAAGTTGCAACCAGCATTGAATGCTCTTACCGACAAATCTCTTATAGACGAGCTTTCTGCCTTTGACTTTGCCTCACTTTCCTCCAACACTGGTTCATTGGCAACCTTGTCTCCCAAAGCCCTTCTTGTGGTCAGGAAAGTTATGATGAACTCCATCAGAAATGTGTATTACTTTGTTTGTGGTACAGCTGCTTTGGCACTTATTTTTGGTGTATTTACTAGTAACCGTCGAGTTCCTTCTAAGGATGAAGTTGTCACCAAGAAAGAAAGAGACGCACAAGATAGAGCTGCCCTTGAACTAGCCAACAAAAGTGACAATGCTTTGGAAGCAAGTGACTTGTCTTCTAGGATTTCTACTACAGAGAGAGATTCAGGGTCTGTCACCACAACCAAAGAACTTAATACAGAAAAGGCTTAGTCAGACATTAGCCATTGTAAATATGAATACCTACCACATAAGGGTGATAGTGGATACTATATATATATTAACTTCATAACTCACCAATAATATGAACTAATTCTTGGAGTATCAGTAGAACAATTAGGTAATCAGTTACAAAAAAAAAACAAATGGACGAGACAGGAATCGAACCAGTGACCTTCCGCATGCGAAGCAGACGCGCTACCAACTACGCCACACGCCCAAATTTTCAATGGATTATATACTTTCCCACCCACCCCGAATACATCAGAACCAACTCCTTCTAATAGCTATTGAAAGGGATAGGACACTCGATTATCCCGTGTCTGAAACAATACAAACCTATCAAACTAATTTCAATTTCTATTTTAGTCAGCTGCAGTGCTTCTTTTCTCCTCCCTTTCCTCGCTCGCTTGCGCGGTTGACTCACTTGACACATTGAGTCACTAAGCTATAAACACAAATCTTCAATTATCTCACAGCAGTAAGCTTCTATAAATGAACCACGAAGAAGCAAACTTCGAGACCATGCGAGTCCGTCAGCAGGCCCCTGGAACGGGCTCTGAAATCGATACTCAGGCCCTTGGAACCACTGCTGCGACACCTGACAAAGATGAGATAAAGTACCCCGACGGCGGCCGTAACGCCTACTTGGCCGTTATCGGCTCATTCTTTGGTTCTGTCACATGCTTGGGGTTAGTCAATGCCATTGGTTCAGTTCAAGCGTACGTTTCGTCCCACCAGTTGTCTGGAATGACGACCTTTTCAATCTCATGGATCTTCTCTATATACTTGTCATTATCATACGCCTTGGGGTTAGCAATTGGTCCTATTTTTGACCATCACGGTAGTCAGGCCATATTAGTGTTTACTACAGTGTTTGTGTTTGCCGGTTTGATGGGAGCTGCTAGTTCCACCCAGATGTACCAATTTGTGTTGAGTTTCGTGAGTTTAGGGATTGGCAATGGTGCTGGGATGACCCCAGTGGTGGGAGTTATAAATCACTGGTTTCTACGCAAAAGAGGGCTTATGACTGGTGTTGTAACCTGTGGTGGTTCTGTGGGAGGATTGACTTTCCCGTTGCTATTGCGATTTGCATACGACAAATATGGCTACGAATGGGCCATGCGCATTCTTGCCTTCATAAACCTTGGATGCATGTTGGTGAGTGTGATCTTATGTAAAGAACGAATTATTCGACCTCCAACCTCAAAATTTGGTAAACGGATTAATGTAGAACAAATGTTGCAAAAAGTGGTTGC
Source organism: Yamadazyma tenuis (assembly GCF_029203305.1). Taxonomy (NCBI): domain Eukaryota; kingdom Fungi; phylum Ascomycota; class Pichiomycetes; order Serinales; family Debaryomycetaceae; genus Yamadazyma; species Yamadazyma tenuis. The sequence goes on from NC_089467.1 coordinate 652,583, forward strand.
GGTTTTAAAGAGAAACAACGACAAAACCTTTTGGTTGACGATGATGGCATCGTTTTTTGCAGAGTTGAGCTTGGTTTTGGTGGTAACGTACTTTGTCACGTATGCTATGGCCCAGGGGGTGCCAGAGTCGACTGCTTATTTGCTTCTGACTATTTGGGCTGCAGCCAGTATTCCGGGCAGAATCTTACCTGGATTTGCGTCTGATTACTTGGGCAAGTTCAATGTGCATATATTCATGCTTTCGGGACTAAATGTGTGTTTCTTTGGTATTTGGTACGCTTTTGGTCATAAATTGTCGGTCCTCTACGTGTTTGCGTGTGTAGCTGGTTTTTTTCAGGGACTGACATCAGGAATGATCCCCGCGTGTTTGGCCCAGATTACCAGAGTATCTGAGTTTGGAGAACGGTTTGGAATCCTTAACTTTTGCTTGAGTTTTGGTAACTTGTTGGGGGTCCCAATTGGTGCGGCCATTATTCGCCGGGGGTCGGTGGAAGAGTACGACAACTTTGTGCTTTTGGTGGGAGGTTTGGGCGTTGCCAGTGTGGTGTTATATGTGCTCGCCAGATACACGTTGGTGGGTGTTCGGATGAACGTGAAGATTTAGGTGACCTAGTCAAACCTGTGATATTATAGGAATTCTACCAACCTTCAAGACAACACGTTTAAACAATAAACGTGGATTATGAATAGATTTTAAGCTTTTTAGTAGATATAGTAATTCTAGGATTCGCAATTTTTGCAACCAAAGATAAACCCTCATAACGGAAACAGTTGATAATCTCTAAAACCCAAAAATGCACTTTCAACCAAAGACACAATACACACACCTTTTATCTACTGACTGCAACGCACTCATGATCCCATAATATACTCCATACTTTCCCGGTAACAGTAGTACCCCTAAAGTTGCCCTTATCGCGAAATCGTCTTCCACGACCCACAGGCCAGAGCCGTAGGCTGTAGGGCTTCATATATAAACCCGAGATCTCTCACTATTTTCCCCTACCATGAAGCTCTCACTCACTTTAGCGGCCTTCAGCTTGGCTGGCTATGTGCTTTCATTGGCAGTCCCACAGACTCCGTTCCAATTGAACACAAACCCATTCATTCAGTCAATTGAAGACCAATTGAGACTCAACAAATTAGACCCCAAAATACACCAATTCTGGCAACATACTTTGGCAACCGATCGGGAACAGGTGTCACGGATCTCCCAGGGAGTTCCCGGCAAGGAGTTCAACCCCCAGCAGTTTGAAAACACAGTTGTTCACGAGAAAGTCGCTTCTCACGTCCTTCGCTACAAACTGGTCCCTAAACACTTGGGAGTTGACACGGTAGACCAGTACACCGGGTACGCCGATATCATGGAGGAAGACAAACACTTATTTTTCTGGATGTTTGAAAGCAGAAACGATCCGACCACAGACCCAGTTGTGTTGTGGCTCAATGGTGGACCTGGTAGCTCTTCGATGATGGGATTATTCTTCGAATTGGGACCTTCGTCTGTAAGCCCCGAGTTGAAAGTCGTTAGAAACGACTACTCCTGGAACAACAATGCCACCATGATCTTCTTGGATTCGCCTGTGAACGCTGGATTTTCCTACTCGTCTCACGATGTCAACACTACCGTTAGCACCAGTGAAGACGTTATTACCTTTTTAGAACTTTTTTTCAAAGGATTCCCCCAGTTTACCAAGGTACCTTTCCACATTTCCGGTGAGTCCTATGGGGGCCACTATGTCCCGAAGTTGGCCAAGGATATTCTCAACAAAAAAGATAAAAACTTTGAGTTGCAGTCGATTCTAGTTGGAAACGGCTTAACAGATATGTTGGTCCAGTACGAGTACTACCAGCCAATGGCTTGTGGTGAGGGTGGTTACCCAGCTGTATTGGATGAGGAAACATGTGCTACTATGAAGGCCAATATTCCTGAATGTATTGCCCTTATTGCCAAATGTTACGATAGCGAAACTGCTGCCGACTGTTATGCTGCAACCGAACTTTGTAACGAGCAGCAAATACAGCCTTGTGCTGAAGCAGGAACCAACATGTACGACGTTACACTCGAATGCAAAGGTGAGAACGCCTGTTATACTGAAATTGGAGATATGGAACGGTATCTCAACTCTACTGCCGTCAAAGATGCAATTGGTGCTGAAATCAAATCTTACCACAGTTCAAACCCATATATTAACAAGCACTTCCGGATGATGGGTGACTGGATGCAACCGTACTTCAGAGATGCCATTCATGATGTTTTGGAACAGGGCTTACCGGTGTTGTTGTATGCTGGAGACAAAGACTTTATTTGCAACTGGATGGGTGTTGAGGCATGGGCTGATCGGTTACAGTGGTCTGGAGCTGAAGGTTATAGTACTTCGTCTGTTGAGAAGTGGTACAATGGAGATATTCATGCTGGAAATGTGAAGAACTATGAGAACTTGACGTTCTTGAGGGTGTTCGGAGCAGGTCATATGGTTCCTCATGACCAACCACAAAACTCATTGGAGTTTTTCAACCGGTGGTTAGCAGGCGACTACGCCTTAAATAAGTAGGCTTTTTACTTTTTGTGATATATATGCAGAGAATCGTTTAGGATAAAGTTTTATGCCATAAATAAAATAGTGAAATGCTTAATGCCAATGAGTATATAATGCTAGTCAGGCCATGTTCAATCCTCCTCCGGCCACCAGTTCGGCTTGATGATCTTGATACCCACGAACTTGGGACTGAGGTCCGGAATCTCCACCTTGAAGTACTTCTTATGGGCATCGGTCAAGTTGATGAGCACAAATCCAAGATTATCCTTTACCGACAACAACTTTCCAACCTTCAGGCGACGAGGTTTGGCAGCTCCTCCAAATGGAGACTCACCAAAAGGACTGGGCAGAAGCTGGTTGACGGGCTGGGGTTCGTCGTCCAACGGAGTGATTTCAAGTTTGTCGAGATTCGAAACGTTCATTTTGCTCAAATGCTCAATTACCTCGTCGTTCTCGTTCAACTGCAACTCGTCGTTATCACATTTCTCGAAGTTGCTTTCATTGATTTCAAAGAACTGGACTGGCACAATTCGTTTCCGGATCACCCCCCCGTTATAAGTTCTGATGGTCAATTCCTGTCCCACATAACAGCCTTTGTCGAGAGACAAGCCATTGATGTAGTCCAAGTTCATGTCAAACGGTAACAAACTGAAGTTGGACGGCGAGTCACCCGACTCATAGAGCCCATTCAAGAAGCGTCGCTTGGCGATAGTGTCTTCATCCACCTCCAGTACCTTGAAGGAAGATTTAAATTCATCGCTGAAAAAGTCCGAAGAGATGGGCTCTTTAGTGAGGAACTTGAGACCAAAGTTGGGGATTCGATTGTCAATGGCAAACCCCAAAAGGTTGTCGCTGGCGTCCTTGTTTACCACTACTCCATGGTTTATGAACTTCGTGGCACTGGCAATGGCATCTTTGGGGGTATAGGTATTTAGGTACTTCACCTGGATATGATCTAAAAACTCGTCGAATTCGACAGAATCGTTGTAGTAATAGTATGAATGATAAGGGGCCTTCTTGATCTGGATGTCGGACATGAGTTTATGCATCTGAATCATCATCCCCAATTTGCCCATGATCTTCAGATCCACTTCTACCAAGTACGACGGAACATTGTCATTGAGGTGGTGGAAGCTTTTGGGATAAAGAAACGAGTCGGAAATGACGCGGCCCTTGGAGTTTAAGAACATCGAGCTCACCCCATCACGGCGGATGAGAATCTCGTTGTCGGGGTCGTAGATGTCTTCGTGCATTATTCCCCAGTTTTCGTGTAAGTTGATGAGCTTACCCAAATTAACATGTTTGAATTCCACATCACTGATGGTGTACTGATTCTTCTTGACGATGTTGGGCAAGAACCGCGTGGTTACCAACCCATTGAGAAACTTGGCAGCATCAGGGCCGGCAATTTCTAGCACGCCTTTACTGAGTTTTGCAAGTCCCGAGACAGGAATCATGATTAGAAATGTTTTTTAGTGCTGCGAAATAATTTGTTGAAAGTTGTGTTCGATTTGCTGCGAAAAATACTTACTTAGAGATGTTTAGTGGTCTACCTATTTTGTGTTTGGGGTTGCCTTTTTCTATTTGCGGATCTTTGACAGTAGGTGACTCGGGGGACTTAAAGCGAGGTAAGTCGTCAGCACTTTTGTTGAGTTTTTCCCGGATCCGCTCGTTCAAATCGTGTTTCTCTTTGAGATCAAGGTTCTTCGCCAACACCGACAAGTTGTGCTGGGAAGGATTTCTGGACGACAAACTGGAAAGATTGGAAGGACTATTGAGAAAGCTCTGTGAGCGGTTGAGTTCAATGTTTCTAGAGTCTAACTCGCCGAAGTCAAAGTATCCATACCCTCCAAGGTAGTCGAACTCGGCACTATTGTTGGAATTGGACGATTCATAGTCCAACTCGTCATCGGTATCGGGAGCAGCCTGATGCTTGAGTGACATATCCAACGGAATGGTGAACAGATCGACGGATATCTCAATGGGGTGTTTGGTGGAAGGAGAATCAAAGTTCAAGTTCTTCAACTCCTGCTCCACCCGGAGCTTTTGCAACTCATGGATCCTATAGTCATTATCCTTGTTGATTTCTACCAAGAAGTCGGACCGTGACACCACCATTGCCTTGACTTCGTTGATGATCTTGACAAGGGTGCTCAAGAACCGCTCATTTTGCCTGAATTTGGAGCACAACGTCAAGAGAACCTTATCCTTGTGGATCACGTACCCAATGCCAAAGCCCTGGTCTGTGGGCGGAGGAATCCCAAAAAGGTACAACGCTGGGTTTCCGCAATTAGATATCAACAATTCGGGAGACAAGATTCTATTCAAGATGGGATTCGACAAAAGTGGCACGTACTGCAGTCTTAAGACGTCGAATTCGGGAAGCTTTTCGACCCCAGCCTGAGCGTTGAGGGTGTTTAAGAACTCGGATGCTTTGGGAGACTTGATCACGTGAAGCAACGACGTCAAATGTCGTTCAAAGCCCTTTCCCTGCATGGCGTCGGTGTACTGCTTCAAGTGGATTTTGCAGCACCGCTCGAAAAGCAGCCATTTTTCTGCTCTGGATGAGTTGGTGATGAACAACTTGACCAAGTTAGCAATCTCATCATTTTGCACCGCGATCATCTCCGTCCGCAGGTCCTTGAATTTGCGGGTTGTGATGGGCTCAAGGGTGTTGGAAACCTTACCATACAACGAGTAGTTTGCAATCTGAATACACACTTGCAAGAACGAGTCGGTGGAAACACCATAGCTGTTCAACAACTCAGTGTTGAGCTTAATCTTAATGGAGGTATAACTGTGCTGGTTGATCAAGTCTGCAAGTCTGGTTTCAGACAAGTGGATCAAGTTCGAAAGCTCAGGGGTCTTTTTGAACACCAACCGTTGGAATGAAGGTTTAGGTAACTTGTTGGACACAAACCGCACATCACCAAACAAACTGTACTCAATGGCATTGATATTTTTGGCCAACTTCAAAATGGAATCGGTGTAGATGTCGCTGATGAAGCGCAAGATGGCGGTGGAGTCCAGCGACGTACACTCCCACACGACCCCAGCCACCGAGTTTTTGGTGACAATGAGCTGCAACTTGTCGTACCACCGCGAGGTACAAGAGCCCCCCTGGGCGTTGTTGGACGATAACACCGACGTACCGTGGCTGATTACCATGGTTTTGTCCTGGTCGGTGGTAGGACTGTTGGGGTCCAACACCACCACGAAAAGAGCCTTGTCAATCAAGTCCAAGCTCAGGGCATTGGACCTCATGAGCTCAGCGCGGCCCCATTTCCAGTGCGAGTAGTTCTGGGTGGTCAAGGCCCCGATGGCATTGTTGATGGACTCCACCACGTCGAAGCGGGTCAGCTCGTCGAGGATTTGTTGGAAAATCAACAGGAGGTCGTAGTCGTTGAAGAAAATTTCCTGGTGCTCGCTCAATACCGGCAAGTAGTAGAATTGGTTGCACGACACCACCACGATGTGGTTGGAGTGGACAGGGTCTCGCAGAGTTTTGATGGAGATCTGGTGGTACGCATGGGGCGACTCGGCCATGTCGGGCACACGGGTGGACCCAAACAAGTTTCGGTAGCAGTTCATGGTAAGAGGGTTTTTGTTTCGGGGAGTAAGGTCGGGCGGGAGTGTTTCGTTGCGCAAGCTGACGATGAACTTGAGCGACGAGTTGACCAAGTTGGCGGCCCGTTGTGACTGGTTGGGTGGGTTCATGAACTTGGAGTATGGATCCTCCTGGAGTACCAAGTAGGGGTTTCGAGGGAGCACATCACCTCTCAACTCGCCGTAGATGCCCGGGTGGAACTCATCATTGATGCAGTTGAGGTAGCACGAGTGTCGCGGGTTGTGGCGGGCGGCGAGGAAATTGGTTTGGATGGTATTGACGAGGTGGTTGTTGAGGAACTCGGTGGATTCATTGAGGAGTTGGCTATATTCTTCGGAGGAGACTAGGGGTTGGAGGGCTATGAGGAGCTGGTGCACGGTGGAGGAGAGCTCGGGTACCGGGAGTGACGGGAGTGATTGTTCGTTCTGGTAGGTGGACATGGGAAATTATGTGAGTGATGTTGGAAACCAATTGGGTTTTGGTGATGCCTGGAGTTTAGGTGCGCGACCCCACAAATGGTGAGCGGCGGGGGAGGGTTAGGCGGTGGCGGGTGCGGGCAGTGCGAAACGACGGTGCGAAAGGGCGGTGCGGAAGTGGGTGACGCCACATCTGCTTATGGCACTGCTCGCTTACGTCAGAGTCTCCCCTGTCAATATTGTGCCACCCCGTGTCCCGGACCCACCGGTGTAAAAATGAATGATATACTTATATATACCGACTAGTATCCCCAGCAGAAGCCTATTTCTTCGGAACCTGGACCCGAAACTACCAACATAGCAACATCAATGTGTCTAAAAAGTGGCTTTCGCCCGAATAAGGTTTTGAAGGCTTAGAGAAGAATTGCCAATTCCCTCAATTGACAGGTTAGTGAACCCGATCGTAAATCTACCCTCTTATGGAACGGGCTTGCCAAGAGCAGTTCAGTAAACTTTCAGGTGTCGGAAAAACCCTGACTTGCTACAAGTCTTGGCTCGCTGGTGGGGCCTATCCTGGCGAGCAAGATAATCTACCACAACCGGGAATGATAAAACTCCTCAAAGCATAGCCGGCCCGCAGGGGAAAATCAATAAATATCTCTTACCTCAGCCAAAATCCGGATAACGCGGGTGTCTATTTTTTTTTTTAAGCTTATCAATGCTAAATATCAAATACTAAATAAAACAAACACCGAGCCTCTTATTGAACTCTCTTTCATTCATGCATATTTATTACAAAACAGCCCAAAAATCAAAACTCCAAGCACTCATATCTGTGTCTGTGGTGACATAGATCTATAAAAATCGTACTGAATAACATTGTTATTCTTGAAAAACTACTCCACCTCAGTAACTGGCCAACACCCAATGACTGGCTGTGTCTCTGGCAGCCTGGTTGCCTGGCCGTCTGACTGTGAACCTCCTCTACTCTTAGTAGCTGTCTTGATGTTGACAAACTTGCCAAGCGCCGCAGCACCCCCCTAACCACGAGTAAGATTGTTGATCAAGTCTTTCAGCTCAAGGTGCTTTGCTTCGTCCATTAGCGGCTTGATACATAACCATCCAGTCTCGGTTCTGAAATGACGGGACAACGCGTCTGACCGGGCAAACTTCTTGCCACACCCCCAACGAGTTTTTCCATCCTTTAAAAACCCGTCACATTTGAAGCTCTTCTCCCCCTTATGCAATAACTCGTGACGCTTCTTGTCATGACTTCTGGCAAACTTCTTGCCACATACAGTACATCCATACGGTTTGTCGGTCGAGTGGGACCGCATATGGGATTTTAAATTGTACGGTTTGTTAAACACCTTTCCGCAAACGGAGCATGGCAATTTTGGAAGAGTAGACCCTTCTTGTTCGTACGTGTGCTGTCGACGCTTGCGCTTGAGTGACGGCGAGTTTGTGTAGTTGATGATAGACAGGTAGTCGATGGCAAACTTATCAGTTCCAGTACCAGAGCCTTCATGCTCAGAATCACTTGACTGGGCTTTCACCGGGCCCGAGTAATAATTATACTGGGGCATGCTGGAGGTCTGGACAGGGCTAACACTTGGATAGTGTAACACTGGATAAGGCTGGTGGTGCACGTGCGGGTGACTCTGAGTATTGATGGGTGGGTTGGAACCAGTCGTATTATCCACCACATAGTTTTTGGTGCTGTAGAAATGTAATGGTGGTAATGGTTGCTGCTGTGGCTGCAGGTACGTATTAACATAGGAAGCATTTTGCATGGAATATGACCCCATTGGGTAATTACCAGGTGATTTGCTTTGTATGGGCATTTGGTAGGGGAGATTTATGTCCTGGGGGACGGACTGGGGCTGACCATTTAAAGCCGGCAAGATCGGCTTGACGTCTTGATTATTATTATTGTAAACACTCATTCGCCGTTCCCGAATGTATGATTAAAGCAGGTGTATGAAAATCCCCATGTATTGGCAGTAGGTAAAAACTTGTGAATGGGACAGAACCCCGTTACTTTATATAAGGTGGAAAATCATTACGTTGTCGGAAGAAAAAAATAATAAATAAAATAATATAAAACATCCATCCTGAAAAGACAGATGTGCCAAAAAAAGTCCCTCATGCATAGGAAGCCATTGAAGCGAGACCTTGATGGTTAGCAATTAGAAGGTGGCACGGTCATTACAGCCTCAGGGCCGGTGATAAGCTTGGCCAGGGAACATATACCATTCATATTTGGAGTTTGTGTCTACTAGAGGCTTAATGGTATTAACCATCATCGGAATAAGATATTAGAAATCCGTCCCATGCGCCTACGCCAAATACGGTTGTAGGCTGTGCATTCATTTCACCAGATTGTTAGGGGTTATGAACATGGTGTTCTGGTACCGCACCCTCCAAAATACGACCACTTCCCCTGCTGAATCGGGAGAGATACCCGATTATATGCCGGCATGCCGCCAGTGGCACCAGCCCCGTTTTGCCTCAGCCCTGCATCGAAGCTTTCGGAGTATCCGAGTGATGATCGGATCGCTAGTGGTCGAACCAGGGAGTGAAAATGATAAACCCGATATCGCTGGCATTGCTCGAATTAAGATACGTGTAAATTTGAATATAAATTACTCAGAAATATAAATAGTGTAACCTTAAGATAGGGTTAGGGGGGCTGCGGGATTTTTACGGATCGAACCTACATTATTGGGAAAGTCAAGGATCTCATCAGGTTCGTATATGAGCGATGCTCTCTCTTGCATTGGCATTAAGTATCGATGAAGTAACTGGATGGTGAACCAATGACATATCAAGACACTACCTGGATGTTGAACTAATGACAGATTGAAAGTAAACATCCAGAAATGAATCTCATTTCACCGCGTCTTCACCGTCTAAGCCTCTGCTAACCTTAGCCTCTCTATCAGCCCCTCTCATCAGCCTCAGCCATTAGTCGTCCAACATTCTTCCCTAATACTCCACCACATTATTGTCGGTGTCTGTGATTTTACATCCAGTCACCTTCACCACTATTAATTCGGTAGTGTCTGCTTTCACGTAATTATCCAACTGCTGGGTGTCAATATTCTGGTTGTTCATGTGAAGTGAATGGTAGAATTTGTGGCGGCCGTCCAGCTCTGGCACGATTTCCGCTTCCCCGTCCACCATCACTGAAACGCTGCTGAGTTGGGTTTTGTTGAGATTGGTGATCAAGTCGTAGAGCGAGTTACGTCTCCCAGTGGAAGTGCCGGAACTGGAGTTTCCATCGTCTGGTTTGGCACTGATCCAATCGTGCACCAACATCGATACCCGGTGGTTATGTTTGATGTTGTGGTACTTGGTGGTGTTGGCGGGGGTAGTGATGATCACGTAATCATCTCCATTGTCCTGATAGAAGGTGTAGTTCATGAGCGAAACGTGTGGCACATCCTGGTAGCTGGTGGCGAGATGCAAGAACCGGGTGGATTTGAGGAGTTTTGTGGCGGATTCAGGAAGCATTGTGGGTTGATGGATAAATGACATTGCGCGCGTTTTTTTCTCTGGTAAGATGGACTCGTTTGACGATGGGTTTGCTCCTATTAAAACCATGTCTTCGGATGATGCCAAGGGCGATAAGTTCATTCTGCGGTTGAAGAGGGTGCAGAAGGATGTGAAGCAGAAGAAGACTGAGAAGCTACGGCGACTTGCGCGTGACTTTATGAACAATACCATTCTACGCGATGTGTCTGATGAAGACGAGGATGGAGACCAGACGCAGGGAAACGAGCTGGTGGAAGTTCTGGCCCTGTTTGGGGAACTGTCTCCGGCACAAATGCATCTGCAAGCACAAAATCTGTCTTTACCATTCCAGGATCCAAAATTGACCCAAAATCCACAATTGACATCCACACAGACCCAAAATACATCCAAAATCCAGGATCCCAACCCGTCAAAACCCCTGCAAACTGACGTCTCTACCGTTAAATCCGCCATCCGTTCCCAGCTCACCACACGCCCTCGCATCTCCATGGACGTCCCCCAAACCGAACTCTACGCCCTCATGGAAAACACCGTCCGTGACCACGAAGGCAACTCCACCCTCGTCATTGGCCCGCGAGGAAGCGGCAAGACCGTTCTCATCTCCCAGTGCCTCGCCCAGTTGGAAGCAAATTACCACGGTGAATATCTCGTGATTCGCCTCAATTCCTTCATCCACGCCGACGACGACCTGGCGCTCCGCGAAATCGCCGCCCAGTTCGCACGAGGATTGCGGCTGCAGGGGGTGGAATCGGGCCCCATTGAAACCAGACAATTAACCACCACCTTCAGCAACATCCTCCGTATCCTCGATAACCCCGATGCCGACGACACCATGTCCATCATCTTTGTCATCGACGACCTCGAAACCTTCACCTCCGGCAACAAGCAGATTCTCTTGTACAACCTATTTGAACTCACCCAGTCTTCTCGCACTCCCATTTGCATCATTGGCACCTCCACCAAATTTACAACCCGTGAATTGCTCGAGAAGCGGGTGCGGTCGCGGTTCTCTCAGCGGTTAGTGGTCATCAACAAGTTCAGCCAATTTGACCAGTTCTGCCAAAACTGCCTCAATAACCTTAGGTTGGACCAGGACCAAATTCTGACCCTCGAAAACCCTCAATATGGTCGACAGTGGAACTCACACATCGATGCTCTCGCCAGCACCGACTCGTGCTTACGAAGAGTGTTGAGCCTCAACTTCAACACCTCCAGAAACATCAAAATGTTTAACAACTCGGCCATGTTGCCGGTGTCTCAAATCTCCACCACCTCACCATACCCATTGGACTCCCAGTTCATGGGCCTTATCCACAACCAGATCAAAAACCCCATCGAGGCCATGTTCAACGCCCTCTCGCCCCTCGAACTCCTCTTGGTGGTGGCAGCCGCTCGATTTATTGAAAAGTCCAGTTTGGTCACCGTCAACTTCAACATCGCATACCAAGAATATGCAGACATGATGAAACAGTATAATATCGATAAGCTGATTGTGCGGTCGTCGTCTGTCACCACCCACAATATCCCCACCAACCTCAAGGTCAACGTCAAAGTGTGGGATCCCACCGTGTTGAAAAACTGCTGGATGTCGCTCTACAGGCACGGGCTTCTCATCGACTATACCCCCAACACGGCAGAAGGAGGAAAATTCACCGCCACCTCCAACCGGTCGTTTGTGTTGGAAGACAGTCGAATGCTCCAGCTTGATCTTACTCTCGCCGAAATCGGGCAACTTTTGCCTGATGACAATGGTTTCCGGGCCTTGACACGGCTCTGAGAAGTCTTGATTTGGTGCTCTGAAACAAATGTGAAACAAAAAAGGAAGTTTTGGCTGATCTCTGAGAAATTATATTTTTAACCCCGGACTAATTCCCATACCACGGAATGGGGGTTAGCAATCTCTGTGAATTGCATCCCACTGTGCTGCTGCCTGTCAAGGTACCAGAACTTTTCCTGGGGTTCAAACTCGATCCTATAGTCGGGCGTGTCCTGCCTAACTGTGGGACTTCGAAGATGCCGCCGATCGCACGCATCCACCACCAAAGTAATAATATCTGAAACACTTGAAACATGTGCAGATGCAGTCCTACTGTCGGATATCCATTCAGGGGCTATATAAACCCACACGCCAATGCCCCTGGAGTTTTCTCTCATTTTCTCGATGACTTCTTTGCACCCAAATTGCAACCATTTCCCAGGTGTTCAAGAAGCACCTAAGTTTTTACCCGATGAAGAGCTGACCCATACCAAAATCTTGTACCAGACCGTCAACAAACACTTCAGCAAGACCCCCTCGGGAAAGATCTTCGACGATGACTTGAAGGAGATTTTTGCTCTCATGATCTTGAAGTTGGATCTTCAGGATCACACTTCCTCCTACAAACTCTCCTTGTCGAAGTACTACCCGTACCAGTTCGGAGTGAAGAAGGCGTTGGCCACCTTGGAGAACTTGGACTTTAATATCGACAGTCCGGTCAATTGCATCTCCTTGAGCTATAAAATCGATCATGAGCTAGGACTTTTGTGCATCCACAAGTTTTTCGATGCTAAACTCTTGCACTCTCCGGGAGACCGGACCAGATCGAGGTTTAACGCCAAATCGACAATGCAGCCGACTCCCAAAGGTGTAGCCATTGTCAAGAGGTTCATTGAGAAGTCGGGTATCAAGTTCAGTAGAATGCCTCTGCTTTTGGCATCCACCTTGAACTCGATGACATTGTTCTGCTTTGACAGGAGCTTTCTCAATGACAAGATCACCTACTCAACGGTGTTGGTGACGGTGTTGTTTGCTCAGCTTCTTGGACCAGTTCCTAGCTTATGGTCTCCAGAAAACAAACCTGACATGTTCAAAATCAACTTTGACTACAATATCTTGAATATGGACAACTTGGCTCCCGAAAAGTTCAGCTTGATGCGAGACCATCTTTTTGCCAGTCCGCTCCACCATAAGTACTTTGCCAACCCTGAGTCTGATTCTCACGTCCAGTACTACATTTCTTCCAACGGGGTGCGGGTGTTCAAGGATAAGACTTTCACCACTGAGTCCAAAGAATCCTATAATATCCGTTACTGTGTTTCGGGGAAGGCTATATCCCAATGGTTGATGGACTGCACTGATATCTTACTGGTGAAAATTTCTCAGGAAATTGGCAATTTGTTCATCAAACTTGGGTACCTTGTTCCCATTTTTGACTATCCTTCTGCTGCTACTTCCAAGGTGTTCAGGCCTAGCCATGACTGGTACTACCGAATCAGCGATGTTGGCAAAACCAAACTGTTTTGGTACCGAAAGCAAAAGCCTGTTTCTTTACTCCCACTGGCTGTCAACTCTCGCGAGTGCCAGTCCTCTTTTGACGATATTTCAAAGCTCACAGATGTCTTGAACGATCTGGGGTTGAAGTATCTTTTCAGAATCCACTTGGTCAATGAGTACTGTGCGGAAAATATCAATGCATACGACCGGTTGAAGTTGTTTTTAAAAAAAGTCAACTTGTTGTCCAAGCTTTTAAACTACATTGACCTCAACTTCGACAAGGGTTCCAACATCTACAAGAGTCAGGTCTTGAAGTTGTCCAATGACTGCCTCGCAACCATCTACCACATCTACTTTACGTATTTGTCCCCCAAAGCTCCGTTTGTGTTGAATATCAACTACAACTTGAGAAAGCGCATCTCAGACGTGTTGGTAGGCAACGATAAGGCTTTTGACAACATCTACAACTTCAACAACAATGCAGAGTTTATGTGTTCTTCTTCCCTTGAATCTCCCATGACAGTGGTGGCCCACAACCCCGGAATCAAGGACCAACTGTCTGGTGAGAAACCTCTGCTGTCAAGTTTCTGCTCCTTGCAGCGAAGTCGTTCTACGCAACTTTCAGAACGTGAGGTGCGTATTCCATGTCTAGAGCTCAACGATGATGAGTCGGTGTTCAGCTTGAGAGACCTTGCACCAGGTAGGTCGAGGAGAACATATCTTGGTAATACTCCTCCAACATCAGCACGAGACGAAGAGTTTCGAGAAATCTACAAATCGCTATTGTCTTTTGCACCCATTGGAAACGAACTTGTCAACTCATTGTACGGCCTCATGGAGATCGACTCGTTCCCCAAGTTTTTGAACTCGGAGATATTCCAGCAGTTCCGATCGCTCTTCGAGGTTCTACCAAGTACTATTTGACTCTACAGCTGTGAAAATGATTATATAGTAGACGAAGAAGAAATATACAAAACTATAATTACATGTTGTCTATGCCATTGGTTCCAAGGCAGTACCCTTTTTAATACTAGCCCATCCGATCAATCTCCAGTGCTTTTCTATACGTCTAGAAAGAGCAATCTTTTCGTTGACCTCAGTACATGCTGGAGACGTCAATTGCAATCTAGCCATGTCTGCCTTAACTGCCACCACTCTGGCACCGGTGGCAGTGGAGCCAATATTAACCATCAACACCTCACCAGCCTCCAATTTCCGGACCTTTGCACCCTTCTGACCGTCAGTCTTAACTCCCAACAATCTTCTCAAAAGGAAATAGTTGATTTCTATGTCGGTGTAAATAGATGGTAAGTCACCTTTGGCACCCACCACTTGACCCACCAATCTATCAGCTCTACACAAGGTAGGATCAACCTTGGTACCCACACCAATCAATCCTCCGGGAACAGCAAACTTCAAATCATTGTTCTCAGCAAACAATGACACTATATTGGAGAAGATGGGTTTACACTGGATCTTGCTGTTATCGTCCTTGGTTACAATACCGGGTCTAATTTCGATTTCGTCACCAATCTTAAACACACCATTCAAAATGGAACCTCCGGCGACACCCCCTTTCAAGTCATCGATTTCGGCCCCAGGCTTATTGACATCAAAAGATCTGATAACAATCAATCTTGGAGATGCCAAAAAGTCTCTCTTTGGAACTGGAATATAGTTGACTATGAATTGGTTGACGGCATCAATGTTGTACTTTAATTGGGCGGAGATTGGAACAATAGGGGCCCCATCGGCTATGGTACCCTTGATGAATCTCAAAATCGACTTTTGGTGCTCTAAAGCACTTTCTTCTCTCATCAAATCCACCTTGTTCTGCAAAATAATCACATGTTTCAACTTCATGATTTCAATGGCAGCCAAATGCTCAGACGTTTGTGGTTGTGGACAACTCTCATTACCGGCTACCAACAATAAAGCAGCATCCATCACCGCTGCTCCCGATAACATGGTACTCATTAAAATATCATGCCCAGGACAGTCAACAAACGACACATGTCTGACCAACTTGTAAGTGCCGGGACATCCAGGAACCGCACACTTTGGTCTTATTTCCTTATCACTCTTAAATGATCTGTAGCATCCAGGAGGAGGACAGTCTTCGTTATCACATTTATAGATCTTAGCATTGGCATAACCCAATTTAATGGTAATGTTTCTTTCCAACTCATCTTTGAAACGGACCGTCTGAACTCCGGAGATGGCTCTGACCACGGTGGACTTCCCATGAGCCACATGGCCAATGGTACCAATGTTGATGGTGGCTTGTCTGTTGATAATATCTGCTGACAACGGAGTTAACTCGGAGAAATCAGGGTTTTCTGGCTGTTCGGGCAAACCTCCACCTTCTTCGAACTCTCTCTTGGCCTGTTCTTCGTCGAATTCCTCTTCTATACCGGCAAAAGACACCGATTTTTTGCCCTTCTTTTCGTCTTCAGGTTCTTCAATGTGTTCGGTATCGCTTTCGACATCATGTTCGTATTGGATTTCATACTCTTCTTCGGGAAGACTATCTCCGATCACGATGTCGGGGGTCGCGCTCTCGATATCGTCGTAGGACATGTTAGTTGCTTACGGTGATGAATCAGGGTTGAATTTTTTCACTGAAAATTTTTTGGTGATATTCGCGCTACACGACAGGGTCGTGCCTACCCGCTTTTTGCAGTAATGTAGTTTCTTCGTGTGCCATGGAGACTGTGAACACCCTTTAAACAACTAGGGAGACCACCATTACGATGAAAGGTTTGCTTGTTGGATATAGAAATAATCCCAAAGTTGATTTCATCCTTGAAAGATTCGACAATATTTCTATTACATTTCTACTTGATGGTTTGAGTAATTCTTTTGACCATAAATCAATATTTCTTTCTATTACATTCTACTTTACATTCTATTATCCTAATTGGCATGGAAACCAAAGTCGTTCATCACGCTGTCCACATCCTTCCACAACAAATCACTGTTGATATCGAGTACGTCCATCTCCAAGTTCTCAAGTCCACCCTGGAGCGGCAGCTCATTGAGCACCATATGGGCCAACTCATCCGTACGCCGCAGTTCCACGGGCGTGCGAGCCACCGGGGCTGCGTAGTCCCCAACCTGGGACGACTGGAAGCCTCTGTTCTGAGATCGAATGGTATTTCCCGTAATGGCCATTCTGTGGTTGTTCGTGAACAATGGTGGAGGAGAGTTCGTGAGCGACCGGAAATCCTCTGCCTTCCCACGGGCCACCATGTTTCGATCATCGGACGGTTCACTACGCACCTGTGGGGACGAGTCGTTGGAGTTATCTATGACCTTGAAAATATTGCTGCGTTTGTTATTGGCAGAAATCGGTTGTGGATCCAAGGGGATGGTTCTGATGATTTTCCGAGCCTTCAGCTCGGCGTTTACAGTATTGGAAAGCGACCGGAGCTTGCGGGCCTTGCTGGAGTTGGAGCTGCTGGGAGTCGATTTCTGCAGCACCTCACGCCGTTCTTCGTCAGACTCAAGAGCTTCTTCTTGATACCCGTATTCTTCATCGTCCTCGTTGGAGCCACCATCATCGTTGTCTTCTCCGTTCGTGGGCTCCGTCAGATCATTTCGATTGTTGAGCTTCAACATTCCCACCTGGTCTCGTAACACATAAAGACAGTCAAAAAACGCAGAGGCTGCCATTCGACTCCGTACATCGATGGTCAAAGTGCTAAGCTTCTTTTCGTCGAGAGTTCGAAGCACCTGCCACATGTTCCGCATGATGCCACTCAGTCGGTGGGCCATGTCGTGTTTTAAAATCGAAGCTTTGGCTGCAAGTGTAATGGCTGCTTGATACGACTGCTTACCAGACCCCAAATCAATGTACTGCTTCAAAGGTGAATGGGCCAACTTGGCAATGATACACGAGGCCTGCCAGATGCTCAACACGTACACCCCGGGCAAATACTTGATGAAGTTCTTGTCTCTGGTGGAACAGAGATGGGCAAAGTTGATCAAGGCAATGGCTGCATTGTATAACCGTACCAACCCTTTTTGCAATTCAAAAAGAGCTATGCGAGACGAGTCCATGAAGTAGTACGTCAACAAGTGAACCCGGGCCAGGAGAAGTTGGAACTTTCGGTAGCTTTCGCTGCTGGGAAGCTCATCGACCAATTTGAATTCGAGCTCATCGAGCTGCCTCAACAACACCTTCAACAACGGCAACCGTTCGGTGGGGTCGATGAGCCCGTAGGGATCAATGGGGTTGGAGTTGAGGGTTTTGGTGGCCTGATCCTCAAACAGGGCGATTTCCAACATGAAGCGGATGGATTTAGGGATTTTGATAGGACTGCTGGTCCGCAATGGTGACCAGATGGAAGAGTCAAACTGCACAAACGCAGGGAACCCGAACGCGGTGGCGATGGTCTGTGACACTATATTACATAGAATCCATGTTTTAGTTTGCTCGTGGGCCATGGAAAGTTGTTGAGGAGTTTTGGGGTTGCTCGAGTTTACCACCGGGGCGTTCAAGCCAATGCGGATGGCGTGAAAAAGAGCGAGTCCAATGGTGTTCCATGAGGTGTCGGCACTCAATGACGAGGTTATTGGAGGCCAGTAGGTATATATCAAAAATGCCTGGACCGAGTACACGGAGCAGGCGTTCAAAATCGGCTCGTCTTCCTCGGTGGGGTTGTACCTGGTGATAGGCGAAATGGTGATCTCGGCCAAGATGTCTTTGATGACGGGTGAAAGACGTACAAGGAGTTCTCTGCTGGGGTCGTTGTAGATTCTTCTGAGCGACACAAACATGATCACCCAGAACAACGCTGGACACAACTTATAGATCTTTTCGGGGCCCTTCATCACGTCCACCACCGGCAAGATCGGGTGGTAGTGGTGTACATATTCCAAGTACAACAGTTTGATGGTATCGGGCTGGAGGGTGATGGTGTCCAAGGTTTTCTCACCACAAAAAAGTATATACTCGGGCACCACCACCAATTCGGACGGCTCGCTCGGCTCCTTTGCATACATCTCGATGTTGCGGTTGATGGAAGGGGTATTGGGAATGGAAGACAGATTGGTGTCTCCCGTGGTGTGGGTGATTCCCTGTGGGTGAGCACCATGAGACTGTGGTTGCGGCAGCGAATAGCTCTCGCTGAAGTCTCCGTCAGTGTCACGCAACTCCTGGACCTGTGAGAGCGTGGGGATTTTACTGAAGAGCTCGGATGCCTGGGCGGTGGTCAAGGTCTTTTTGAGTTCAGAAAACTCCCGTTCTATCTGAGCAATTCGAGCTCTTTTGTACGTTCTTTTGTACCCGGACTTGAGATCGCACTTCAAGCCCTTCTTGGAGCACCGGGTACACGGAGACGGATGGCGCTCGTGGGCGTCGCACCGGCTCTTTTGTTGTCGGCATTCCACACATGCCATTCGTCTGGGCTTGCCAGACTTGTTATTTGCAGAGTGGTTGGACTCGGCAAACAAAGCATCGGGCTGACTTTCCTCGTGGCTAAGCTGCTCGTTGAGCGTCTGGAGCTCCTGCGACATGTTCGCTATGTGCGCAAGGTTGTGCAACGAGGTGTGATGGTTTCCACTCATGATGTAGGTGCAGCTAGTGAGAAAAAAGCGATTTTCGCGCGGTGGGAAGAGGTGGGAAGAGCCACAACCATGTAAATGTAGGCCCACGGGAAAGGAGGATGAGTGGACTGATGGTGGACTGATGGAGGACCGGTGGAGTGATTGTGGAGTAATTGTGGTGGACGTAGAGGTGCTGGTGACACGGGCCAAAAGTCGGGTCGGTGTTTTGGACCAACTCTTATCGCCTCCTATGTAGAACTCGCGCACAAATATTCACTATCAATGCATGCCTGGAAAACATTAAGACTGGCAAACACCGACATCTGGCTTCTCTGGGTGTCTGTGTTTCTCCAGATGTTTAGCTTCGGGGTGACCAACCAAGTGATGGTGCTTTTCCTCGAAGAAATTGGCATCGAAGCGGCGGATATTGGAACCTTTATGACCCTCACGTTGGTGGGTGATGTTCTGATCTCGTACTTTCTTTCATGGAATGCCGACAAAATCGGCCGCCGGGCGGTGCTTGTGGCGGCAACGGTGATGATGTTTGGAGCGGGCATGGTGTTTGCCACCCAGTCGGGGTTTTGGGTACTTTTGGTGGCTGCTATTGTGGGAGTCATCTCACCGTCTGGAGATGAAACAGGACCGTTCAAAACCATTGAAGAAGCGTCAATTGCGCACTTGACGCCACACAACCACCGGCCGGAGGTGTTTGCGTTTCACGGGATGTTTTCCACGGTGGGAAACGCCGTGGGTTCGTTGGCGGGTGGACTTATCGTTGATTTCTTGAACCTAACTCTTGAGTGGGATTTGATCAGCTGCTACAGAGCCGTGTTTGTGGCGTATGCTTTGGTTGCGGTGGCCAAGTTCTTTCTCATGGTGAACTTGAGTGAAAGGTGTGAAGTGAGGAATGGCTCAGAGCAAAGCCGTTTGATAGAGAATGGTTCAGATGAAAGTTCAGAACCTTCAGAAAGCCATGACGCTGGGTCGGTGGACGCTGGATCCACCGCCAGCGTGGCCTCAAGGCTCTTGTTGGTGTTTTTCTTGGACTCTCTCGGGTACGGGTTCATGCCAGCCTCGTGGATCGTATACTACTATAAGCTGATGTTTGGCATCACCGCCACCCTTTTGGGGGCGTTGTTTTTCTTCACCAGTCTTTCCAACACCGTCACCACCATTCCGTCAGCGTTCTTGGCCAAGCGGTTTGGACCTGTGCGGGCCATTTTGATGACCCAGGCCCCGTCGTCGGTGATTTTCATGCTAATTGCGGGATGTACAAATTTCACGGTCGCTGCTGGCCTTTTGTTCATCTACTACTCGACCACGGCCATGGATGTGGTACCCCGACAGATTTTGATCACGTCGGTGGTGAAAAAAGAAGCGTTGACCAGAGTTATGGGGACGGTTAATACCGTCAAGACGTTTGCGCGGTGCGTAGGGCCTACGTTCACGGGATGGTTTGCTGCCAATAGAATGTTGAACTGGTGTTTTGTGATTCTGGGGGTGTTTACGTTGATGTGTGATGGTGTGTTGGGGGTGAGTTTCATGTCGTTGGACGCAGAGATTTTGAAGAGACAGAGGGTGTATCATGATATGAATTAGGGTAAGATTGTCTATTGTCACTACATGAGGCCCATTGTCTCCAATACAGGTAAATCTGTGTCAGAACAACACCCGCCACATCCTCCTATACCACAGCAGCATCCTGAGCTCCTCCTTCTCCGTCTCAATCACCTGCCTCATCAACTCGAAATCAAGTTCCCGTCTACCTGAATCCAAGTCCATCTCGTGCAACCTCACCACAGCGTTGAGCTTTCTCGAATACAACTTGTGCCCCACGAAAAATACCAACACCACAACCGCCCCCAAGTAGTTCTGGAAAAACACCTTGGCATTGGGGGCTCTGCCCACCGGGTACAACGATATCCAGAATTGAAGCACAAGAATCACTACCAGTGTCACCAATCCCACGATTGCCCCACCGACCCCAGTATTGGCCAAATACGGCAACTCGTCCAACCCTCGTCCCTGGGCCTTCATGCCCATTCGGAACCGAAGATGCACTAGTGACACGCTTGCCCAGGTGAAAAGTGTCGATAACCCCAGCAACGCCATCAACCAGGCAAATACCACTTCTTGGTCGGGTGTCGCCGATACGAACGCCAACAACCCCACCACTGCTGCCACAAGAATCCCCATCAACGGCCGACCCGCTCTGTCAACATACATGAAGATTCTAGGAGCCAATCCCTGTTGTGCCAATGATAAAATGGTGCGTGAAAACCCATAAACAGCCGAGTTGCCTATGGCCAATAAGGCTATCAACACCACCACGTTGAAGATCGACGGTAACACCTTGATCCCGGCCGAGTTGATGGCGATGACAAACGGAGATGCCAGAGCGTCGGAGGAAGACGATCCTACGAGCTGATCCGAGTTCCATGGCACCAAAAACCCCACCAACGTCAAGGTCACCATATAGAACACAACGATTCTATAAAATACAAGCTTTATGGCGTGGGGGAGCTCTGTCCGGGGGTTTCCCTTGGACTCGCTGGCGGTGAGCCCAATGAGCTCGGTTCCTGCGAGTGAATACACAGCCGTAATCAACACACTGATGGTGCCCTTGGCTCCGTTGGCAAACGGGCCCGGGTGGTGCCAGTACCTGGCCCCGATGAACCCGGCGTCGGTGCCGCCACAGATGATCACAATGGCGAGAATATTGAAGCCAACAATTGCCAACAACTTAATTACAGCGGACACAAACTCGGCCTCTCCAAAGCCCTTGTTGCCACAAAGGTTTAATAAGATGATAAGCACGTAAAACACCGCCACCCACACCACCGGGTTGATGGCTGAAGGCCAGAACTTGATGGTCATGGCAGAGGCCACGAGTTCAAGTGGGAGCACAACCACCCAGAAAAGTGCATAATTCCACCCCACCGCAAACCCCCATGATGGGTCGACGAACCGTGACGAGTACGCGGCAAATGATCCACTGATGGGCAAAACTGCCACCATCTCCGCCAAGCTCTGCATCACACAGTATAAATACACTGACACAATGGCCCAGCCGATAAGAACTCCTCCAGCACCTCCCACTTTCAAGGCCGACCCGCCTCCGATGAAGAGACCACTTCCAATGCACGATGCCAAGCTGATCATCCGGAGCTGTCTTTTCTTCAAGGTCTGATTCAACTCAGGGTTTCCTGGTTGACGTTTAAAGGAATTTTTGAGGTTGTGCCATGTGGAGACAGGTGTAGGGTCGGTGGAGGTGAGGGTGTTAATGATGGTGTTGGAGGCATCGAAGTCTAAGGACTCAAACAGAGTTTTTTTCATGATGCTGATGTTGAAGAAGAAGATTTTGCCTGGGCCGGGTTCAAATAGCCTATGCGCTTACTTGGCAGCCGTTACAGGCAGATGAGGCCAACGGCGGTGCGTGCACGCCTGCTGCAATTGGTGCAATTGAGTATTTTCGTGCGGCTCGTTGGCTAAATTTGGGTAAGGCCAGTGACAAGCCAGTGGTAGGCCAATGATAGGGATGCGGTTATGGGAGGTCTAGATTAGGGGGGCCTAAATAGGAGCTCGGATAGAGGGGAGGGAGTCACTCCCATTCGGGATCCCATCCCGGATCCCTATTACTGCCAGGGACCCTGACGGGTGGCTGTGATGGTGCGCGCCGTCACTATTTCCCGGGGTCGATTGCTTCTACTCACAATAACTTCTTCTTCAACCATGAGTGAACAGTTCAAGTTTAGAAGAGCAGAAACCCCAGAAAAAATCAAACAGGTGTGTGAGTTGGCCCAGGAGTGGTTTCTCACCTCCATGACCCCTGAAAATGCCGGGCTGATCATGCTTGAAAGTATCTCAATGCGCAAGGATATCACCCAAGTATACTACCTCGAACATACCAAAACCAATAAACCCGTTTGTATGGTGCAAGTGAGCCACCGTGGTGCATACTACAGCGACTCGCCCACCGCTAGCGGGCCCTCGTCGGCCCCCAACCCCGACACCTTCGGCGTCAAGCCTGCTACCGCGTTGATGATTGGGTTTGTGTTCACGGCTCAAGCCTACAGAAAATTGGGGTTAGCCAACCGGTTGATTAGTGCCGTCATCGAGTACGTGGAGAAGGAGTTGATCAAGGAAAACATCAGCAAGAGTGATAAACTGAAGCCCGACAGCTTTGCTTCGATGGTGATGAACAACGGTCAACTCGACTTAAACTTGGCCAACTACTACTTGGGTAAGAAGTATGCGTGGGTGCTCTACTCGGCCGTGGGCAACTTTTACGAGCGGTTCGGCTTCAAGGCTTTCCCAGTGGACTTGTTCAAGGTTCCCACGTCGGTGTTGACGGATTCGCAGCAGCGTTTGCTCGAAGCATTGATGGACTCTTCACCCGAAGCAAAGGCCAGGGGTAAGCATTTACGGTATCTCGACTCGTCCAAGCCACAGGACCGAGACTTAGTGTCATTCATCAT
Organism: Yamadazyma tenuis; assembly: GCF_029203305.1. Classification (NCBI taxonomy): domain Eukaryota; kingdom Fungi; phylum Ascomycota; class Pichiomycetes; order Serinales; family Debaryomycetaceae; genus Yamadazyma; species Yamadazyma tenuis. The sequence continues at coordinate 675,964 of NC_089467.1, forward strand.
GCAGAACAAGGAATTGGAGATTTTGACCGAATTGAACAAGCTGACTTTCCATTCGGAATTGACGGGTGGCCGCAAGTCCAGTTCTTCTCTCACCAATATTACCGACACGTTGGCCATGAGTAAGCTCGCATCGCAAACGGAAATGACAAGTATTTCGGAGACGGCAGGTGCTACGCCCGTGGCCCAGAGAAAGTCGTCCGTCACCGTCCTCTCCTCGGCCAAGTTCGCCATGAAGCCTGATGTTGATATTTACAAGGCCACCAACTTTCTCAGCAACAGCAGATTGGCGAGCACCGAAGGGTTTACCGCCGAGAACGAGCGCTACAACCACATCGAGGGGGCCATTTTCACCAACGAGTTGCAGCAGAAGTCTTACTTTATTCTCTGGTCAACGTTGATTGCGCAATTTGTGGTGGTGGGAGTGGGTGAATTACAATTCAATATGTTTGGCCCCACCACCGATCCTTTGGGCAAGAGAAGTGACCAGAGACGTCGTGGATCTTCATTTAGTGGGTTGAATGATCTTGGTGGCTATAATTTCCAGGACTTGGATATCTTGTTTTCGGCTGCTTGTCTGGTTGCAAAAAAGAGAGCGCTCGAAGACAAAAACTCCATTTATGTTGCAATCAACGATTTGCCCAACACCATCCCTGCTCCCATGCTCAGCGACTACTTTTTGCACTATTTGCCCAAGACACACCTTGGGGCTGATTCTGACAAGTCGTTGGCCCCAGAAAACCAGGTGGAGCTTTATGCTTCTAATAAGTTTGTGTTGCCGATGTTGCGGAGGTTTGGAAAGGAGCTGGCAGAATTTGACTTGGACTGGGTCGCCAACGGAATGTTGTCGTGGGGCTAGCGGGATGGCGGAGTTGGCCTAGGCTAGCGATGCGACATAGCCGAAAAGTTAACTATTCCCAGCTTTTGTTTTTAGTATCATAGACTTTTATGTAAATGGTGTATGCATTGAGAGATGTAGGGTAGAAGATTAGGGGTGCAAAAAGAAGAACCCATGCCGGGACTCGAACCCGGAATCTTTTGATTAGAAGTCAAATGCGCTAACCATTACGCCACACAGGCTAATTTTTTCGTCAGTAAAAGCCTGATTTTTGCGCCCGGCATCTTAAACCTTCACCTGCTATTCGATCTCCACACTTATGTTTAGGACTATGTCCGTCTTCAGACTTCAGTTTAGAACTATCGCCATCTCCAGACTCTCTCCAGAATTTCTCTACAACTATCTCCGTCTCCAGAAGTTCCTACCCATACACCCACTTCAGAAACTGTTCTCTACTTTCTCTCATACAACATGTATATTTTATATTATGAATTCAGCCAGCAAGCCAACCACCTAGAAAAGTGCATCCAACGTACAACAAATACAAAGTGCACCCAAGCAAGCTGCCAAGCACCCTCCAGATCCAGATCCACCAGACTGCTGTTGCACATACATAGGCTGTTGTTGTTGATAGTATCCTCCTTGTGGTTGTTGGGGGTAGCCGCCTCCGTACCCTTGCTGGGGGTATCCCTGTTGTTGTTGGTAGCCACCGCCGTACCCTTGTTGACCACCATATCCTTGTTGACCATATCCCTGTTGACCTCCGTATCCCTGTTGGTTACCACCAAAGCCTCTATCACCGGCACTTTGACCGGAAGGCGGATGACTTGGAGGTGCGTAGTTGTCTGATGGTTTGGAATTGGACCATTCTGGTGGAGCTCCGGTGGGAGCAGAGTAATCTTTTCCTGACATTTATTAGTTTGTAGTGGTGGTTGTGAGGAAATTCACAGATTATGTTGGTGCGAGTAAATGCGAGTGCGGTCCTGCATCCCGGTTGAAAGTCAGACAGCCAAGACAACCATAATATGACTTCCTGGGAGTTGATAATCTACGTAAATGGGAGTGCAAGTAGGCGATGTCATGGTAAATGACTGACCAAAAGACGGAAACTACGGCTGGAAACAATAGGTCAAAATAGTATCATTTCTTTTGGTATCGCCAAAGCCTTCTCGAGTCATGCGTGGTAGATCGGGGGATCTAGGGCATGCTCACGTGCTTTCTCGTAGGGCTGTGGGTGCGACTGGGGAGATTTGGAACCCCCTGGTAGGCGCACCCCCGGTGAATTCCTCGCCCGCCACGACCCACGATTTTCTGCGATACTCACAACTGAAAATTTTCATCGCACTGAGTTTTCACCAGACTTTTCCCAATAGTTATTCATCAGTAAATTCAAGTTAATATGGCTGAAGTTGAAGAAGTTCAAGAAGTTCCAGTGATCCAAGAAGAACTCAAGCTCGTTGAATTGGCCACCGCCATTCCTGCTGACGTGCAAGCTGCTCAAGCTGAAGTCAAGTTGTTCAACAAATGGTCTTTTGAAGACGTTGAAGTCAAGGACGTTTCCTTGGTTGACTACATCCAAATCGCCCAACCAGTGTTTGTTTCCCACACTGCCGGTAGATACGCCGCCAAGAGATTCAGAAAGGCCCAATGTCCTATTGTTGAAAGATTAACCAACTCTTTAATGATGAACGGTAGAAACAACGGTAAGAAGTTGAAGGCTGTCAGAATCGTCGAACAAGCCTTGGAAATCATCCACGTTGTCACCGAACAAAACCCATTGCAAGTTGTTGTTGACGCCATTGTCAACTCTGGTCCAAGAGAAGACTCCACCAGAATTGGTTCTGCTGGTACCGTCAGAAGACAAGCTGTTGATGTTTCTCCTTTGAGAAGAGTCAACCAGGCTGTTGCTTTAATAACCATTGGTGCTAGAGAAGCTGCTTTCAGAAACATCAAGACCATTTCTGAATGTTTGGCTGAAGAGTTGATCAACGCTGCCAAGGGTTCTTCTACTTCTTATGCCATCAAGAAGAAGGACGAATTGGAAAGAGTTGCCAAGTCTAACCGTTAAGATATCTACATTTATATCGTGTATAATATCTCCAAAACCTTCATTGTTAATAAACATATTGTTAAACGGGTGATCATAGTAGCCAGAAGAACATACCCAGGTTTTATTATCGTTTATTAATCTCTACACTTTATAATCATCATTCTAATTGTCTACCCATTACGCTTTTATGATTGTGCTTGTTATTGCTCTTATTGCCATTATTGTTTGGTACCGTCAGTGCCATGCTAAACTTTAATCGGGTAAAACATCCGAATGAAAAAACTCCCTACACTGGCCCTCAATAACACCTCGTACCGCTCGATTCTCTCCGTCAACAATACAATGTCCGCCTTCTCTTCGTCCGTCTTTTGCAATTCTGCCACCGTCAAATACCGGCACCGCAGTCCCGTAAGCTCTTGTAAAGTATTGATAGAACATGCTAATCTGGCCCTGATCACCTTATTCACCAAGTGCAGCCTGATTAGCAACGCCAACGTCGAACACGTAAAGAAACACACTCCCACAAAAATCTGAAGGTGCAAATATGGCTGGGTGGAGTTGGATCTGGTCAATGCCAACGCGATCACTTCTGCCACCAACGACGGAATTGAAACGGCAATGTTCATAGCTGACCATCCAGCAGGGAGCTTGCTAGGATCTCCAAGAATATCTGAACACACCGGCTGACTCATAAGAGTACCGATGCCCGCAACACCTCCAAGAATTAAACAGAACGGTACCATGGCTGCAAAAGAACTGGCATTGATCCAAAATGCCAAAATCCATATACAGATGAGCAAAGGAATAAGTACGGCCACATTGCTTCTTCCAGCCCAGTCGGCCACAAATCCAAAACCAGGACGTCCCACGATCTGGCCAATATTCAAGATGGCTGTCAAAAGTGTAGCCTTACTGGATGATAATCCAATCAGGGTAGCATACGACGATACCGAAAACAACACCACCACGTACGCAGTCATAGCTATCAGAAACCACACACACCACACCATCATGGGCCAAGTGCTGAGAACCGAGAAGTCAAAGATCAACTTGAAGTTGTCTCGAATAAACTGTTTCAGAAGTCTCTGTTTGAAAGGTAAGGTTTTTCCGTACCGAGGCTTCAACAAAAAACACGGTAAGGCCGCCACCAACGCCATCAACGCCGCCAAACGCAACCCCCACCGCTGGTTTCCAGTCATCTCAAACACCTTATGAATACTCAACGAAAATACCACTCCTCCCGACCCAGCACCAGAAATACAGATGCCGAAGGCAGTAGCGCGATGCTTGTCAAACCAGGTTGGTAACACCAAAGTGGCCGGAATAAACAACATGCTGAACGACATCCCCACAATGACACCCTGACACACATAGAGCTGCCAGATTTTGGTGGCAAATGACGCCAAGATGTACCCAGCCGTCTGAAGGGTGATGCCTAGAGCGGTGATGGCCTTTATGCCTATAACCCGATATAACATCGATACAAACGGGCTGCAACCCTGCGCAAGGCACACCACCAAGCCTCCGATCAACGCAAAGTCGTACTTGGTGGCTCCCGGGAACACGTTGGCATCGATATAGTATTGTAAAAATACTCCAAACGAGGCATTACTACCCCAGGTTGCAAATACCGATAACATGGCAATGATGGCAATGACCCACGCATACCCTTCGTCGGGTGGTGGGATGTTCTCTTCCTCTTCCACGTCTACTTCCGATAACTTGAGCTCCTTTTCTCCAACCACCTGCTCTTCATCGGCAATGGTGGTGTTCTTTCGGGAGATGGCCTCGAGCTCTTGTGCGATAACAGCATCTGGCACTCCGGTGTCTCGGTACTCGTGAGCCACGGCCGCATCCTGGATCCGGTCGTCTCGAATTCCTGAGATGATTCGAGAGAGCTCTGACACGTTGGTACGTTGGCGGTGGAGAATTTCCGATTCAGCATCGTCATCAGCAGCCTTTTCGGACTCCAAAGAAGCTCTCAGCCCCGTGTCAGGCGCGTATGCCTGGTACCGCTTATTGGAAACACCGCTACTACCCGACAGCGCATCGGTGTAGTGGGTAGAATGTGTAGACATGGAGACTGTTAAAAAAAACCTGGAGCCTGAAAAGCGCCTTGCATTTGGGGGTCTTTATACTTTTTCAAGTGCAAAAGCGATATGCGCATTGGAAAGGCTTTTCGGAATGCAGTCCCGCTATTACCTATGAGTCAACCGCCATGAATAAATACCGGGGTTTGGGGAAAAAAATCTTAAATTATGAATCAGCCCCTGTGCGTGCCATGATATTGGCTCCTGTGACTGCTGGTGGTATTTTTGTACTTTGATAGACGTTAGAAAATGTGTCAAATAGAATCTGGGGGGAGGGGCGTGGGGGGGCCAAACCTCCCGAAGTTTTGTGCATAATGACAGGCCAGGCTTACTAAGCTACATGCCAATTTGGTACTGAACGACCAACTGGCACTTTTTGTTATTGCCGACTTGTGCTGAAGCTACCACGAGTTCTAACCGACCCCCACCGTCGTGCTGAGTAATCTGGTGCGGTTGTTGCGGGTGACAAGGTCAGTAGTAGTTAGCCATGTGGTAGTGGCCGATTTATGATGATGCCGTACAAATTCCGTGAAAGTGGCAGTGGCAATGGAATTTGGACGAGTATCCTGGGTTTGGTGGCACTGTCGCTGATCGATCTTGGATGTGAAAGAGAATTACGAAATTGAACATTTAAATTGTGTTTTGAATCAAATTTGCAACATTCACAATTTCAATCAATTATTGAGACTCTCCAGCTAATCCACCTGGAGAATGTAAAAAAATCAAAAACTTTGGAAAAACCACCCTCTTCAAACTCTGCGCTGACAGCTCGAAACAAGGAACTTTCAACAAAAGACCTAGATGTTCATACACAGGCCCCTTTTGGTATGTCCTGATTTTGATCACAGGGCGCGGAAACTAATCAGTAATTCTCGCGAGACAATTATCATCGATACTCCTATCTCCATTAAATTAACACCCGTGCACCCACACAACATAGCCGTGCAATATTCTACGGACAGAAACACCACACCATAAGCACAACCATCATATTTCTCACCGTTCAAATCCATTATGTCTGGAGGATCTGATTTCCTTTCCAAGGGGATAGACCTCGTTCAAAAGGCTATCGATGCTGATACCGCCACACGGTACGAAGAAGCCTACAAATTGTACTACAACGGCTTGGATTACCTTATGCTTGCCATCAAGTACGAAAAAAACCAAAAGTCCAAGGAATTGATTCGGTCCAAGTTTACTGAGTATCTCACCCGAGCTGAACAGCTCAAAGACCATTTGGAAAAACAGCTGCTGAAGTCCAACTCGGCCGAAAACTCCTCCACCAATGGGTCCACCAAGGCCCGGAAACCAGGCGAAACTAGTGGTGATGACGACGACGCCGATACCAAGAAACTCAGAGGTGCTCTTGCTGGGGCTATTCTCTCTGAGAAACCAGACGTTAAGTGGAGCGATATTGCCGGGTTGGAAAGCGCCAAAGAAGCGTTGAAAGAAGCAGTGATCTTGCCCGTCAAGTTCCCCCAGTTGTTTAAAGGCAACCGGAAACCCACCTCGGGTATTCTCCTTTACGGGCCTCCAGGTACTGGAAAATCGTACCTCGCGAAAGCGGTAGCCACCGAAGCCAATTCGACTTTTTTCTCTGTGTCATCCTCGGACTTGGTTTCCAAGTGGATGGGAGAGTCTGAGCGGTTGGTGAAGCAGTTATTCACCATGGCCCGTGAAAGCAAGCCGTCGATCATCTTTATTGATGAGGTGGATGCCTTGTGTGGGCCTCGAGGTGAGGGAGAAAGTGAGGCTCTGAGAAGAATTAAAACCGAGCTCTTGGTGCAAATGAACGGGGTGGGTAACGATTCCAGTGGCGTGTTGGTGTTGGGGGCCACGAACATCCCATGGCAATTGGATGCAGCTATTAGACGGAGATTTGAAAAGAGAATCTATATTCCTTTACCTGATGAAGATGCCCGAACCCGGATGTTCGAACTCAACGTGGGGGACGTGCCGTGTGAGTGTAACGCCCAGGATCTTCGGGCATTGGCATCCATGACCGACGGCTACTCGGGTCATGATATTGCGGTGGTGGTGAGAGACGCATTGATGCAGCCCATCCGGAAGATTCAGCAGGCCACCCATTTCAAGCCGGTGCAAGACCAAGATGGCAATAGGAAACTCACTCCATGTTCGCCTGGAGACGAGGGGGCGGTTGAAACCAACTGGATGGACATTGGCACCGACGAGTTGCAGGAGCCGGACTTGACGATAAAAGACTTTATCAAGTCCATCAAGAGCAACAGGCCTACTGTGAATGCCTCGGACATCGAGAACCACATCAAGTTCACCGACGACTTTGGACAGGAGGGAAATTGATGGCTCCGGTAGTCCAGTTACAGTTACAGTCTTAATATCATTTTCTATTATACACTAATCATTCGTCCCTCATGGGTGAGCGAGATCTGTCTCTTGTAGGGCTTCTTGACCGGTCTATACGAGCCATTGCGTCTGCGAAAAGGTCTTCCACTTCTTCCCGTCCCCTTGGCCTGGCTCGAGCCTGAAGCTTATCGGCAAACAAATCATCACTGTAGTCACGTTGATGACGACGTTTCTTGGGATTGATGGGTCTCTTTTTGTGGGGTCTTCTCTCGGGTTCTCCGTGCAATAAATAGTACCGAGAATACACCGCCGCATTCTTCACCTTTCTATCTGACTGGAAACTAAGCCTGGCATACAACACCACCGCCGACTCGTCTTCGTCCATGTTCGAGGTTTGGGCCTCCAGCGTCTCTGTTTCCACCCCCAACCGATGGGCCAATGTGGTTCGCTTTTGAAACTCAATCACCGGGGTGTATGGTTTGGTTTCTCTCTCTTGCACCAACAAGTTCACCTGATAGATCACTGGCATTGGCACCACCGCGGGGTTGGCTCCGGTGATGGATATCTGGTCGAGGGCGTGGGTAGCATCTTCGTGGGTGGTGAACACAATGTTCACCGCACCATCGTTAATCCACTGAACCCTGAACTTACGCTGAGCATCGCCCAGCACCGGGGTATACGTGGTGGTCGGGAGGCCCGACTCCTCGTTGTTTTCGGTCGTCACCACGTAGTTGACGTAGTAATTGATAAACGCTTCGATGTTTTTGGTGGACAACGAGTTGACACCACGAATGTGGATGGCTTCGGGTCTCAAAGTCTCGGAGGTACCATTGACAGAGACGTCCACGGTCTGTTCGGCCAACCGCTTCGCTCTGTCGTTCTCGTCCTCGATACTTTGCACAAGCAAACCCCCGTACGGCGCTGGTTCTGGTATTTCGTCTGTCATCTGGTGTTGGTGAAGAGTGAGCGCGGTGAAATTTTTATGAGACTTGGGAGACACAAAAAGCTAGGTCGTAGATTAAATTACATTACTGGGGAATATGGGCGTCTTTGGGGGGAGGTATTTTCTATTGTTCCATCTCGATGGCCTCAACCGCCTCATTTTCGGGGACAGCAGCGGTGGCTGTGTCTGTGGCTTCTCTAACAAACAAAACGTTGTTACACCGTATAAACACCTCTCCCACCGTTTCGGCGGTCTTCTTACCGTCGACGTACGCGGTCTCGGATGCGTCATCCAACTGGAAGTTCATGTAGTTGTCCACAGATACAAGGTTGCCTGTGTACTCCGTTTTGTTCCATTTGAGTCTGACAATCACCCGCTTGTTTAGAAGCGTTTTGAGAAACGGTTTGGGGTTGATGGGGTTGAACTATAGCGGTTAGTAAGATGCTTGCGTGGACCCCTCGTGCGAGCGTTTGGGGGAATTAATCGTGGTACATACTGAAGTTGAAGACATGGTTGGTGATGAAAAATCCTGTCGCGCACTGATTTTTCATCTCAAATCAACACATACACCTCAAGCATCATGAACCAAACCCATCGGATCTTGTGTATAGGGGTTCTCGTGCGGTTCCTTTTGCCCACGTTGTTTCCGTCCATTCCCTTTAAGCTCTCCACCGTGGTGGAGTTGGCCACGCCCATCAATTCATACACGTCTCTCCAAGAAGCGTTTTTCTATCTTCAGCACAGCATAAATCCATATGATGGGGGTGTCAACCATCACCCACCGCTCCTTGTGGCATTCTTTGGCCTCTTCAAGTCCCAGCTTCCCGACTCCGTCTTTTTGACGGCTTGCAATTTGCTCTACTCGGTGGTTGACGTAATAATAGCATTGAGGTTGGCCAGCCTCAACCGCTGGTATAACGCCAGAGTGTCCAAAAAAACTGGCGAGCCAGTGGCGCCATTGAGCGATGCGTTGATGGTTTCGTTCTACTTGTTCAACCCGTTGATTATTCTCACCAACTTGTCTCACTGTACGCTTGTGTTTTCACAGTTGTTCATAATTGAATCACTCCACCAATTGACCTCCAACACGAATCTTGCCAGAGCCATGGTCAGCTTGGGGATCGCTACGTACCTCTCGGGTAGCCCGGTGCTCATGGTGGTGCCGGTATTGGCGTTGGCGTATGTGAGTTTGCCAAAACACAAGTGGGAGAACGTCTACATTCAAGGTACAGTGGTGTTTTTCATGACCTGTGGGTTATTGGTGTTTATCTCGGCCATCTGGACGTCGTCAGTGGCGTTCTTGGACCAGTGTTATGGGGTTATTATCAGATTCGACAAGATCCAGCCAAATGTGGGGCTTTGGTGGTACTTTTTCACGGAGATGTTTGACTTTTTCACACCCTTCTACATTGGTGTTTTCAACTTATTTTCCATGATATTCATCGTGCCACTCACGATAAGGTTCTTTGAGTACGAGGATAAAGACCCCAAAAAGGCGTCTGTCAAAACTGGAGATGCGTTTCTTGCGGTATACTTGTGCTACGTATGGATGTCGTTCCTCAAATCGTATCCTACAGTCGGAGACTTTGGCCTTGCCATCTCTTTGGCTCCTATTTTCGCAGCCACGGTTCTTCCTTACTGCAAACTCGTATACATCACGGCCCTCACACTTCTTGTGTGTCTAATTCTTTCGCCCATCTTCTACTACTGTTGGATTGTATTGGGAAACGGTAACTCCAACTTCTTCTACAGTATCAACTTGGTGTGGGGTGGCGTACACATCTTGGTGCTCATCGACTTTACATGGGGTCAGCTTATCAGAGAATACTGCCAGGAACATGATATCTCACCGGAACAACGTCATGTGATCAGATTGACCCAGTTATAGTTATAGCCAAAATACAAACCAGTTCGCATTATTTCTGCCAATCAAGAGTCGAGGAATTTGAATTTTTTCCATTTCTCACTCAAAAGTTTTCAAACAAAACTTACCAGATTATCATTCCAAAAACCATGATGTCCCGTGCAGCTTTCCGCTCCTACAGCTCCGCCGCTGCACCTTTGAAGGTGGCCGCCAGAGATGCCCCAGGAAACTTGACCACTCTCTCAGTGATTGTTAACAACGCTGGTTCCAAGGCTGGGAAATCAGGTGTAGCACACTTGTTATCCAAGTTCAACTTCATGAATACCGAATCCAAATCAGCCTTAAGATTCACCAGAGAAAGCGAATTGTTGGGTGGTGTGGTGTCTACCGATGTCACCAGAGATGCCATTGTTTTGAAAACTCAATTTTTGAAGGAAGACTTACCTTACTATGTGGAAGCCTTGGGTAACGTTCTTACCAAAACCTCGTTTAGACCCCACGAGCTCCCAGAAACTGTCTTGCCTGCTGCCTTGAACGAGTACGAAAACGCCCATGCCTCCAACGCCTTTGTGGCCTCCGAAGCTTTACACGAAATCTCCTTCAGAAGAGGTTACGGCCATCCTTTATACTACGACGGTACCAAAACCTACACCAGCGAAGATGTGGCCCAGTTTGCTTCCGAAGTGTACACAGCCGGAAACGTGTCGATTGTGGCCTCGGGAGCCGTTGAAGCTGACTTGGTCAAATTCATAGGTGAATCGGCCTTCAGTGAATTACCTACCGGATCCACCTCCGCTGTCGCCGTCAAGGCTTACACTGGCAAAGAAGCCAGAGTGAGAGTCTCTGGCCAGTCATTGGCGGTGATTGGAGTGCCAATCAAACCAGCTGAATTTGCCAAGTATGACATTTTGTCTGCCACCATTGGCTCTGCCTACTTACCAGCCACCAACACTCCACTTTTCCAGATCCCTGGTGCTTCTTCGCAAGTGTACAAATACCAGGACGCCGGTTTGTTCGTGGTGTCGGTTGCCGGCTCGGACTCTGCTGTGGTTGCTGAAGGCATTAAAAAGGTCAAGGCAGTGGTGGACTCCATCACTGCGTCCGACTTATCCAAATCCGTCAAGGCCGCCAAGTTGGCAGTAGCCTTGGAGTCCACTTTGGAATCGCCTTTGGAATACGCCATTGATGCCTCTGCTGCCAAGGGTGGTAAGTTGAGTTCGTTCAACTATGTTGCCGTTGGTGATGTAGATGTGTTACCATTTGCTGATGAATTGTAAGTGGACTGCCTGTCGTAAATAATGCATTAATTTATTATTCCCTATATATACCGGGGTACCTGGTTGTTAGTCTGAAAAAACAAACTAATATAAATAACATTCTGTACAGTTAGTTTGAAAAGCGAACTATGATATTCTGTATTGGGTCGGTGCGAAAAGCCAAAAATTTTTCAGTCTCATCTATCACCAGCATTACCAATCACCATGTCTGACATCGAAGAAAACGCATACAACGACGCGCCCGAAAACTACGACGACTTTGATCAGGCTGATCACTTCTCCGAGAATGAGTTTGAAGATCCTGAACCCGAAACCAATGGAGATGTGGACATGAAAACAGAAGATGGACGCACCATCATCAATGGAGGAATTGGACCTGATGAGTCCAAACCCCGGGCCAAGACCACGGCCGAGCTCGCCATACCCAAGCACCAGAGAACAACCACGCCGTATATGACCAAGTACGAAAGAGCCCGGGTGTTAGGAACCAGAGCTTTACAAATCTCGTTAAATGCGCCGGTATTGGTGGACATTGAAGGTGAAACTGACCCACTACAAATCGCCATGAAAGAGTTGTCCCAAAGAAAGATTCCGCTTGTGATCAGAAGATATTTGCCTGATGGGTCGTATGAAGACTGGGGATGTGATGAGTTGATCATTGATTCTTAGACACAATAACCATATGGAGTCAACGTCCCCATAGACAAAATAACCATGTGAAGTCAATATCCCCATATACAGAAGATATGTTTTGAGTCAAGCTGTCCGACACTCACACCCTGCACCATTGTATATTAATAAACACTACCGAATTGTCCTAGTCAATATACGCGTCCAACCAGTTGGATGCCAAAAACAACTTCTTACCATTGCTCTGCTCCTTGACAAAGCCACGGACCAACTCGTCGAAGGTGGCTCTCGATAATCGGTTGTCTCCCGAGCCGATTTCTCCAAGCTGCACCGAGCAGCACGCCTCTTTCAAAGTATCCACGTCAATGATAAGGTCATTGATGTCCGACCCTTCAGCAAACACCTGTAGCGCATTGTGGATGGTGGTACGGTCATCCAACTTCAGCAACTGCTGGGCCATGATGTTCAGAAACTGGGCGAAGTTTAACCCCTTGGATGTTTTGTCATCGGTAGCTACCATCACCTCCAAATCGGCTTTACGGGGCGGCTGGATCCCCAACGTCTTATATAACTTGACAAGGTCTTCCTTGGTGATAAGCGAGTCCTTGGAGTCGCCGTCGATCAACGTGAAGGCATTACGAAGCTCGGTCTTCTGGTTATTGGTGAGACTATTTAGCGGGATCATCTGGCGAAGGTAAACAAAACCAAACACCGCGACTGCGAATTTAGTTAGCACCACCAACCACTTCATGGCGGAAGACACTCTTTATAACCAGCCAGTGGTGATCGACAACGGGTCAGGCAACCTCAAGGCCGGTTTTGCAGGTGATGACAAGCCCAAGGCGTTTTCGCTGGCCATCATTGGCCGACCCAAGTATCAGAAAATCATGGCGGGATCAATAGGCATGGGACGAGATGATATAGGTGATACATTCATAGGCAATACTGCCCAGGAATACCGAGGGCTTTTGAAGCTCAGCTACCCAATTGAACATGGTGTGGTCACCAACTGGGACGACATGGAGATGCTCTGGAACCATGTGTACACTCAGGATCTTAAAGCCAATGCAGAGGAGCATCCGTTGTTGATTACAGAAGCACCATTGAATCCCCGGCAAAACAGAGACAAGATGTGCCAGGTGCTCTTTGAGTCGTTCAACGTCCCGTGTGTGTACATCTCCCTCCAGGCGACGTTGTCGTTATACGCATCCGGACGAACCACGGGAGTGGTGATAGACAGTGGAGACGGAGTCACCCATATAGTACCATCGTACGAAGGCTTTGGATTGCCGACGTGTATCAAAAGAATGGATATCGCGGGGCGTGATGTGACGGAGCAGTTGGTGTACCATATACGAAGAATGTCCGGAGTTTCATTCAAAAGCAGTTCTGAGTTTGAGCTCGTGCGGACCATTAAGGAGAAATACTGTTTTGTATCGAATGATCCGTCCAAGGACGAAAAGGTGTACTCCTCGGCCGCCTATAGCCATTACCTCCTGGCGGCACGGCCGGAGCTGGAGTCCGAGTTGGTGTCCCACTTCAAGTTACCTGATGGACATATTTTGCAGCTAGGAAGCGAGCGATTCAGGTCCACCGAAATCCTCTTCAACCCGCAATTGGTGGGAGACGAGTCGCCAGGAATCTCGCAGTTGACGGCATTGTCGTTGTCCAAAGTCGATCTTGATCTCCGGCCCACCCTTTACAGTAGCATTATTCTTTCGGGGGGTAATACCTTATTGCGAGGATTTGGTGATAGGCTTCTCAGTGATCTCAAGCACCAACAAGGCCAGCACATGACAGGGACCCCGGTGTGGAGCACTACCCGGAACGACCAATACGACACGAAGATGAAGGTGAAGATATACGCTCCTCCAGAGAGAAAGTACTCTACGTGGGTGGGAGGTAGCATTTTGGCGGGTCTCTCGACGTTTAAGAGAATGTGGGTCACGTCGCAAGAGTACCAGGAAGACCCTGATATTGTGCACAGAAAGTGTATATAGGATGCTAAGGGAGCGTTTACTAACGACTGGCAAGTGTTCACATTATTCAAGTATTATACGCATGCTGATAATTAAGGCTATGCTACTGACAATCAGTTAGATCCCGTAGTATCTATCACCAAAGTCACCCAACCCAGGCACAATGAACTTGTCATCGTTCAACTTCTGGTCAATTCCACCGGTGATGATCTTGACTTCGGGGTACTTGTTTTGAAAGGTCTGAATCCCCTCGGGAGCTGCCAACAAGTTCAAGAAGAAAATTCTGTCAGCTTGTACCCCCCTGGCCAATAACACCTGTACGGCCATCATAGCACTTCCTCCGGTCGCCAACATGGGGTCCAACAAGAACACGTACCGCTCACTGATATCCTCTGGGAGTTTCTCATAAAACAACTTGGGCAACGCAGTTTCCTCATCTCTTTGGATCAAGATCTTTCCAATTCTCACCGACCGACAGCAGTCTCTCAATCCCATTTCCATGGATTCTCCTGCCCTGACAATCGACACTCCACAGATCTTGCCCAAAAACTTGGCCCCTTCATATTCGTGGTTTCCATGGCATTTGATAATGGTCTTCTGAACTGGCAATTGGTTCAAGCCCTCTTCGACCAAAAGTCTTATGATTCTGTCGGAGTAAAACACAAAGTCGCCTCTTCGGGTGCTCTGGTCTCTGATGATGGAATACAAGCCAATCAACTGGTTGGTTTGCGGGAGAAGGATGACATTTTTGCTGTAGTTGGTGGAAGTCAGCATTGGGTGGGCTTGTTTTTCGTGAGAAAAGTGAGCGATGAGGAGATAGAGGATCGAGATAGAGGATCATAAGTCCGAGAACAATATGGGAAACTTATAGGGAGCGCAATTGTTGGTGATACAGAGGTAGTAGTTCTATGGCTGCTGACCATCGGTACTACGGCTGTTGCACTGTGGCTGCTGCCCTGAATCTCTGTGAGTATTTTATATTAAGAGTAATATACATCACTAAATAGTGCAGATTTTGTGAATCCCAGTGTCCCCCTACGCCTGGACTTCGGCAGCAACAAACGGGTTGTCAATAACCTCACTGCCATCCAAGGGAGAAATCGTCAATAAAGATGGGCCTCTGACCACCACCCGGCCAAGGCTTCTGGTGTCCTTTGTCAACACATTGGGGTCTTCCGGGTCTAAATATGTTAGTAATAATCCACCAGTGGTGTTCTGTTGGTGATACATACCTCTTAACGTCTCCTCCACCGATTCCAATACCAAATTCATCAACTGGTCAAATCCCTTCAAAACTCCCACTATTTGTCTTCCTCCAATAAACTCCACCTTTATCTGGGTGTCTTTGTACTTGTTAAGGTCCAAAATGGCTTCTCTTTTGGGACCTTCTTGCTTGGTGCCATTATTTCTTCTTCTTTGATCTTTGTGGTCTCTGTTATTTTGGTTGCCATCTCTGGCAGTTTCTTTCTAAATAACGAGGTTAGTATACTATTGGCAATATAATGTTGCAGAATACGGATGGGTTGCCGCTAAGGCGTTGGGGAAGAAATCACATACCAGTTCCATTGCTGTCGAAGAAGATGTAGGTTATTTTCAGTGGCCGTTGAGTGCGAAAAGTGAGCGAGGGTGAGGGCTGCCGCGAAGCTGGCGACAGCTCCCGTTAGCCTTTGGCACTCAGCTGCAAAAAAGCGCGTGAAACAAAATTTCTTCTACAACCATGAGCGACATCAGCATATATATCACATCAGACCTCACCTCCTCCGAGAGGAAAGTATCTCCCCAGTGGTCAATTACGCACCTTAAGATCCGCTTGGAACAGATCACCGGGATCGCCCCCAAGTTTCAAACCATCCACCTTTATCGCATTTCCAACTCGAATGAGTATGAGGTGGTAGCAGACTCCAACAGTTACAACCGCCAAGCCGATGATCACAGCACGGTGGTGGCGCTCAACTTGGTACCATTTTGCCGTCTTCATGTGGTGGACGCCGACCCCAACTCTGAAATGAGCCAGTTGGCGGCAGAAAAGCCTGAATTTGAATCCTACCAAATGACCGAAGAAGAGTATGCTAAAAGATCCAATACGGTGTTGGAGTGGAAATCTCGCAACCAGTTAGGCCGGTTCGATCCCCAATTTAACCAAGAGAAGGCCCGCAAGCTTCAACTTGAGGAAGAAGCAGCCCTGTCAATGAAGGTTGGTGATCGGTGTAGAGTCATCAACATTCAGGGCGAGAGAAGAGGAACCATCCGGTCCGTCGGCAAGATCGATGTGCTCGACAACGGTGAGGGCGTCTGGGTCGGGGTGGAGTTTGACGAGCCGGTGGGAAAGAACAATGGACTGATTGGAAGTGTTAGAGTGTTTTCGTGTAAGGACAAGCACGGAAGCTTTATCAAACCGCAGAAAGTTGAAGTTGGTGACTATCCCGAGCTCGATCCATTTGGCAGCGATGAGGAAGAGTTGTAATGGTCCAATTGGACCTGGTTCAAAAAAAAAAATTCATCAACTTTGTTGGCGGGCTACGCTGTGGTGCCGGTGATTTCTCACCAAATTTCCCAGGAAGTCTCGGTTTCAACATTTTTTCCACTTGCCACCATCACACAAACATGTCACAAACAAGAGGCACGTTCGACTTCATCTTTGACTACGTTGACAGAGAGTCTTACACAAAGTACTTTCGGTTGGTAGTTGCTGTATGTGGTTATATCATTGTTCGTGGGCTCTACCAGAAGTGGGCCACCAAGTTCCATATCCAGCAAGAAGTGAACAGAGACAATGCGGAAAAAGCGGCCAAGCCTGCCAAAGACGCGGAACTCCAGAAACAGTACGAAGAGAAGTTGCAGCAGGAGGCCAAGACGTTTGGGTGGGGGAAGAAAACCAGAAGAGACACCAAGTTGAAACAGGCATATATTGAAGATCAGTTCAATGAGTTAAGACAGAGGCATCAAAGCGCGTACGACGCGGCCGAAGATCATGACATCGAGTACCTTCTTGAGGACTAGGTGTGGGTGTCAGGGCCATACTTTTTGGTTAATTCATATATTATGTATTTATTACTATATCATAACAGATTCTACGATGGTCGCAGCCTGTATAGGGCCCGCACTCTTCGCAGCGAAAGTTTTTTCAATCATCTCACTAGCATTATATCTCCAACAGAAACACATTCACAATGGCAGGAGACCCGTTCCTTTCTGATCCCTCAAGGAAGAGGAAGCGTGCCAACCGGCAGACCAGCACCGTGAACAGAAATACCAAAAATGGTGGCCGATCCACTGAGCGTATGTCTCGAGTTCCCCAAGACGATGAGATCTCTGGGTCCAGTGACACCGATGATAACTCCAACAATATCAGTGATAGAGACGTCGAGCAGATGTCATCGGACGAGGAGTTCCAGGACGAAAACGCCGCCGACAAGAGAAGACGATTGGCCAAACAATACCTCGAGAATTTGAAAAACGCAGACCTCGATGAAGACGATGAGTTCAACGCAAAGGACTTGGATGATGATATTGTTGGCCGCCGATTGCAACGGGACGTGGCCGAGTCTAAGGGTCACATGTTCAAGTTCTACGGGGCCAAGTTTTCGCTGCAGATGGAAGAAGTCCGGCCGGTGGTGACCAGAATTGGGTCCAAGAACCTCACGGGCATCGCCATTCACCACCCATATTTATACACCGTTTCCAAGGACATCGAGTTGGTGAAGTGGCAGATCCACGCCGACAAACGCAAGCCGAGCCGCGTGAAGCACACGAAGGGTGGATCCAAGTACTCTGATCTCAGAGATGAGCAACACCGAAACCACCACCACGCAGCCATTAATTGTGTGGCCACATCTCCCGACGGGAGGTTCGTGGTGACTGGAGGCGACGACGGCCGGCTCATCATTTGGTCCACCGAGAACCTAGCGTGCTTGAAGGTGTTGGAAACGCGAGCAGCCGTCAACTCCCTAAGTTTTAGAAGAAACTCCGACCAGCTCTATGCTGCCTGTGCGGACCTCAAGGTGAGGACATATTCCGTCACCCAATTCTCCCAGTTGGAGACGTTGTACGGCCACCAGGACAATATCGCCGACATCTCGTCCTTGTCGAGGGAGACATGTGTATCGGTGGGTTCTCGTGACCGAACTGCGTTATTCTGGAAAATCGCCGACGAGTCTCGTTTGACGTTCCGCAGCGGTGATGGGGCCAAACCGGCAAAGGGCCTGGACACCTTCCGGTCGGAAGGACTGCTTGACTGTGTGTCGATGGTGGATGAGTCCCACTTTTTGACGGGGTCTGATAACGGAAACTTGTGTCTTTGGTCGCTTGCAAAGAAGAAGCCTGTTTTCACCAGGCGATTGGCACACGGGCTCGAGCCGGAAATGGCACCAGCTCGTGCCAGTGCCGAAACCGCTGCTGGGGTTGAAATTCAGGTACCCATAAGACAACCGTACTGGATAACGTCGGTGTATGCGATTCCGTTCAGTGATGTGTTTGTGACCGGATCGTACAGCGGAGACATCAAGGTGTGGAAGATTGATAGAGAAGGTATGAGGAGTTTTGAGGTGATTGGGTCGTTGGCTGCAAAAGGCTGCGTGAACCGAATCGCGGTGGCAGAATTTACCAGTGCAAAGAAGATAGTTGTGTATGCATTGGTGGGTAAAGAGCATAGGTTTGGCCGGTGGCAGAAGGTGGAGGGCCGGAATGCCTTGGTATCATTTGCATTTAACATTTAATACATAGTAATATAAGATATTATAATGGAGTTTACAATGATGGAATATGCTCCATCATCGTCAAAATGCTGCTTCGTCTTCGCCATTATCGGCAAAATCGTCGTTTCCGTCATCAAAATACTTTTCAGCATTGTAGTCATCATCTTCGTCATCCTCGAACTCGTCTTCTATATTATCATCGTCTTCATCGTCGTCCGGGTCCATATCATCTCCGTTAATGTCATCTTCCTTGGTGTCAAGATCTACAGCCATATCTTTCAACTGCTCGAGAACCAATTTTGACTTGTCTTCCAGTATCGGCAGGGGTGCTTTGACGTCGCTGTGGATCTCGTGTGCTGCTTTGTAGGAAGATAACCCTATTTTCTTCTTTTTACTGACTCCCATCACCGAGTATAGTTCTTGGGGGAAGAACTCAAGATTATAAGGATGGTCTTCGATGGTGGAGCCAATTTTTTTGACCTTTTTGTACTTATCGGAGTGTCTTTCGATTCCGTCGGGGTGGGTGGTAGGGGTTACCTGTTGCTGGCTGTCGACAGAATTACCAGTGTAGAAGGGGCCGTCTAGTACGAGTTTGGTGAGGTTTATGGCTTGGATGGCTTGATCTTTTTCGGCGGCAGACAACGGGGCGTTGACGGGGAGTATAAGTTTAGGTTTCTCCACATCGAAGCTTGTGGTCAACACGTCGCTGTAGTCCAAGCCAAATGGTAAAATGGTTCTACCAAACCCTTTTGATCTGAAGGACATGGTGTGGAAAATTTTTTAGAATGCGCGGAGAAGAGATAGAGAGGAGTGATGAGAGAGTTAGATGGGATGGAACGATTGGAGATGGACTGTCCTTTGTACAATGGGGGAACGGTCAGATGGCGTGGGTCAGAACTTGGTCAACTTCGGTGAGTGTTTGGGTCAGATAACTATTGGTATGGGTAAGAACTTCGGTGGGTGTATGGAAATATGAACTGGATTGCAGCCACCACCGATATCATTTATCCAGACAATAATTGGAGGCTGTCAGGGAGGAAGTGGTGTTTCACTGATTTATCTATCCTAAGCACGTATTTGTAATCTTCAGAATTGTACCATATACCACAAACACCTGTAGATCCACAAAAACCACCCTCCTACAGATGTACAAAAAAACACTCACCTCCAAATCCACCCCTCTTCTTCCTCATCATGGTCCCTTTCTGGCCCCCGACACCTCGTTCTGCCTCCACCGCACTATTCCCTGCTTCCATCCCATCGCCTCATTATTGCTCAAAACAGAAAAACTGTAAACATTCGCAGTCATATATATGCACCAAAACAGCCTCTTCTAATATTAGCAAAAACATATATATCACCACCAAACCCCAATTTACTTGCTGCCACCACCATGGATCCCAACACCTCGATCCTCTCGGCCCAGGCCGCTCCCCAGGCTGCCGAAGGCACCTTGGTGATCATTGTGTGCCGAGCTAAACACTTGCCCAACCGACGCAAATTAGACAAACAATCACCCTACGTAACCCTCAGACTTGGAACCACCGCCAAAAAAACTCCGTCCCACTTTCGTGCCGGCCAAACCCCGGACTGGACCCACGAGATCCGCTTCGACTTGACCAGAGAACGAAAACCCATCTTGAAACTCGACGTGTTGGATGAAACCAAAAACGACCCCACGCCCATTGGAACCTGTGACATCGATTGTAGTGTGATTTTCCAGCAGGAAAAGCACCAGGACGGCAAGTATATCCACGACATGTGGTACGACTTGTCGTTGAACGGCAGAAGGGCCGGTACCATTTACTTGGAGATGACTTTCTACCCCAGCGCCCCGGTATTACCACCAAAGCTTTATGAAAATGGCGACTATGAGACGTCCCACATGCGGGGGTCCGGCTCCAGCTACCTGTCGGGCTACGGGTCCGCCAAGGACTTGCCAGCACCGCCACGGCACCCGTCTCAGTCGAGACAGCCCAGTGTGGTGGATGATATCTTTGTGAGCGCAGACGCTAAGAAAAAGTCGTTGTTCAGAAATTTGGTAGGGGATGTACCTGATACTTCCAATGGGGCTGAGGATGACGACGTGTTTGTGACGCCAGGTACCAGTCCTGAGAAGAAAAGCCGGTTTGCTAAGCTCACCAAACTCAAAAGTAAGTTTCAGAGCAAAGATCCTATCAGAACATTATGGAGTGCGGAGGAGCGAGAACGTCATGAGCGGGGGGACCGGGTGACCCCCATTGACATCAAGGAGTTTGATAATCTCGATGAGCTTGAGCGAGATATTCAGTTCAACAGTCCCAGAAGTCCTCAATTTGCAGCCACCGCAGACGATTCGTTTGACGTGCCCCCCAGCCCACCGCCGCACTCCGAGTACCTGCCAGTCCAACCGCACTCGCATACTCCCCTGCCACACCAAACGCCTCCATTAAAAACATCTCCGCTAAGAAAACCTCCTCCCGAAACCGGTGTCAAAGCCTTCAAAAACCTCAACCTTGGTTCTCCTGCCACCACATCGATTCCATACTCGGCTGATACAATTGGCCTTGACGATGAAGATGGCGGTTTGCCTACCAAGGTATATTTCATGGATAAGCAGGTAAAATCGTTATCGCACTCTTCGCTGCCTAGTGCGCCGGAGCCCGTGAACAAACACGAAATTGACCCCAAATTCTATGCCCCTACGCCAGGCGAGCACTTCAGCCGGAGTCGGCGTGAGGAGGACAAGCGGACGATGGACTTGCGGACGCGCGAGACCGGGTACTTGGGAGACGGTCAGTGGGACCAGAAGTTCAGTCCTTCAATATTTGATCGGATTCCCAACGATGAGAACTTGGGATTTGAAAACAAGCCACATGTGCCTCCTAAGATACCGCGGGGGTTGACGGAGCAGGAGTACTATGTTCTTGATAAGGAGAATTATTTGCGGGACATCAATGGTAAGAGGGCGTAGAGGTAAAGTACATAGAGTAATGATAATGCTGAGCTGGGATAAGAGAGTGTGGGAATTCCACATCAACTTGCTCATATATATATCGTCCACATACTGGCACATATACATATCATCCACATACTGGTATATATACATTTACATCCATATACTGGTACACATAAATTACAACGAAACTCTGTTTCTGGATATAAAAAGGTATAAACTTACTAATAACATCAAAGAACCAAATACTTCTTCACAAGAACTCAAAAGCGCTGTAAATTAGCCACTCGTCGTCTACAACAACGCAAGGGCAGCCAATCCCACCACCCCCATGGCCACATTCCTCGAAGCTCCTGAGTCAGCAGAAGAAGACTCATCATCGTCTTCATCTTCATCCTCAGCCGTCGACACCGCCGCTACCGACGTAGAGGTCGACTCGGCCACCGAGGTTATCTCGGAGGTGCTGTTATAATAACTGGAATAGGACGATACAACAGATGAACTGTTGGAGTAACTGGAGGCTGCAAAACTAGATGATTCAACACTAGAAGAGCTGTTGAAGCCAGAAGCAACCGCCACCACACCCTTGAAAAGGGTCAACGAGGGAACCGTGGACGAGGAAGAAGCCTCTTCGGTAGCAGCAGCAGCCACAGAAGCTACCGAAGCTGCTGATAAGGAAGATAAATAAGCAGCGTAAGAAGCCAGGGAAGCAGCTGCTTCCGAAGCTTCTTCAGCCGCCTCGGCCACCGAAGCAGCAGAGGCTGACGACACCGACGCTGCGTAGGCGGCGGCATTCTTGGAAGAAACGGAGGCAGCAGAAGCTGAAGAAGCAGCCTCAGCAGAAGCCACCGAAGCAGATTCTTCAGGAGTTAATAACGTCACGGTGACAGTGACAGTCGAGGAAACAGTAGTATCATCATCGGCTCTGGCTAATGCCAATAAAGCCAAAGGTAACAAGGTTTTAAACAACATAATTTTTGGAAACTAATAAACGTAAACAACTCGTGTGAGACTCGGGGAAGTTTTGAATAACCGCAAAAAGTGGGAGTTGATAGGTAAAAGGAAGGACTGGGGTAAGTTGGTTTAACGAAAGTGATAGAACAAACGTAGTTTAAAACTCGAGGTTCTATGGGTGTTTACGATGGATATGTTTAGTAAATTTTTTTGTCCATGGGAATGACTTGAGTTTTATTCGGGGGCTAAAAAATAAAAAACAGCGACTTGACAAAAGATGGTGAGTGCCGGACGAACAATGCATAAATGGAGCGAAGGCGCCTGCATTGGGACGAATTCTCCACCGGAATTTGCTTACGATGCCGAGCCACCTTCCATATTGGGCCCCATTATAAACAACAGTGTGGCCGGCCCGGTTTGTTTGGGCAATCCCATCTCCCGTTTGGGCCAGAATGGTTATGTTTGCTTGGCCAATCGTTAGAGGTGTGAAAAAGTGCGGCTACAATGGCGGCCATTGTTACCAGACGACTTTTCGTGTTTTGGTGTCGTTTGTTCACGTTACCGCTGTCCTTTTCAGAATTTGCTGGAAATGGTTAAAAGTTATGGTCTCCATTACGACAATAACAACCGTAGTTTTCGTGGCCAGTTCGGTACGCCTCTTGCTTGTCCCAGGCGATCTAGACTTAGGGGTATATCCGGTCCTGCACACACGCACTCACATCCCCCGGTCCTAATCGTCTAAATGGTCTATACACACCAAAAAGAAATCCCCGGCCGTTTAGGGGGCGCCGCATTGGGCACCGACGTTGGTGTGGTTGGTGGGTTCTATGCAATCCACGGGGTTATGGGTTACATACTGCCAATTTATCCCTTCTGGGATATGCTTGGCTTAGCCGGTGAGTGCCTCGCTGCCTGTGGTGCGGATGTTTTTAGTAGTTGCGTAAACAATTCTGCGTACAGGGCTGTTCAGTTGTCGTTAACTTCACACGAGAATCTCAACAGCACTTACGAGCTTAGCGATTCTCGGGAGTTGGCTTCCGCTATGTTTGTAACAGGACATTTTATGAAACCCACTCGCTGCGTTTTCAACCGAGACAGAATTAATCAACTCTGGGGGATATAAACATTTGGTGATCGTCATCCGATTAGAAGGCTCCAGTTCCCGTTCCCTCCCTCGGTTTGGTTTTTCCACCACGCGGTAGTAAATGTATTGGAGTAAATTCTGTTCAGGTGATATGGTAAACTCTTGGATGATTAAGATGATAAATGTTAAGGCAATCCTAGTAATTACCAGAAAGGGGTTTAATCAAAAGTCAAAATTTTGTCACTATAAGCCGGTGGGGCCCACTTTTTTTTGCTATTGGGGACATTATCGTCTGCTACGGAATAACCAAACCTACGCCTCCGGGGACTACAATACGCTACCTTTGAACTTAATGAGATGAAGTTGTTAGTATAGCACGTGAATTTATTTTTTAATAGACCTGAGTGCTTTCAATATTCCATGTTTCGTTCTCATGATATCTTTCATGCTTGCCTATTTGCAACCGATTAGTGGCTGCGAAAATAGCTATCAGAAAAAATACCACCTCCTCACCTTCCACAGCCCTGCTGTCTTTCTCGTTATAATGGTCCCAAACACCTTCTCGAAGTCTACCTCCCAGTTGAGTTCCTGGATCTTTGTATCCATTATCCTGGAGTGCTCCCTGAGCTTATTCATAACTTTCTGGAGCTTGATCGAGTTAATAAGAGATATAATCTTGATCTCCAGCTTGGAATAGTTGAAGTTGTCAGCAACACTTCCGGCCAGAATGGCGAACTGTATCAACTCGATTCTTCTCTTCGATGGTTCTCTTTCTGATAAAGCCTCGCATAACGTCTTCTTTGCAGGCTTTACTTCTCCTTCCTCCTCCTCCTCCTCCTCCTCCATTTTATGGTACTTAAAACCAGACTTATAAAAGCTCTCATCAAAGCAATCTTTCTCCAAGAAGGATGGGAGCTCAACAAGTTCCTCAAAATTGACCAAATTGATCTCTGTAATCAACTTGGTTAGCTTGAAGTCAAGAATATGCAACTCGTCAAGAAGGTCATATGGGTTCTCGGGGGAATCATCACCCTCCTGGACCTTGGCACATTCCTTTATTCTACCCTTCACCAATGTGATTTTTCTTAGAGTAGTCCATTTGTATTTGCAAGGCTTCTGCTAACTTCATTGTGAATGTGTGATGATAATTGGTCTGTCCTAATGGGTAAATCTAAGGATCTTAATAGTGATATGATTATGAGCGATGACTCACACTAGTGTTCAATTGATGCTCTCCAGGACGGATCCTCTTGGAAAGAGATGAGAGGGGTGGTGAGAGTCATATAAACCCTCTGCGAGGTATTTCAGGGTCTCTAGCGTGTTCCAGAATTGTGCATTTGCCAAAACAATGCTCTGTATAGTATTTCTTGCGGCTCGCTCGATCAGTGGAAAAATAATTTTCAGCCATTTTCATTCTCTTGCTACTCAATCGCAACTAACCATATCGTTTTTGGGTATTGGGGGAAAAGGCAACACAAAAAGGGTATGAATGCCCTCTTTGTGTGAGTCTGGTTAAATCTCTATACTGAGGTAGAATATCTCCCTGTTCTTCCTAAGCCCTTAATATTGTTTGTAGTACTCGCTCATCCGGAAGTTGCAAAACCCAATTTTGCTGCCGGCAGCTTTAGGCAGACATTTGGGGCATATTTGCTGGTCTTATGAACCCGACACTAGGGTTCGGGGTTTTTTTCGAGATTTTTAGGAGCGTTTTTTGGTTAGTTTCTGGGTTTGACAGGGAGAGGGTGCATGAGACTTGGCGAAATAAAAAGTCCGTTTGACCTCAAAATTGAATGGATGTGATCCTTAGACTTTCAGTAGTCTCGTTTATCTCAAATTGTCTCTTTATCCGTCTTCCTTCCGGTTGCCCACAGTTTTCTGCTGGTGCCATGGTTCTACTGTGCGTGCACGACTTTTGATACAAGTGCGACAGTTTTGTATGTGAAAATTGATAAAATTTTTCACTGCCATGAGATTCGTACGTGCGTACTCAGTGAAGTCATTACCGTTTGAGGCCAAGCCGGTCAACAAGTTCAATCCGGTGAAGTCGGCTTATAACTTCAGACCAAAAACCCCCACAAACGGTCTTGTTTATGCCCCTCCAGCGTCCCTCACATCTGTCAAACAAACTCCCAACGCTTTCCTCCCACAATCTGATCCCAGAAAGAATTTGGGAGTGCAGAAAACATACACTGAAGGCGAAGTCAACGATATGCCTGTGATATATGGCACCACTAAGTCTTACCATGTGAGTCAGGAAACTGCTCTTGAAATCTTGAATTTGAGAACCTCCGATCCAAGTCAGTGGACCATTTCCAAGCTTTGCAAAAAATACAATGTCAACCCCCATTTCATCATAAACTTGACCAAGGATTTCAAACCCAAGGCCCGCGAAGCCGAGAATCCTCAGTTGTCGAAGAGACAATTGGACCAAAAGAAGAGAGTGCAGATGTGGTTAAGAAATGAGTTTTAACGAGTCGTCATTACATACTACTGTAAATAGTTTTCCATAATAGTATACACATTATTTTACATAATAATATCATCTTCTTCGCCTTAGTGATACCCATCATTCGGTCTGGTCACTTTCCAACTCTCTTAACACAAGCTCTTCCAAATCCTGGAGATTCAGCTGGATGTTCAACTTAAAGTTGATGGTGTTCTCAATGATCTTTTGGATCTGATTGTGGAGCGAGTTCTTCTGTCGGTAAAGGGATCCTTTTAATGTCTCTGCTTCTATTCCCACATCGTTGTATTGGTGCATAACCGCAAGATATTCACTGCTGGCATCAACCTTTATTGCATTGATCTCTCGAGTCAACCGTTCAATTTTGGTGGAATATGTTGTGGACTTATCAGATATACTATTGTATAACTGATCATAACCGGATTTATCCATAGTGAATTTGGAGGCCAAGCTTTCGAGATCCTCACGCTGTTCTAAAAGCTTCTCATTTAATAAATCCACTTGTTCTTGAATTTTGATCTTTTGATCCTCTATGGCGTGGATTCTTGAACTGATCTCATTCTTAAACTTTATTAGTTCAATCTTCTCATCCTTCAAGTTCTTGTCGAGGATTT
Organism: Yamadazyma tenuis; assembly: GCF_029203305.1. Taxonomy (NCBI): domain Eukaryota; kingdom Fungi; phylum Ascomycota; class Pichiomycetes; order Serinales; family Debaryomycetaceae; genus Yamadazyma; species Yamadazyma tenuis. Next base: position 702,702 of record NC_089467.1, read on the forward strand.
CAGTCGGTTTGAATTCCTTTGACAAATCCCACACCAACTCGTTTAACTTAACTTCAAAATTGTGGTTGGTTAAGTTCTTGTACTGCATCTTATATATCAAAGTGTTGTAATGTTTGATAAAATTATCAAGACTTTCGTAGCTGCTTCTCAACTGAAGCTGCTTGGATTGCAACTGATCGGTGATTGCCTCGATCTTGTCGTTTGTTATATCTATGCTCTCGCTTAACGAGCTTCTTTCGTTGGTGAGCTTATTAATCTTCTCCACATCCAACCCTTTATTTCTTAGGTTTGTTTCATAGGTTTCAATCTCCTGGATCATGGCATTAGAGCTTTCTCGGCAGTTGTGTATTTCAGCTTCAATCCCTTGTAGTATTCTCTCCCAATCAGACTGCCTCGATTCAACTGTCTCTACGTAGGCCTTGAACTTTATAAGATCGTTTTCAAGGGCTCGGGACTTCTTCTCGCTGTTATCATAGACCTTCATCTTCTCGTTAAGCTGGCCAAACTCCAGTTGCAATGTAGTTGTTTCCAGTTTCTGGGAGTCAATTTCCTTCTGGAGCTTTTGGTTAAACTGTTCGAAATTGGTCTTAAACTCCTCAAATATATCTCCAAACTCATCATTATTATACCGAGAATAGCTGATAAACGTCTTTTTAATATAATCGTCGTATATGTCGTTCAACTGATCGTCGAAAGACTTACTGTTCTGATGGAGGGTGTTGATTTCGCTCAACTGCAAGTTCAACTTGACGAGCCAATACAACATGGCAAGGAACGTGGGCCAGTAGCTACCACCAACTGCACTGATCTGAGACCGGTTGATTCCGTCGAGGTACGGATAGTTCAACAACTTCAAGATGGTGAACACTTCAGTTTCTATCGATTTGGTGAACTTATAAAAAGGGTCGATTTTGTTGTACAAGAACTGAAAGATCATGATGAAGTCCTTCTGTGTCGGCTGCTTAAGAGTCTTTGTAGTGAGTGGGTGATTCATCTCCACTTCAAACTTATTAAGTCGCAAGAACTCGTACACTTCACCTTGAATTAATGTCTGGTATTGTTTATCCCGTAGAGGTCGCGAATCATGGGTGTTGATACTGCTATTAAACACGGTTTGTTGGGAGTATTCTTCCCGTTGCTGGGACTGTTGGGAAGAGGAGGGCACGGAGCTTTGACGCCGCTTGAGCGAGGCGGGGGTGGATGCAAGGGATTTTCTCTTGATGCTGGAGGGTACAGACGTGGTGATACTATCGATGAGGCCACCACGAAAACCAGAGGGAAGGGTGCCCGAATGGATGAGCGACAGCCGCGTGGCACTTGCCATACTTAAACGCTTGTTGGGTTTGCGAGAAAGCGACGACGGAAACGGCAAGATTCCATTGACGTTATTCATCGATGGTGAGGTTTGGATTGTTGTTTACAAATTGGCTTCAAGGCACTTCGTTCGCGGGTGGTCGTGCGCGCACACCATTGGCAATAGTACCAGGTGAATCGGTCGAGGGGAGGACCAAGAGAAGTACAGAGATTCTTGCACCACGTAGACATTGCTGTAAACCGTAGCATTTCATGGGTCTTTTTTTCGTCCAGATATTTGGTCTCCTTCCCTTCCTATTTATTACCTCTTCTCGGTCGGTGACCAACTTCCTAACATCCCGCGCATTCTTGAAAACGACAATATTTGGAATTACACCTGTTTCATAAACTCATTAAACAAACCACCTACCGTATTTGTTTCTCTTGATCAAGCAAGCCGAGCATCGTCCCCCGCATCCACAAACACTTGCATCACTACCCACCTCGACTTTCTGCCTCCACGCGTTCACATTTAGATATTCCATTGTCCTACCGGCTACCCGACTCCATTTAACTCACTAGTGGAATCGTCTTCATACACTGCCCACCGCCACTACCATTGGAATCCCCGTCCCAGTGGCCTCAAGCGCCCATTTTTCCCAGTTGTTTTGACCTTTGCATTACCCTTTGATAACATATACGTCTCACGCCATGACTGAAAAGCCCAGCACTCCCATCTCGTCTCCCAAAATCCCCAAAACCCTCAAGTTCTCGGAGCCATCGACCCCGTCGGGCGATAAGAAGCAGCGCCGGCTCTCGGGCTTTCTCACGACTCCGGACCACCGACTCGATGGTCTTCCGTATTCTCCATCCGTCAAACGGCCCAGTTCTGACCTCCTGGCAGGACTTAGTAGCCACAACGTCCAGAGCCCCCAGTACAATAACCTCTTGAAGACCCCTCGCCACAGCACTGCTGGGTACGACAGCGATGATAACGAGCTGTCGGTGAAGCATAAGATGCAGAAAACTCCCACGTACTTTTGGCTGGGAAAGAAGTTGTTCACCGACGAGGCTGCCAACCACAAACGCGAGGAGTTGAACGAAATAACCTTGCAGCTCAAGGGTAAGTTGAGTAGTGCCATTGACAAGTTGCAGAAACAACAGAAGTACACCAAAAACAAATATAGCTTCAAGTTCACCGAGTTGAATTTGACCGACACGTCGCCCACCCAAGGTCTGCGGCCGTCACTTGAACAGCACTTAGCGCAATCACCCCAGACGGACCTTCCGCGGCCTTCCATCACCAGGGACTTATCACAAGATGAATCGGCCCTCAGCAAGGCCAACCGTAATCTCCAGACGTTGACCAACGATCCAGAGGACATTTCGCAGCCAAACCCTTTTCTCCAGGGAGAGTCACTCCACACGTCGCCGGTTTTAACTGAAAAACGGGAGAGAATCATCAACATTCCCAGCCCTGATGAAGACTCGAGTGCCCATGCAGCCTTGATGGCCACCTTGTCGAGACAACAGCAGAAGACCCCTTCGCCGGCATCAAAGAAAAAGTTCAGGCCTCTCTCGTTCGACTCGGCCAACTCCAAGTATAAGCTCCCACCCCTAAACGTGGCACTCACCAACGGAGCAGCCCCAGTTGCACACGAGAAGAATACGGAGCAGGACGCCGTTTTCTCACTCATGTCGCTTTCATCACCGCAGTCGGTGAAGTTCACCCACAGCCGGACCCAAAGCTTGAACAACACCGGCTCGCCTGAGTCATCACGGTCTTCTTCAGTCGTGCTTCCGCTCCCACTCCCCAGCCCATCTCAGCTTCATTCGCATCACCGAACGATGTCACAGGGTCAGACACTCCCGCCAATTAGCGGGATCCTTAACGAGGGGGGTAGAGCGGATAATGATGCCACCGACATCGAGGACGATATGACTGACGAGGATCACGACACCACCATATGATTTCGCTTCTTGATATGTATTTGTATTGTGTATCATTAATGTAACATTAATAATAGTGAGGGAACGGCTGAGAGAGAAGAGGATATTCCTAATTGTATAAGCCAGCAGCGATAACCATCTACGCAGTATACCTACATTTGTTGCGACAAACCTCATTAAGCTTCGGCTGCGAAAATATTCTCGAACTTCCTACGCACTACCGTGTTGCATTTAGTCGCATATCTGGTGCAAAAGTATCATCCACAAATTCATAATTAGAAGTACATTCCCAAAATGTGGAAGTATAAAGAACCTTCTAGTACCCAACAAGTACACATTAATGAATATTTGAACGCTAAGCTTGAAGACTTCCCCCAGGTAAACAATAAAGTCCCTAAAAATCTTGAGTTTGATGTAAGAAAAGTTTTGGGGGAATTACCAAAAGACGACCCAATGTTAAAGACAACGCCAATATGGTATGTGATTCTCATGTACTTCCCCCTGATCTGTAAAACCACAGACTTTGACCTCAGTACAAAATCGAAAGGTACTGCTAACACGTTTACGGAGGTAGTACAAGATACCATTTCGTTGGAATTAAGTCTTCCATCTCATAAGGCCTTTGTTGAAGAGCAATGGAAGTATCTTATACTGTTAATGGTCTGTAACAGTGACCAGCCATTAATGCTTACGAACCTGAATATTTTCTTCGCCATAGAATCATCTCGAGTACCAAGGATGACATTGGATCGGAAGAGAAAACTTCATGAGGCAACTATGACTGATATTGCAAGGGAAATGGTTTTCGACTTGGTAACTAATATAAGCCGGTTGTTTTTTGGACTGTCATTGGAAAAGTCGGACGGCATCAGTTTCAAAACCCTTCTCAACTATAAAATGACTACTTTACACTGCTTGCCTGATTTACCTGTCCTTGGATTACCCAGATTTGGTAGTATCATCGTTGGAGAAGTCAAAAAGCCATCGATTAAACACTAGATTAAACAGCTTCATGATTGCAACTATATGATCTTCATTAATGTCAGCGGGAGAAATGATTCAATAACGAAGAGTTTGGAAGGCTCTTTGAACCAACTCATTGCTTATCAAATCATGGCCAAATGTAAATTGGGATACATCTCAGACACAATAGTGCATATCTTCACCACTATCACAGATATCAATGATAAGGTGATGAGCGTTAAAGTGGATATCACAATATCAAGCAGGATATACAATGAAAATTCAGAAATGTATCCTCCTGCTGCTCTAATGCTTGCCAAAATTGCTGAAATTCAAAGAATGAAGCCAAAGGTTTACAAAAAACAAATTAATACAATCTTCAACAAAGCAAACAATTGGGCAAAGAAAACGTATTTGGATTTCTACTTTGATGAAACAATGACTACCAGGAATTTTCAATGGTTCAAGAAGAGCTTAAATCACTTGAAGCACACTTATATCTACTATGATTTGAAAACAACAGATGAAATCCAAAGAAAACCTGGCTTATACTCTCAAATCTTCTGCATACCTAACAAATATTTGGCCGCAACATTCTTGCTGCTTGACATACCAGGTGAAGAAATCGTCGTTAAAGTTTTTGACCCTGGTTACTACTTTATTTCGAATTGGAGTTATAAATATCAGTACGATGATGTTCGTTACAATATTCAACAATATTTTGAGAATGATATCGAACACTACCAAAAGGTAAACGACTTTAACCAAAGTCATAGGTGCAAAATCGACACACTTTCGAGTTTCAATGCAGGGTTTTGTTCTTTCTGGAAAGATCAGTCAAAACCAAAAGATTCAAACAACTATATTGCATCAGGTTTGACTATATTCATGCCAAAGTTGACAAAGAAGCCGAAGACACAAGAGGATTATTTAAAGGGTTTAAAGGGATTGATCACCATGGAGAACGCTGGTTTAGCCGAATTTGCTGTCAACTACGAAAATATGTTTATGGATAGGGGAAAGTTTATATTTTCCAACTATAGTTCACCTACAGAGGAAAGTGATGACACGCCAGAAGTTGAAAGTTTCCAATCTCAGCGGATCAAAGAGTTTTCCGAGGTGTGGCATAATAAGGACCCTGAGTATCTGTATATTATTGCTAAAGAAAGTGTAAACCGTTTCGAAGAAGAAACTCAAAGAGAAATCACACTTGATAATGATGTCCAAAATCCCAACAGTATGAGGAATAAAAGGTCATCGTAATTATAATTAAGTATAGTTTACTATTTCCCTGGATAGTAGATAAAATATTCACTTCTTTTGTGAACGGGGACAGTAAGGACTCTAGGACTGTTGTATAGTAGTAGAATAGGGGAATAAGAAGATGGAACCGAGATCCACATTAGACAGGCGCGTGATTAAACAAGAAAGCATTGTCCTGTGAATCACTAATCGTCTGACTTAGCATTGGTGGACCCATAGGCACTGTCAAATTCTTCTTCCACAATCTCGACCGGAACGGGTCTTTGCAAAGCCCTAAATGGTTTTTTGGTGATTTTGCAATACACCCAAATCGCACCCACTCGGGCGACAACACACACTAATGCAATTAAAATCCCACCAAATGGGGCAATTTCAAACGCCCCAAAGGCACCCCAGTCTTCAGGATCATATAATCCGTTCCAAATCAATAACAACTTCCCCCCTTCTTTGGCGGTTCCATAATAGACGGTTCCAAAGATAAAAATTGCAACCAAAGCTCCTAATCCTCCAACCATCACATCCACTCCCGTCAAAAACCAAAAGAACCGGTCACTCAAACCTAAGAATATGATTGGGATGATAGAGCTCGAAATCAAGTCAGCAATCAAATAAATCTGTAAGATATTATCTGCCACTTTGACGGCCAACACCACAATCGGTACAATCATTATCACCACCATTGCTCTAGCCCAGATGGTCTTAAACCTGTTTCTAAAGATATCATTGGAGATGGTTGACACAAAGGCAGACTGCAAAGAGTCAAAAGTACAAGTGCAAATGGTGATGGTGAATATCAAAACAAACGCGATGATCCACCCAGGCATCTTGGCAAGAAGAATGAAAAAGGCCATAGACCCGTTCTCATCCCCCACCGTCAAATCGCCCGACCACACGGCCAAAAACCCTGGCACTCCGACCAAGGTACAAATTACCATCACTATCACAGCCGAAATTGATGTACCAATAGCCAAACCTTTATCGAACTTACTGACAAAAGTTCTCAACCAAAACGAGTTCAAGAAGAAGGCATTTGAACCAACAGCCACAAAGAATACATAGTTCAACCCCCAGCCTAACTTTTTGTCCTGAAGCAAGTGTCAAGTACAGACGGACAGTGAATTAGAGTAGTAATTTGCTAAAATTGTTTGGACAGAAAGATAGAGTGATACTATAAAAGTGGTCTGAAACAAGACACTTTGTAGTGGAGAACAGGAAGACAGAACTGATACTCTTGACGAGGCAGCATGTGTGTGGTAGTGTGGGGTCCAAACAGGTCACGACAGAATATGGCAATTTTATCACTATGACAATAGCATCACTAGGGGTTCAATAAACTAATTCAGTTAACCAATGCCTATCCGGCTATTTCAATTACCAATTATTACTGTAACGAGACCGGCGGACCGATTTCGGGGAGGAGACGGTATGGGCACGCTTGCGCGACCCACTTTTCTGATGCGATTTTGCGGTAGATGACAAATCTTTTCTACTCATCAGCTAACTAATATACCACATTCATTCTCGGTTCCAGTACCTTACCAGCGTAATGCCCGGAAACGTCTTATTATTGATTCACCCCACCGTTGTCACCAACGAACTGTTGGTGGTGCAGACGAAGCAATCGTTAGCAGACTATCGCATCACTCAGCACATCATCGATAGAGTTGCCAACAACAAGGTGGAAATCACCGATAAGTTCGACATCATCTACTACTTAAATCCCAACACCGGCACCGACGAGCGAGGGTTGCCCGATGCAGTGATATCCAAGTTTTTTGGACTTTTGAATGAAGAAGGAGGAGAAGTTGTAGGGGACTTGCCCCAAGACCAAGCTCTTGATGTGTTAATGAACGGATTTATGATTGAGAATGGCAAGTGGGTCAAGCCCAAGCCCGTGAAGATGGCTGTGATGAGTTTGAAGAAAAAACCAGAGAAGTCCGAAGGAAAGTCATTGGACCTGAAACTCAACAAGTTTAAAAAGTTAGGTGCCGTGTCACCTGTACCCTCGGTGGGCTTGACGGATACGTCAGCCAATAGCTCGGATGAGGAGGAGGAGAGCAATAAGAGAAAATTGGAAAAGACCAAATTGACGTACTTTAGCGATTCGGATGAAGATGACGAGGAAATCGACGAAAACGAGTTGGTGGAAGCCTCGTCGCCCAACTACAACTTGATTGTTCCACGGAAGTGTGACACCTCTGGGAAGAAGAGAAGAAAGGCCTGTAAGGACTGTACGTGTGGGTTGAAAGAGCAGGAGGAAATGGAGTTACAGAACCAACTGTTATTGCAAACCTCGTTGTTATCGAAAATGGTGCGACTGGCGACCGAAGAAGCCATGAAGATTGAGGAAAAGCTCAAGAACAAGGTCCAGTTTACCGAGACAGACATGTCTGAAATTGACTTTACCATCAAGGGAAAAACTGGAGGATGTGGCTCGTGTTCCTTGGGAGATGCCTTCAGGTGTGACGGATGTCCATTCTTGGGCATGCCTCCTTTTAAGCCAGGCGAAGCTATTACCATCGACGGGTTTGGTGAGGACATTTAGTGTCATATATGCATTCAGACGTTTTTTGTACGTTAAATATATTTATTGGTTCGGGAGCGGTTTAGATAAAGTGTAGCTAAGCGGAAGTCGTTTGTATTTGCGTGATTTAGTATGGTCTGTCGAAATGGGACCAAGCATCTATTGAATTGAAAAATAGTAATTGCAACTACTGTTTCAATTACTGCCAAAATTACATCAACAACTGAATGATTGTCAAACGCACCTAGACTATTAAATAACAGTCAGGGTATAAGCTCGTCATATAAATAACTGGGAAACGAAATGTCAATGGAGTTGTCACTCAAGATCTCGTGGTAGGCGCTGCTGGCTCCCAATAACTCACTCGAAAGCAACTTCACATTCGAAAACTCATCTCCACTAGCAGTCAATGACACCTCCAATATGTTGTCAACAATATTTTTAACCACCTTCGAGCATTTGGACGCAAACACCCAGTTGGCACTGAAGGCATCAAGAATCTCCACCAAAAAATAGATTTCAGCCTTCGACTCGTTGAGGTCAATGCTCCAATTGCAAAGACAATAGAGCACACTGGAGCACACCGTCAAGAACCTGTACAAAGTGATCCAGTTTAACGGGAGAAGTTTCGCCTCGAAAAGCTTATGTGTGTAAGAAAGACTCTGGAGACAGTAATCCCCCAACAGGTTTAACTCAGTGATGGTTGGCCTCGGTACCAAATAGCTGGGCCGGTATAAGAGCATAAGATTGTGGTAATATCGAGCCAAGTACCAGACATCGGATCCGTGGAACGAGAAAAACTTCAAGTTTTCAGGCCTGTTGGGCCGTAGCTTAAGCCACTGGTCAAGCTGGTCGTTGATCTGGGTGATCTCCTTTTGTTGGTAAATGTCCCTCGCTCGTATGGAGTATAGTTTCTTGATAATTAACCCTTCAATCTGCCGGAGATTGATAATGGCCACGATGGTTTTGTAGGTGAAGTTCTCCTCGTCGTCTAATTTGGCGGGAACTGGCACATCGATGTCATATTCATCGATAGTAAGTGGTCTTCCGAGACTTATGGACAAAAGCCTGTCCATATTGTGGATACTCCAAAACAACCGGTTTTTCATTTCATTATCCAAGCCACCACCCTTGACGCCCTTATTGAGGCCAGACGAGATGGTCGCCCGAGCGACTTGTCCGAACAAATTCCAGGTCTGAAGTCCTTGGGGTTCAAAAAACGAATATATACAAAGAAGTAGAAGCATTTTGATGGTCTCAACCGATGTGAAAGTGATACCTTGTGACAAAAACTTCACACACTGGCTAGAAAAAAACTTGCTGTAGATATCTTCCTGTCGGAGTAGTCCGACTCTCGAGAGCGTGGTGCATCCTATGGCCATGATCATGAAGATCTCAAACCCGAAGTAGTTGGTGACAGAATCTTCCAAAGATTCCAACTTGCTGAACTCCTGGATGAAAGCTGATTGGCAGATGAAAGGATACGACCTGTGGTTATGCTTGAAGTACGCCTCCACGAATTTCAGCGCTAGTTCTTTGGTGATGGGCGGACATACGACTGTGTCAGTTTTGTTGAGCACCCACTGAGAAAACCCTAGAGACTGGAGCAAAAGGTGCAGTTCGGAGGCACTAGGCAGCGATGAAGGCGACGGTACGAGAAAGGGCTTCTCGTGGTATGCAGCAGTTTCATCAAGGAGAGCAGACGGTTCAGTTGGTACCGGTTTGGGAATTGAGGCTTTTCTGTCAAGGTAGGTGCACTGTCTTGAGTACCGCAGGCAGTTGTAGCACCCCGAAATCTCCTTGGTACATTTTTTCTTCAACTGCCGGCATTTTGTGCATGAGTATCTGTTCTTGGATGAGTCCTTATTGTAAGAAGAGGGTTTCTGGATCTTAAAACGTGATACCAAATTAGAGTCCATAGGTAAGAAGTAGAGGTAGGCCGCGAAATCTAAAGCTGCGCGCGAAATTGAGATGGAAATCTATAGAGGAGAGATTGATGACATGAAATCACACTTAAATTGAGTAACAGGTGCATGGACGACAATTGTGGCTGTGTGGTTGTATCTATGTTATATCTATGGTATATACACATCTAACTAGGCCTCTGAATCAAAAATAGTCTCCAAATATGCCATCCAGTTCAATCCCAACACCTTCTCCATCTTGGTCAGGGACCACCCTTTTTTGGCCATGGCCACCGCCAACTCTTCCCGATCAGCCAAAGGACCAAGTGGTTTAACGACCTTCTGCGAGCCCCAGGGAGCCATTTTCCTGGCGTATCCCTTGTCTCTGTTGCACCATTCCATGAAAGGCGAAGGTCTACCGTGGCCCTCAGAAGCATCCGATCCAATTCCCACCAAATCTTCTCCGATCAACGAGATCACGTAGTCCACCACATCCACATAGTCGTCGATGGTGGACTCGTTACCCTTGGGCATATGGGGCCCAAACTGGCTGATTCCCACGAATCCTCCCTTTTTCCCAATCAACTTGATCAACTCATCACTCTTGTTTCTACCACTTTCTTTCAAGGCAGCAGGCAAGATGTGCGAGAAGCATGGTGGCTTGGATGCGTACTCAATTACGTCTCTCGTGGTCTGCTCTCCAACATGCGATAAATCACACACTATACCCAACCGTGCCATCTCATCGACCACTTCTCTACCGAAACCAGTGAGTCCTGAGTCCTTCAACTCGGTGTATCCGGCTCCCGAGTAGTTCTGGGTGTTGTAGGTAAGTTGCATTTTGCGGACCCCCAAGTCTCTGAAGATTCTAAGGTATCCAAGTTGGTCTTCAATACCTGAAGTGTTTTGCCATGATAACAATACCCCGGTTTTGCCAGCTTTTTTGGCAGCTTTGATGTCTTCTACCGTGTGCACCTGCATGATCAAGTCTGGGAACTCGTCGAACCATTTCTTCCACTGGATCACATTTGCAATGGTATCATGGAAATTTTCCCATAATCCGCAGGTACAAGAAACGGCGGTGATGCCGCCCTGGTGCCAGGCCCTAAAGATATCCTCCCCAAAGTTGCAGATGTTGAGCCCATCAACGTGAATGGAGTCTCTGTATATTTGTCTTGCTTCCTGTTCCGATACCATGGTGAAGATAGTAATTTTTCAGTGATGGTGCTTAAATACTTCTGAGGCGATTGCATCTTATCACCTGGAGCGCACATTTCCTTATACGGCAAGTTCGGAACGGAATCGTGCAAATGCCACATTTTGACACCCATCCAAGTCAGTGACAGTGGTGGCTCACTGAGGGAGAATAGCTACTCATCTAAGTAGGAGGTTGTCGGGGTTCAAGTGCCAATCTCCCAGGTCGATGTCACAGTCAGATAATTGATAAGCAGAAATGACATCGATGGAGTTCCCCAATGCGGAAAAACGGTAGCGGACTTTGTTTATCTCGATGAGATGCCATATAGCGCGATGTCAAAACCTAGATGAGAGCCACAATCCGACTGCAAATAGCATATAAGAGGATTACCTCCAGGTTAGTTTTCCATTATTACCATGAGTGATAAAGCCGTTAGTATTGCTACAGCCGAACAGGTGTCGCCCATATCGTCGGCAGAACCAAAAGCGTCTACTTTGGACAAGATCAAAAGAGTAGTATGGGACTCTTTAGATAAGTCACCAGAAGAAAGAAAATACGTTTTCAAAATCGACTGCTGGATTATGACATATGTTTGTGTGTCATACTTTGTCAAGTACTTGGACTCCACCAACGTGTCCAACGCCTATGTGTCAGGAATGAAAGAAGATTTAAGTTTTGGAGGAAAACAGTATAACTGGGTGTCAACCTGGTACACAATCGGATATATTATTGGCCAGGTGCCTTCTCAATACGCGATCAACAAGATTCGGCCTTCCATTTGGTTGCCAACCATGGAGATTCTTTACGGGGCGTTTGTGATGGCCACTGCCGGTGCTACCACGGTGCATCAAGTATACTGCTTCCGTTTTTTTGTGGGTTTGTTTGAAAGTACCGCGTACGTGGGGATTATGACACTTCTCTCAAACTTCTATCTTCCTTCAGAGATGGGAAAGAGAACATGTATCTTCCAAACCTCTTCGAGTGCTGCTCAGATGTTCCTGGGATATTTACAATCGGCTTTGTACAGCGGAATGAACGGAAGAGGTGGCCTTGCAGCCTGGAGATGGTTGTTCATTTTCGACGGTGTTATTACGTTCCCCGTTGCATTTGTGGGATATTTCGCCATTCCTGATGAACCTTTTAGTTCAAAGGCCAAGTGGTTTAATGAAAAAGATAGACGGATTGGTACTGAGAGAATGAGGAAAGGAAAGATTAACACCAAACCCAAGATCAAAGTGTCCGATCTTGTTGCATTGATCAGTGACTGGCCATTCTGGATCTTTAGTTTGGCTTTCACTGGCCATGTGTTGGGAATCAAGTTATACTCTTATATGAATTTGTGGCTTAAATCAACTGGTGACTACTCGGTGCAACAGCTCAATAATCTTCCTACCGCTGGGTACGGAGCCCAGATATTCTTCACCTTGTGCTGGGCATGGTTGTCTGATGGTATTGGCAAGCGTTGGCCGGTGGTGACGTTGGCCACGGTGCCTGCCATTATCGGAACAATAATTTTATGGGTGTGGCCTGAGCATAATCGTGCTGCATTGTTTGCTGGTTGGTATCTCTTGTTCATTGAAACAGGGGCTGGAGCTTTGTTCATTTCCTGGATCGCTGAGACGATGAGTACAAATGTTGAACAGAGATACTTGTTGATTGGATTGGTAGAGACGGTTTCGTTCACGTTTAGTGCGTGGGTCCCCCTTTATTTGTACCCAGCAGACGAGGCTCCAAGGTACAAATACGCTTATCCATTAACTTTTATGTTCTTTCTTATTGAAGCTTTGTGTGCTCTCTCAATTGCGTTGATCCAACACTTAGAGAAGAAGGGAGTTCTCAAGAATAAGCATGAATATGAGGTATATGTGGAAGATGACGAGCAGGAGAGCCATCAAATTACTGCAGAGAAGGAAAGTGTTTAGTTTTGTGAATGAAAGTTAGTTATGATGCCTTGTAGTTGTGTGAAGTGCTTTGTCTTTGAGTTGGTGTACCTATACGTTTGCGTACCTTTATGTTTGTGTACCTTTATGTTTGTGTACCTTTATGTTTGTGTACCTTTATGTTTGTGTACCTTTATGTTTGTGTACCTTTATGTTTGTGTGCCTTTATGTTTGTGTACCTTTATGTTTGTGTACCTTTATGTTTGTGTACCTTTATGTTTGTGTACCTTTATGTTTGTGTGCCTTTATGTTTGTGTACCTTTATGTTTGTGTACCTTTATGTTTGTGTACCTTTATGTTTGTGTACATTTGTATTTATGTACCCTTGTGCTTCTGTACTACTATACTCTACTTCTTTATTACTTTTTAATTCTCATTCTGATCAATTAAATACCAAATACTCCCCTCTCATCAAGTATCCTCTGGTTATTGTTAATAACTCTCTTGAGCTTCACCTCCGGAACTTTCTTCTTCCGTTCCACCCTTTCCCCCTCGTATTTCTCAAACACAAACCCGTCAAGAAGATCCCTGTCTTCAAGTAACTGAAACAACCCATTGATATACTCTCCTTCCTTGGGAAACTTTAAACCATGGAGTCTATCACCTTTAGTCTTCAACTCCTCGTCAGCCACCAGTTTCATTTCATCGCTAGTTGGAAGCTTCAACCTCCCACTGTAATATCTTGCAATGATACTAGACTGTGCTTCTGCAAAGGGGAATGGACTCACATCTTTTCCCAACCCCACAAATGTTAAGGAAGGATCTTGGACATAAAACATCTGGCGATACAAGTCTTGGATGTATCTTTTCTTGCAGATATCCAATTTCAAGAATGGAACGTCATACAAGTATCCTGTGCAAAAAATGACTTCGTCGATGTCAGAGACCTTCTCACCGCCAAAAGACACAGACCTAGTATTCACATCGTAACTCTCGATACGGGGAATGATTTCAATAAATGGGTTGTTGATGTTGGATAATATGGTGGTTTCATCACAGGAAACATACACTTTTTTAGCTGTAGCACTGGATTGTATAGCTATATCGCTACCACTGGCAATTCCACCCACCACCAAGACCGTCTTATCTTTGTATCTTGAGGGTGTATCAAAGAATTTAGCATGTGTGATTGACTTAGGATCCCTTTTCTTCCACTCATCGAGCCCGTCAACCTCAGGGATCCGTGGGACCTCAAAATGGCCATTGGCAACCACTACCGCATCGTAGAGTCTTGTAGTCACTTCCCCAGAAACCACGTTTTTGCTGACAAGTTCCCAAGAATCACCATTCTTCTCCACGCCCGTGACTCTGGTATTCAAGTATTTATTGTAGGGACCAAGCGTCTTTGAGTATTTCGTTAAGTAGTCCAACACCTCTGTTCTGAACGGAAAGTCAACACTTTCTTCAGGGAAATGGAAGTTGGTAAACTCCATTGACTTGTAAAGAATATTGGTTTCCAAGTTTGCATACAAAGGAGAGTGGTTGTACTCGTCGTTGGCCACAAGCTCATGGTCGTCGTTATATTGGGACTTGGTAGGGAAATAGTTCCAAATGCCACCTAGGTTGGCTCGCGAGTCGTACAAGTCGATGTCAAAGTCACATTTTTCTGTGTTCAACGTCTTCACCAGGGCCATTCCACTGGGTCCGCCTCCGATGATGGCGATCTTCTTTATGGACTGTTCTACCACCATTTTCGGTCTTGGTGCCACAACTACGAGAAATTGTAGCTTATAAATATATGAGCTTATCGCATCCGACTGGTTTTTTCCTTTTTGGGCTTCGTGGTAATGCCACCTGCAATCACGAGATATCAGAAATAAATACCCATTGCTGATGCCAACGGGGAAGTTGAATAGCGGAGTTTGTGTTACCGACTGTGATTGTGGTAGTGGTGTTTTAGACTAGAATAGGAAAAGGCCGAAAGTCGGTTGAACCTCGATTGCAAATACCGTTGACATAATAGCAAAAGGCCGCAAGACCGATTAATTATTGATTGCAAACACCGTTCCAAAACCCCGACTGATGAAATTGAAATGTGGTGTAATTTGGTTTCCATCCCAAATCCCTGAAACTTTCGCAACCAAATATAACCTGATAGTATCCAAACATCTACTAAAGGTCTACCTAGCAGTTTCTGGTTTGTGTTATCTACTTCTTTAACAATTTCTATTAGCATCTATTAAATAACAAGCAATAATTAAATATCTAGTTTGTGTTTTGGGCAAGAACTCTCAAACCCACACTACCAGTCAAAATGGAAGGCTTGCTGAATGGAGCATCGATAGAAGGATAGTCCACCATGTTGGCATCTTCAACACGAGAACCATCTTCTTCTCCAGGAACAGCACCCCATCCTCCACCAGATGGAGTTTCAATCCGAACTCTATCACCAGGCTTGACCCACACACTGTTTTGACCTCCCAATGCAATTTTCTGGTACTTACCATTGTCCAACTTCTTCAACCAAAAATTGTACCCTCTTCTACCAGGATGACCTCCGTTCATACCGTAAGGTGCAAACACTCTTCTTTGCATAAGGCAAGTGGCTTGCAATGGAATGGTGAATTCGATCTCTCTGATTACACCGTCTCCTCCCTTGTGTAAACCGAGACCTCCAGTACCAGTGTTGATCTCGTATCTTCTCAAAATACAAGGAAACTTCTTCTCAAAAGACTCACTGTCCGTCATACGAGTGTTGGTGGTGTGGACTTGCACACCAGATTGACCCGTGAAGTTCTTACCAGCACCACCTCCACCAGCAATGGTTTCGTAGTATCCAAACAACCCGTACTTAGAATCAGAAGATCCAAATGTAAAGTTGTTGCAAGTACCTTGGGAACCAGCACAGGCTTGGAAAGCCTTGAACAACACATCGGAGATTCTTTGGGCAGTTTCGACATTGGAGCCAACGGTAGCCGCATCGAAAGAAGGCTTGAAAATCGAACCTTCTCTGACAATGATGTCCAAAGGAGCCATACACCCACTGTTCAAAGGAATATCGACATTGATCAAGCATCTCAACACATAAAGAATACTTCCGTACAACACAGCAGTAGGACAGTTGAAGTTACTGTAGAATTGTTCACCACTTTCACTGAAGTCCAACACCGCACTACCGTCTTCTCTATTGATTGTAACGGTAACGGCCACCGCAGTACCATCGTCCAAATAGTCCACGGCCTTCATTGGCTTTCCTCCAAATCTGTCGTAAGCAATTTGCAACAATCCTCTGACGGCAGTTTCAGCCGATTTTTGAATGGCTTCCATGTAAAGCTTGACTACATCATAGCCAAATTCTTCCATTAATCCCTTTAATAACTTGATACCTCTGTTGTTGGCGGAGGCATGGGCTTTCAAGTCACTTATATTGTCTTCCAAAGCTCTGGAACCTTCGCAGCCAGGGTATTGACTTGGCTTGGTATACAACAAATCAACAACTTGTTCGTGCTGGAACACCCCTTGGTCATAAAGCTTTTCAGACTCAATGGCAGCACCTTCTTGCCAAATTTCTTTCGAGTCAGCAGGCATGGAACCAGCAGAAATACCACCGATATCCGCATGATGACCACGTGAAGCAGTCCAGAACAAGACATCGTTATTTTCATCCAAAACTGGTGTTAAAACAGTGATGTCTGGCAAATGGGTACCACCAGTCGAAGGGTGATTGGCCCATAACACATCACCAGGCTTGAGCTTACCCTTCCAGATCTCATTTTGTTTTTCAACAGCAGAGAACATGGAACCAAGATGACCAGGAATGTGAGGAGCGTTGGCAAGAAGCTTTCCATTGGCATCAAACAAGGCACACGAGAAGTCGAGTCTTTCCTTAATGTTGGTGGAAATGGCAGTCATTTGAAGGGTTTTCCCCATCTGTTCGGCAATAGACATGAATCTGTGGGCAAACACCGAAAGTTGGATAGGATCAACCACGGTGGCAGACAACTCAAGCGACTTGGTCTGCAATACTTCAATGAACACCCAGTCAGAAAGTAAAGTGGCCACACAGTCTGGTTCGACAAGAATGGTTTGGGTGTCATCAATTATGACAGCAGGACCGGCAACAGTGGCCCCCAACTGCATTTTGTTCAATAAGAACACACCAGCATCCTTATAACCTTTACCCTGGAAGTAGACCTTAGAGGTGTTTTCGGGTGCTGGAGATGGAAGCTTTTCGATATTCTCGTGTTCCTCAAAGGGATTGGCCACATGGGTATCTTCACTGTGGACAATCATTCTAAGACGAGCATCTTCCACCACCACATCTCTTTCCAAGGTGAATCCGAACTCTTGTTGGTGCTGGTTGATGAACTTTTGCTTAAAGTCCCACCCATCTTCAGGCTTACTGATCATAAGACAGGTGTCGGTACCAGCATACTTCATGTTGAGAAATACTTCGATAGAGGTTGCGTTCTCGCCGGTTTTTTGTTTTTTATACTCGGCTTCCACCTCATCTTGCAATTGTTGCAACTTGGATTTGAATTGCTGCAAATTTTCGGGCGTGAAAGTGAGGGAGACTGGACATTGTTTTTCGATGACAATATCTGCTAAAGCAATACCATAAGCAGACAACAATGACGAGTACTTGTGGATAACAACGTGCTTGATGTTCAAGTTACGAGCAACAGAACAACAATGTTGACCACCTGCACCCCCGAAAACAGACAAGTTGTGGTCTCCAGTGCTGTAACCTTTACCTTCAGTAATAGTTCTGATAGGTCTGGTCATGGCTTCATCAGCAACTCTAAGGAACCCGCAGGCCACCTCTTCAGCAGTAATAGGTACATCTCTCAGTTTGTTGATTTCTTCCGCCAACTCTGCAAACAACTTTCTGGAGGCTTCCACATCAAGTGGTTGGTCTTCGTTAGGACCAAAGATCAGAGGGAAGAACTCGGGGAGAAGTCTTCCGGTGACAAGATTGGCATCGGTGACAGTCAACGGACCACCTTTTCTGTAACAAGCTGGACCGGGGTGAGCTCCAGCCGATTGTGGACCAACGGTGAACATCCCATTCTTCCAGAACAACATGGATCCACCTCCAGCCGCAACAGTAGAAATGTCAAGTTGTGGAGTACTCAAGTGGACTTCACTGACGATGTTGGAGAAGACGTGCTCGAAAGTACCGGAGAACCTCGACACATCTGTAGACGTTCCACCCATGTCAAAACCCAAAGTAGCTCTCTTGGAGGTTGGTCTGGTGTCGTAACAGGTCTTTCCATAACCAACAACCCCACCTGCTGGACCCGAAAGAATGGCTCTCAAACCGGTGAATTTATTCCATGGACAAAGTCCCCCATTGGATTGCATGAAGAGCAACTTGTTGCCCATGGCGTTCAATCCTCCTTCGAACCCAGCTCCGAACCCTTCTAGGTATTCTTGGATCTTGGGTAAAAGATAAGCATCAGCGACAGTAGAACTACATCTGCTGACAACACCAATAGATGGCTGCAATTCTGTGGAAACTGACACTTGGAAGCCCAATTTACGTGCAAGAGCAGAAACTTGTTGCTCATGAGTAGGGTACAAGTAGGAGTGGAGGAAACAGACGGCCAAACTGCTGTAGCCTTCCTTTTTCAATTCGAGTAACTGCTTTTCCACCTCAGCCATGTTTGGCTTCTCAATGATCTGAATAACATCGCCAGTAGTGGCTTCGACCAAGGCTCCGTCGAAGTCTTTGTTGTCGGCCAAAGTGACCTTTTTCTCAGCACCACCGCCTTCTGTGTAATTGGCAAGAGTAATTCTCTCACCCACCTCAATGACTTTTGTATACAACTGGTCCAATTTTCTCGCACTGATATTGAAAATATCGGGCCTGGTTTGGTTCCCGATTCTCAAAACATCGCGGAAATCTCTCGAAGTGACAAGGGCAACTTTGGCTCCTTCTCTTTCAAGAAGGGCATTGGTGGCCACAGTGGTTCCCATCTTGATCGATTCAATGGCGTCGAGTTTGAGCGGTTTTCCCTTTGGGATTTTGGTGCCAGAAGCGATTTCCAACACTCTTCTGATCCCTTCGGTAGGAGCATCCGGATAATTAGAAGGGTCCACAGATAAGAGCTTGAACACCAAGTCTTTTTTACCTGGTAACGAAGCGTGGACATCGGTGAAAGTTCCACCACGGTCAATAGCGATTTTAACTCCAGATACCATAGTAGTGAAGTTTTTGCTTTTGAATTGAGGATCTAAGTCAGATTACTTTCAGTATATATGCACCTACCGCCAGGACATATGAGATGTGAGATCGGGTGTTTGGAGGCGAAATTGCCGATCGGCCCAGCCGATGGACGGGCGTGCTTGCCAGAAAACATAAATCCGTTGGAGCTCCAACTGCCACAGCTGTCATCGATGCGTCGTTCTATATGCAGGCGGCCCTCACTTTCCACTTATACCCAAGACGGAGCAGATTTTGTCACAAACAGCATAGAATGAGTGTGGTAGATACCAAAGACCTAGAGAAACAAACGGACGAGCCTGAAGCGGGGGAAGAGAAGCAAGGGTCCTCGGACGATGCCAGCTCCAGTGACTATATGGTGATCTCTGACGACGATCCCAAATATACGCGGTTTTCCCCCCGAAGAAAGTCTCTTTTTGTGTTTATCATCTCATTAGCAGTGTTTCTTGCACCGCTGTCGACGGTAGCATTCTTGCCGGCCATTCTGAACATTGCCGAGGAGTTCGGCACCACGCAAACCATTATCAATATCTCAAATGCCTGTTATTGTGTGATGATGGCCATTTCGCCCTGTGTCACCAGTCCTTTGGGAGACATTTATGGCCGTAGAATCATGTTTTTGATTTGCTGTTTCGGGTTCACGGTGCTGACAATTCTCGTGGCGGTTTCCCAGAACTTGGCCATGTTCATTGTGTTCAGACTCTGTTCGGCCTTCTTTGGAGTGGCTTTTTTCCCGTTGGGTGGAAGTATTGTATCTGACATCTACATACCCAAGGAAAGAGGAAATGCCATGGGATGGACGTTGTCCGGGTCGCAGCTTGGTCCGGCATTTGCTCCATGTATTGGTGGGGTCATCATCACCTATACGACGTGGAGGGTGATTTTCTGGGTTCTTGCCGGAGTTGGTGGAGTTGCCTTGGGCACTGCGTTTGTGTTTTTAAAGGAAACTGCCACCGTGAAGAAGTGTGAGGTGTACAAAAAGGAGCATCCGGGGAAGAACCAGATAGGCCGCTTTGTATGGGTTCCTTACAACCCGTTCCAGGTGGTGCGTGCTTTCAAATATCCTAACTTGATTCTTGGAGGCTACATGAGCATGACGCTTCTTTACAATATGTACGGATTACTTACTCCTATTCGTAACGTCATTGACCCTCGGTTCAACCTCACGACACCCGTGTACGGCTCATTGTTCTATTTGGCTCCGGGGATGGGATATCTTATCGGGTCGCTTGTGGGAGGTAAATGGGCTGACTACTACGTTCGTAAGTTCGAGAAGATGAGAGGTGAAAGGATTCCAGAAGATAGGCTCCGGTCCACCTATGTGTCATTTGGGTTTGTGTTGCCTGTCAGTGTGCTTATCTTCGGATGGCTGATTGACAAAGAGGTGGGAGGAATGGCTCTTCCAATTATCACGCTTTTCTTCAATGGAGTGGCCCAGACCTTTTGTTTCCCTAGTATCAATGCGTACTGTGTGGACTGTTTGCCTCATCTAGGTGGAGATGCCATTGCCAGCAACTACTTTGCTCGGTACATTGCCGGGGCCGTGGGTAGTGCCACTTGTCTTATGCAAATTAACACCATTGGAGTGGGATGGACCAACACCATTTCGTCGTTTTTATTGTTTTCAGGATTCTGTTGCACTTTGGTGTTGATTCGGTTTGGGGGGAAGATGAGGGAGAATGTTACAAAGAATATGAAAAGTTAGAGTTATAGACATCTTTAATAGACAAAGTAGACAAGGAAGAACACTCAAGTGGATAATGAGAAACAGTGGAATGAAGATATTAGACCAGTTTCTTCACCGGAATATTGGAAATAATAAGTCTTTCCTCCAAAGGCAATTTCACCCACTTTCTCTTTCTCATGATAGAATTGAACACATCCAAGTTTGCCCGTCTTTCTATTGACTTCCAAACGCCTAATTTGCATAATTCTTCGTACATGGTTTGGATTTTGTATTTGTCTATTAACTTTTCTTGTTCTAGCCACACAGAAAATCAGCTGGACGTCCTAAACATCAAGCACACCCTGCTGTTCGGGAACCAATGAGATAACCTTGCCCGTGGTGAGACCCGACTTGACGTTCTCAATCACCCAGTTCTCCATGTCAAACACCGTCTGGACAGCATGTGTTCCCATATGAGGCAATGCCATCACATTAGGGAGCTCCAAGAGTTCTTTAGGTGGGCGAGGCTCGTTTTCAAATACGTCCAAGCCCGCAGCTCCGACTTTGCCGGACTTGAGGTGTTTAATCAACGACTGTTCATCAATTATGGCCCCTCTGGCGGTGTTGACAATAATGACTCCGTCCTTCATCTTCAGGATAAGTTCATCACTGATCAAGTGGTGTGTGGCTTTGTTCAATGGACAGTTAATGGAAATAACGTCTGCCTGCGCCACAAGCTCTTCGATGGAGCTCACAAACACACTATCTTTTTCCAACTCGGCTGGCAACCGAGACCGGTTGTAGTAGATGATCTTTTCAAAGCCAAGTGGCACACACCGATCTCTGAAAGCCCGGCCGATTCGTCCCATGGCGATGATTCCCAACACTTTTCTTGTAGGGTTGATACCTTCCTTCACACCCGCACCAAACCCACCAGCAGGCCAGTTGCCTGCCACGAGCTGGCGACGACCTGCCTCGAAGTTTCTCATGGATCCAAGCAAGAGAAACAAGTTGCTGTCGGCAGTGGAAGCGTTTACAATATCTGGACAGTGAGACACCTGGATACCTCTCTTGGTTAAAGGCTCAATGTCAATCTGGTCATAGCCAGCACCCTGGTGGGCGATGTACTTCAACGTAGGCGGAAAGTGGCTGACCAAATCTTCGTCAAAACGACCGACTTTACTGCCAGTCAAATAACCTCTAGCAATGGCAACCACATTACTGTACTTTCCGTGGAGGTCTGCGATGAACTGTTCACGGGAGTACTGGCCGATATGAACGACCTCTGCGATCTTTTCCATCTCTGTCCATGGAGCTTGCCCATATCTGACGGGATCGGTATGGAGTATCAACGGTTTGGACATTATGGTAGTTGTTGCATCAGTAACATTGAAGATGGATAAATATAGTTTTGGACCACTAGCGCGCGTTGGCAGCTACGGAATTTGGGGTCGCCATTTCCGTCCTTATCAGTTGGAGGGAACGATGGACGGGACATGGACGCAGGATGGACGCCGGTTACGAGCGGTGGGCACCCAACCGCTCGCTATCACTATATCACTACCACTGGTTGTAATTACACTCAAACCACCAAATGTTTGAAACTTTACTAGGAAAAACCGTGCTAGTCACCGGAGCTTCAGCAGGAATCGGCGCTGCTACTGCCACCGAATTCGTCAAGGCCACCAACGGCAATATCAAGCTCATTCTCGGGGCTCGGAGAGTGTCCAAACTTGAAGAGTTGGCTGATGGGTTGAAAAAATTGTACCCATCCGTGCAAATCTACGTGGGCCAGTTGGACGTGTCGGAAGTATCCAAGATCGACCAATTCTTCGCCCAATTGCCTGCCCAATACCTGGAAATCGATGTTCTCATCAACAATTCCGGAAAAGCCTTGGGACAAGAAAAGGTAGGAGACATCGATCCCACCGATATCGCCACTGTCTTCGATACCAACGTCCTCGGGTTGATTGCCATGACCCAGATCGTCTTGAAAGGTATGAAAAAACGTAACAGAGGTGACATTGTCCAGTTGGGATCGATTGCCGGTAGGTGGACGTACGCGGGAGGAAGCATTTACTGCTCTTCCAAGGCAGCTTTGAAGTCATTCACCGAAGCCATGAGAAAGGAGTTGACCTCCACCAAGATCAGAGTGATCGAGGTGGCTCCCGGTAACACCAAGACGGAATTTGCCCTTGTTCGATTCAAGGGTGATGCCGATAGAGCCTCTCAGGTGTATGAAGGGGTGGACACGTTGCTTCCTCAGGACGTGGCCGAGTTGATTGTGTTTGCGTGTAGCAGGAGAGAGACAGCTGTCATTGCTGAGTCGATCATCATGCTGACCAACCAAGCCGGACCTCAGGATTTGTATAGAAAGCAGTAACCTATAGAAACAATAAACGGTTTTCAGGCCGCGCCCGAAACTCTTATCTCTGGAAGATCCATTCTCAACTTGAGATATTAATGCGACATTTTCTCGCGGTCTGCAACACTTTTTTATTCACATCAATATGACTGAACAGATGGCTCAGTCCAAGCTGGAAGAGAAGTCCCGGCCCTTTGCTTGTGCTAAGTGCAACAAGAGCTTCACCCGTGCGGAAAACCTCATGCGACACCGCAAACTGCGTATGTATCGTCCAATTCCTCCCCCACAAATTCCCTACTAACGTCCCAGATTTGCACCAGAAATACACCTGTCCCGAATGCCACAAGGTCTACTCCCGGAGCGACTCGCTCAATCTTCACACAAGAAAGGTCCACAACTTCACCAGCAAACCCGTCCCCGATGTCGCCATCAAATCGGAAAAGTCTCCCTTGGTTGATATTGACTCCGATAGAGTGCTAAAATACCTTTTACTGTACTGGAAAAACTTCCATCCCTCGTTCGCCATATTGCATTGCAGCAGCTACTCGTTGCCAACGGACTACCCGGAAGACTTGTTGGCCAACGTCATCTGTGCCATTGGTGCCCGATACATGGAAAACGAGCGGTATGTCTCCAACCAAATCTTCAACTATGTGTTCCAGAAATTGGACCAGTTCCCCAAGTCACCACTGTTGCTGGAAGTACAGGCGATATTGTTGGCATCTTTCACGGGAATCTACTCGGGTGGAGACCTGTGGTTCACAAAGTCGTTTCTGCTGCACTCTCGCTTGGTCAACTTGGCGAGGGAAATGTCCATTTTCCAGTATAACCCGCTCGACAACTCGGATCTGGACTGGATGTCCTTTATTGAGACCGAGAGCAATAAGCGGATCGCCTACGGGTTGTACTTGGTGGACGCCCTCATGGCCATTCTCCTCAACTATCCCCCATGCTTATCGCACTACGAGATCAAACACACTCTCCCATGCCCCGACGAGGTATGGGAGGCCGAGACCGCCCAGGAATGGTTGAAGCTCTCGTCCCGGCTCCCGGCACAACGAGGGCCCCATTTCTTCGAGGCCCTACAGCAGGTATTGATGTTTGGGCATATTTCGAGTCCCATTTCGTCGTTTGGAGGCCTTGCATCGCTCCTTGCTATCCACATCATGATCCGAAACATGGCCCAGTACGCGGGGATTCTCGAGACCTCGCCCGTGCATTCTCAGGATGCGTTTTCCAGAAGATCCCAGTTGGGGTCAGCTTTGAACGGGCTACGCACATTGATTCCTAAGCGAAACCAGACGGGAAAACTCAGTGACATGTGGGACCTCTTCACCGTCACGTGGAACTTGGCGTATATCCATCTCCACCTCCCCGACACCATCATCACCTCTGGAATTGTGGAAGTGTCCCTCGACGAAACCATTGCAACCGCATCTGCTTTGGCCAAACCCCAGTCAAAACCCCCACCAGGAACCGCCTTGTTGAGTAATGACTTCACCGATATACCGTACCAGGTGCTCTCACTAACCAGCAGCCATGTGTTTTATTTTCTTTACACGTTCACCACCGAGCTTAACGAAACCTCCCCGGTGTTCACGTTCATGTTCTACAAAGCAGCCCTAGTGGCGTGGCAGATCTTGAATGCATTCAAGTCCATCAACCAGAAGTCTAACGAGGAAATTTTAGACCAGACTGTTAGTCAATTGACTAAGTCCAAAACGTCAGAGAAGGTATATATGTTAAAACGGCTTACGGATGATATGATTAATTGTATTCAGCCCGAAAACGACCACCCGGTGGTGTTTGAAAAGTGGGTCGAGTCTGTGTTGGCCTCGAAGGACACCTGGGGGGTTGGCAGCTGTGGAGCAGCGTCCTTCGCCCTGATGATAGATGATCCGCTATAGAATCAATGTACAGTGCTGCGAGGAAATTTCTCTGTCCGCGCGGGCTTTCTTATCGGGTAGTGGAGCTCCATCGATGGAAAGTATGGATTTACCAACAACTGTCTACGGTTATGGATATCAGACCATTCGGCCCCCGTTATCTGCTTTATAAGTGGAGGCAATATCCACTGTGTTTGCCATTACTGAACAATTCATGACCGGTGCTGAATATACTATCAAAGAAGAACCTGCCTTCACTCCACGCAAAATTAAAATCATCGTTATCGGGGCTGGTGCCTCGGGACTTAATTTTGCCAGAGAGGTGTACCAAAACGTCCCAAGTGCAGACTTGGCTCTTTATGACAAAAACCCATCCATCGGTGGTACTTGGTACGAAAACAGATATCCTGGGGTTGCTTGCGACATTCCTTCCATCAACTATCAATACACTTGGGCTCCAAGTACCGACTGGAAAAAGTACTACTCTTCGGGTCCCGAGATCTTGGCCTATTTCAAGAAGGTTGCCAAAGAACACGGGTTGGACAAAGATGTTCATCTCAACTGTCGGGTTGTTGCGTGTAAGTGGATTGAAGAAGACAAGAAGTGGGAAGTAACCATTCAAAGAGGTGAGGACCCGAATGACACCTTCATCGACTCGGCCGAAGTCTTGATCAATGCTACCGGGGTGTTGAATAAATGGAAGTGGCCTGCTATCAAGGGGTTGGAAAACTTCAAAGGACCCAAGCTTCATTCTGCTAATTGGGATACTTCTTTGTCATTGAAGGACAAGAGAGTAGGTGTGATCGGATCTGGTTCCAGTGCTGTCCAAATTGTTCCTAACATTTTGCCACAAGTGAAGTCCATCACCCAATTTGTTAGAAGTAAGTTCTGGATCACTGCTGGTTTTGCTCAAAAATTCGCTGGTCCAAAGGGATCCAACTTCGAATACACCGATGAACAAATTCAAATCTTACAGAAGGATCCAAAGAAGTACTTGACCTATAGAAAGAACATCGAGAGTGATCTCAACAAGAGATTCAGATCGGTGCTTAAAGGAAGCATTGAACAAAAGGAAGCTAGAGCATTTGCTGAACAGGAAATGAAGACCAAGTTGGCTCCCAAACCAGAAATCGCCGAGAAAGTCATTCCTCAAGACTTTGGTGTTGGATGTCGTCGTCCAACTCCAGGTAACGGATTCTTGGAAGCCTTGTGTGATGAGAAAACCAATTTGGTGTATGACGATATCGACGAAATTACCGAGACTGGCTTGCGCACCAAGGATGGAAAGCACCATGAGTTCGATGTGTTGGTTTGTGCTACTGGTTTTGATGTCTCTTGGGTTCCTCACTTTCCATTGATCGGTAGAGGTGGTAAAGATCTTCGTGACGAATGGAAGGAAAAGCCAGAAACTTACTTGTCTGTGTCTGTTCCAAACTACCCCAACTACTTGATCTTTATGGGACCTCACGCTCCATATGCTCATGGTTCTGTGTTGCCTATGACCGAAGCTATTGCTAAGAACTTCATTAAAATCATCCAGAGAGTTGCTACCGAGTCGATCACTTCGTTCGAACCAAAGCAAGAAGCTGTCCAAGATTTCATCAACCAAAGAAAAACCTTCTTACAACGTACTATCTGGAATGACCCTTGTAGATCCTGGTTTAAGCAAGGTACTTACGACGGGGAGTTGATGATGTGGCCTGGTTCTCGTATTCATTTCTTTGAGATCATGCTGAGCCCAAGATGGGAAGACTACAACTTGACTTACGAATTGGATAACCGGTTCTCGTACTTTGGCAATGGTTTCCATGTGAGAGAGTTCGACAACCGTGATTTGAGTTGGTATTTAGGTTTGTTGGGTGATAAGGACGAAGAACCCGAATATTCTGATGAATACCTTAAGGAGTTCTTGGTCAAGTCTTAGTGTTTAGTTTGATAGAAATTTATTTATAACACTTGATTTCGCTGAACCATTCAGAATTTTCACGGCATTTGTTCATGGGTCTCTAACATCACTGCCGTGAGATGCCGAAACACAAAGTTAATTTCACCTTCCATCCAAAGACCCGAAGTAAGATTTCATCTAAATTGAATCAGCCCATACCGGGCTTGTACTTCAAACTCTTATCATGGTGAGTTGGACATGTTGATTGTCCCGATGTCCCCATGAACGGTTAAGGCGGGGGTCAGCTGCCCGTTTCCAGAAGGATCTGCATGGAGTTAAGTTTTTGTAAAACCTTCCATCTGAG
This sequence comes from Yamadazyma tenuis, assembly GCF_029203305.1. Classification (NCBI taxonomy): domain Eukaryota; kingdom Fungi; phylum Ascomycota; class Pichiomycetes; order Serinales; family Debaryomycetaceae; genus Yamadazyma; species Yamadazyma tenuis. The sequence continues at coordinate 730,069 of NC_089467.1, forward strand.
GTCCACAAATAGATATTTCCGGCGATTCACCACTGTCTCCGATGGATAGAGAGAACTTGTCGGTAGAATAGGAACTTATTATCCGATCAAAAGTGATCGGTCAAGAGATAAGTAGCTGCAAGAATAACAGGTATTACGAAGTTAGAGAGAACATGTCATTGTGGAGTAGTTTCTGATACCCGAAGCACACATTCCATGGGCTTACTGGGATTCTTACAGTTTCTTTGACTTCAACGAATCCCATTGTATGGCACACGCTACGGCTGCGAATTTTCCAGTTCGCGCGAAAATGAAATCACTGATAAGAATCCGCTCGGAATGGTTGGTCAACAACGACTATACGCAGGCTTTTATCTTGTATCCACTGGAGCTCCATTTGTGAGTAAAATAACGTACAGCGTCAAGAAATAAATCATTAGTTACTAATATTGGAAGGTATTGTTTGCAGATAGCGTTGGACAGTTATCTTATCTTTTGCTGCATCACCATTGCCAAGCTTGTATATATTGCTATAGATTTTCTTCCAAGTCTGGGTTCAACATCATTATTCAAATGTCTCTGGAAAAAATAAACCATGAAGTTCTGGTAGAAGAACAAGGTTCTACCTCCATCATCGAGGATCATGAAGCCTTGACGTCTATGAAAGGGCTTGATAAAGCTTTCGAGTTCTTGGACGGTAAGACTATTAGCTACACGGCCGAAGAGGAAAAAGCCGTTTTGAAAAGAATCGATTGGCATGTCATGCCATTACTTTTTTTGTTGTATCTCATTCAGTTTGCTGATAAAACTTCGTTGAGTTACGCTTCGTTGATGGGTATCAGAATCGATACACATACTGATGTGGGTCAAAGATACTCTTGGGTGTCTTCTATTTTCTACGCTGGTTACATTTTCTTTGAGTTCCCCACCACCTACTTTTTGACTAAACTTCCCATCGGAAAGTTTCTTACCTTCAACATCCTTGCTTGGGGTATAGTCATCACGTGTTCTTGTGCTGCTTCTAATTATGCTTCTTTGCTTGTTCTTCGGTTTTTGCTCGGTATGTTCGAGTGTAGTATTACTCCTGGTGTTGTTTTGATCATTAGTATCTGGTACAAGCGGTCAGAGCAGGGTAAAAGATTGGGAATCCTTTTGGCTGCCAATGGATGTGCTACCATCTTAATCTCACCGGTTGCTTTTGGGTTGTCATATATCACCGGTGCTGCCATCGCCTCGTGGAAAATTCTCTTTTTGATTTTCGGGCTGGTGACAATTGTGTTGGGAACATTCTTCTTCTTTTACTTCCCAGATAACCAGTTGTCTGCCAAATTTCTTTCTGAGGAAGAAAAGGTTATTGCTATTGATCGTATCAGAACCAATTTCCAAGGAGTTGGTTCCAAATCTTGGAAATGGTACCAATTTAGAGAAGCTTTTCAAGACCCAAGAACCTACTTGTACATGCTTTACTCGCTTTTGATGAACATTCCTAACGGAGGTGTCACTACTTTTGGAAGTATCATCATCAACTCGTTCGGTTTCGATTCTCAGCACTCTTTGTTACTTTCTATGCCTGGTGGAGCTGTTGATATCATCTTCAAGCTTTGTATTCCTGCATTGTCTGATAAATTAATGGACAAGAGTTTACCGGCTGCCATTGCTATTGCTTTCCCAATGATTGGAGGTATCATGATGAGTACTCTCGATGTGGATAGAAAGGGTCCTCTTTTGGTGGGTTACTACTTTATTTCTGCTGCTGGTGCTTCTTGGGGTTTGGTGATGTCGATGATCGGTGCCAGTAGTTTGGGATCCACCAAAAAGAGTGTTGTCAACACCTGTCAGATCGTCTGTTATGCAGCTGGTAACTGGGTTGGTCCTCAGCTTTGGCTTACTCGTGAAGCTCCTGTGTATCCTACTGGTAAGAAGTTGGTAGGGATTTTCTACGGGTGTGCTTTGGGAACTTTGTTGGTGATTAGATTTGTTAATATCAGGGAAAACCGTCGGAGAGACAAGCTTCAAGCTGAAGGAAAGATTCCTCCACCTCCAGAGAATGCCGAGTTTTTGGACTTGACTGACTTTGAACAGCTCAACATGAGGTACATTATCTAGATGGTAGTGCTAAAAATTGTGATATAAATATATTCAGTTCGTCTTGTAAAGACATTAAGTGTATTCAGTTCGTTTTGTAAAGACAAATACAACACCACAATATCATTATATTGTAAAACCGGTGATATACATTCTTTTCACCTCTTAGCAGCAATCCAGCGGTTGGCTCCGGCACAAAGATGGCCACCCAAATCGGCATAGCCAACCGTGCCCTGATGGCCTCCTATGCAGTTCGCGTCCATCGTTATCCGTCGTTGTCCATCTTATCGGCATCCTGCAGGAAAATTCCGTAGATCATACCGCACATTTAATCAACGTTGTCCATCTGGACTACATTGTATATAATGGACACAATCTATGCCTGAGCCATCCCATAAACCCCAGAAATGAGTAAGTTTTCTCACCTTGAGCTCCAGCCCGCCGACGAATTCAACGATCTTAGAATCAAATTGGCCAATGATTCCGATCCCAACAAGATCGATGTCAGTGCCGGAGTCTACAGAGGAGAAGACGGGGATTCTTTTACTCTCCCAGTGGTCCGCAAAGCCAAACACTTGTACCATGAGGAAAACTACGGACACGATTATACCTTCTGCTTGGGATTGCCAGAGTTTGTGCAAAATGCTGCAAAGGTCGCCGTAGGTGAAACTGCTGTGTCCAAGAAGTTGGTTGCCTCGTGTCAAACCATCGGTGGAACTGGTGCCTGTCACCTTGGAGCCTTGTTTCTTAGTCAAAGTTCAGGCTACAAGAATTTCTATCTCGGAATTCCCGCGTGGCCCAATTACTTTCCTTTAATTAAACAGGCTGGAGGTACCGTCACCACCTACTCGTACTATGACACCGACAACAAGTGTGTGGACTTCGACGCGATGGTTACCCAGCTTAATACAGCTCCCGCCAAGTCTGTATTCATTTTACAGTTGTGTTGTCACAACCCTACGGCTGCGGATTTGACGATCGAGCAATGGCTGCAAGTAGCTGAGATCATGAAGAAAAGAGACTTAATTCCGTTCTTCGACGCTGCCTACCAGGGTTTTGCTAGTGGCTCAACTGAGACCGACGGGTTGCCTATTCAGAAGTTTATTGAGTTGGGCTGTGAGGTGATTGTGTGTCAGTCGTTTTCCAAGAACCTTGGTTTGTATGGAGAAAGATTGGGATGCTTGCACGTGGTGGTCAGCGATGCCTCCAATACTCCGCTTGTACTGGATCAGTTGAGATACTTGTTTCGGGCCGAGTGTTCGAGTTCTCCTGCTTACGGTGCCAGGTTAATGGCTCTTATCACCAAGAGCGATGAGCTTTTCGCCCAGTGGAAAAAAGACTTGCAGGACGTTAGTGTGCGTTTAAGGACCATTAGGGACACCGTGTACAAGTTGATTACTGAAAAATACAAGACTCCAGGAACCTGGGAACATGTCAAGACACAAAGAGGTCTTTTCTGGTACTCAGGATTGACGGAAGCACAAAGTAAGAAACTCCTTGAGGAGTACCATGTTTTCCTTCCCAAGAATGGAAGAGTCAATGTTGCTGGTTTAAATGATAATAACATAGATGCTTTCTGTGCTGCGTTTGATGCGGTGGTTAGAAATTAAATAGCATTACAATTAACAATTAATCCTTTAGAGAGGTGAGTGTAGAGCCGAGCGGATTAGTGGAGGGAACTGTTGTTGACATCAGATTTCTGTCCTATGATCAACGATATTATGTAAACAACTGCACTACAGACCTTGAAATGGTAGAAACCTGTGAACGGTTGGAAATTCCGGGGCTCAAACCGCGGTTGCAAAACAACTTTTTAATGCGTCGGTGAAGACTAATTGCAACGTAGATTTTAATTTTGATACTTGTAAGGCCGTTCAAGCCGCTACCCAAAGCCTTGATCACTGTATACATGGCAAGTATTTATTCAGTATTTTAGAGTAGAAAATGACAGACTACGTTCACTTTTTTGGAAACACTCGTGAAAGTAGAATCCAAGTAAAATATGCGAGTTTTACATGGATTGTTCATTTTTGACTAAAGCAGGCTCAAGTGCATTGACACAAATAGCCACTCCGAATGGTTATAGTTACAACCAAGGAAGCCAAATTTTATGTGTAATTGATCTTACATGACACAATTCTTGTTGTTGTCTATTGCAGAATAATTGTATAATAAAAGAATTAGTAAATTCATAATTCCTGTGGACCACACCAATTGATTAAAGTTTAGGTGCGCACAAGTTATCATCAGCGCTGTAGTGCTATTACTGTGAATTGAATACCTATGAACACATTTCACCTTCTTGCCCGAGGGCATAAAAGGGCCTGGCGGTACAAATAACCCAATATTCACCGGCTGACCACCGCGTCGTTTTATTCGCACCACTGCCAAAATAACCATTCGTCAACACCTTGCCCATAGCTCTGGGCACATAGTACAATCAATGAGCGAAGTTGCAAAAAAACACTAGACCACACCCGAACAGCCAATACTAGGAACCCCCTTAACGGCCAAGGCAACGACCAAACCTCTCATAAAACCACACCGACTTTGCTCTTCAAAGAGAGAGCTTCTCTTCTTCTGAAAAGGTGATGAGCCTATGGATGCCCAAGAGTATCGTAGACACACAGACGAGTATCTTACCTTGATACTCGAACCCGGTGTTGAGAAGAAACGATGACACCACTAGTAGCACAAGCACGAGCACCACAATCATGCTGCTAACAGGAGGATTTAGTGAGTATCAGTAAAAAAAAAAATCTGTTACGTGTCTTGATGATAGGGGTTATAAGTTAGGTTTCGCTTATATCCTCCATGAGAACTGAAGTCGGGGTAACAGATGTGGAGTATGAAGTCTCTCATGCTTTAGTCTTCAGTAAGAGGATTATTTGATGCTCCATTACTGGTTGGCCAAGTGGGCTAGCGAGAGTCTGACCCCCACCCCAAGGTTTTTTCAGAAATATACAATATTTTTACATGGTTGTTCCTGTTGCAACGCTTCGAAATTAAAAGGTTCTTGATTTTATTTCTGTGCACAAGCAGTTGAAATAGATAGGCGATATTAATAAATACGATGAGAAAGGAATCAGAGAAGGAGTTGCGACATCCATCTTGGAGGGGTAGTATTTAGTCCTCACTCGATGGGCATCGCGAATTCTAATATGGACATTCCGGCCCTTTCCCGCTGGGACACCCACATAAAGACATTGGGCCACGGTACCAGCGGCCGCGTCGACCTATATCAATGCCGTGGGTCCACCATGGTGTATGCCATTAAAAAATACGACCCCAAAGAAAAACACGAGGACTTCTCCGATTATAGAACCAGAGTGCTGAACGAGCACTTAATTTTGTCTCGACTAAATCATCACAATGTCATACGCTCCTACAAGCTTGAGTGTCTGTGGCTCCGGTCGTCTGTGCAGTTATACCTCCAGTATGGCGGAAATGCCACTCTCAAGGGCCTTATAGCAAAAAAATGTCCTCCCAGCGAAATGTTCTGTTTCGTCAAACAGCTCCAACAGGGTATCAGGTATATCCACTCAGAGGGCGTGTGCCATCGGGACTTGAAGTTTGCAAATATCATGATAACCCCTCAAGGGATCTTGAAGATCATCGACTTTGCTGATGCCCGGCTTGGACCCCGGTGCTACGGAATTATTGGTACTAGCTCGTTCTGTGCGCCCGAAGTTTTCTCGAGCCTTGACTATAACGGGTACAAAATCGACGTATGGGCGTTTGGCATCATCGTATACTACTGCATTTTCCACCGATTCCCCTGGAATGTTGCCAAATCTGAATGTGTAGAATTTGTGGCCTTTATAAATTCTTGTGACTTGAATTTGTCCAGGCTTCCCGCACATATCCAAACGGTGTTAACACAATGCCTAACGGTCGACCCGACCCAAAGACCCGGCATCGACTCTGTCGACACCAGTAGCTGGATTGCTGGCATCGACTGTTGTACTCCCACCAATTCCTGTAAATATGACCATTGTCGGTGGTTTAAATAGCATATAGTGAAAGCCTCGCCCGCTCGTGGATTTGTGCAATCCTCAACAAAATGAATCATAGCTGAAAAATTCTGACTCTTAAAGTTTTTTTTTCAACTTGTGACTGCCAGTGCCAAATGCTTTCGAGTACTATACGTTCGACATTGAGAGTATCCTCAAGATACTATGCTTTATCAGCCCACGCCAAGGCGTTGATGTCAAAGCCGGTTCTGGAAATTGATCCAGAGATGACCGAGATCTTGGGATTGGAGAAGCAAAGACAAAAGAACAGTGTAACGTTGATTCCTTCTGAGAACTTCACCTCCAAAGCCGTCATGGATTTGTTGGGATCCGAAATGCAGAATAAGTACTCTGAAGGGTACCCGGGTGAACGGTACTACGGAGGTAACCAATTCATTGACCAGGCCGAAGCTTTATGTCAAAAGAGAGCTTTGGAAGCGTTTGACTTGGATCCCGAACAATGGGGTGTCAACGTTCAGCCTTTATCTGGAGCCCCTGCCAACCTCTATGCCTACTCGGCCGTGTTGGAGGTTGGAGACCGGATTATGGGTTTGGACTTGCCTCACGGTGGACATTTGTCTCACGGATACCAGACTCCTACTGCCAAAATCTCCTACATCTCCAAGTACTTCCAGACAATGCCATACCGGTTGAACGAGGAAACCGGGTTGATTGACTATGACACCTTGGAAGCCAATGCCATTTTGTTCAGACCAAAAGTCATTGTTGCTGGTGCTTCTGCGTACTCGAGAGTCATCGACTACGCTAGAATGAAAAAAATTGCTGACAAGGTCGGAGCCTACTTATTGAGTGACATGGCCCATATCTCTGGATTGGTGTCGGCTGGAGTCACCCAATCTCCGTTCCCATACTCGGACATTGTGACCACCACCACTCACAAATCGTTGAGAGGTCCTAGAGGAGCCATGATTTTCTTCAGAAAGGGTATCAGAAAAGTCACCAAGAAGGGTAAGGAAATTCCCTACGACTTGGACAAGAAGATCAACTTTTCTGTGTTTCCAGCTCACCAAGGTGGGCCTCACAACCATACGATTTCTGCCTTGGCTGTTGCCTTAAAGCAGACTTCGTACCCAGAGTACAAAGAATACCAACAAAACGTCGTTGACAATGCTGCCAAATTTGCCGACCAGTTGCAGGCCAAGGGCTTCAAGTTGGTGAGTGACGGGACCGATACTCACTTGATTTTGGTGGACTTGAGATCCAAAAACATCGATGGTGCCAGAGTTGAAGCGGTTTTGGAAAGAATCAACATTGCTGCTAACAAAAACACCGTTCCTGGAGACAAGTCTGCTCTTTTCCCATCGGGATTAAGAGTCGGAACTCCTGCCATGACTACCAGAGGTTTCGGAGAAGAAGAATTCGGCAAAGTGGCCGAATACTTCCAACGGGCTGTTGATATTTCCATTGATTTGAAAGCCCAAGAGTCGGGAAAGAACCCCAAGGAGTTGTTGGCTTCTTTCAAGCAGTTGGCTGATGCATCCAAGGATGTGAAAGAACTCGGTGAGGAGGTTTCCAACTGGGTGGGCCAATACCCAGTTCCTGGTGATTTGTAGTTCAATAATGGACAATAGTATTTGAGACCACCATATACATCCTACGCTCTATATGTCCAAACAATACTTTGGAATCTGTGCTTATAGTTACAAAATACAAAACCCCAATCAGTCGCGCACTTTTCATTATTCTTTCACATCATGGAGACCATCAGAGTGGATTCTAAGTCATTGAACCACGAGATGAAGTGCTACGACACGATATCGTGGTCGAAGAACGGGTTCATTGCATATTCCATTCCGTCGTCCAATTCCAAGGACAACCTTCTTTTGACGTATTTGGAAAATGTTGACGGTAAGAAATGGCAGTTGGCCAAACCGCAAAAGCTCTGTGTCAAACCCACGTTGGACGGATTCCATTCTCCCGAATTATCGCTCGTATCATGGAGTAATCTCAGCACCGATCTTGCCGTTGCCGACGTGTACGGAAACTTCTACATTTTGTTGGCAGGTGTGGGATTGGTTCGTGAAGATAGTAAAACCACGCCTCCAGGTGATTCTGGTAGTCCCAGCTACGAGTTGACAACCTACAACCACTTGGAAATGATATACCGTGATATCATCACCAACCAACTGAATCAAAGGCCCAATGTGGCGGTTCAGTTTGTAGCATTTGCGTGGTTGCCCATCGAGAAGAATCAAATCATCAATACCGAAGCCAAACTTCTCAATTCTGCAAACTCGAGTGGTATGTCGTTTTCCTACGGGTATGGCGTAGAGCAGTACCGTCCTATGAACTTGTGCCACCCAATATCTACCAAACAGGCTTGTATAGCATTGAGAACCAACGGGGAATTAGTGCTACACTATCAGGGAGAACACAAGGTGGAATACCACAAATTATTGGTGAACTTGAATGAAGGGTATAGCTACAACTTACACATAGAGAAGGTAGCGTTTGGATTCCCGAACGAGAAGAAGATCATTGTGGTGACTTACGATTCGTTGTCGAATAAAATAAGAACATATTCAGTTACCATCAACTGGGGGTTCCTAGTGGAGGCTGCCAGCAAGCAGAAAATAGACCCTCATTTCAATACTCCTAAAGACTTACAGAAAAGCCCAACCTTATCGTGCTGCTTAATCAATGAAATGTCTCCCAACGTGGAGAATGAATTTGATGCTGTTCACTATGATGATAACCTCGATAGCCTGGTTAGCCCGGACGCAATGGATGTGGACACAGATGTGAAGTTTAAGAGTGAGACTGAGGAGTCGAAGCCTCTGGAATATAAGCCAAAACAAAAAATCGGGAAGTTGGCTTTCATCGAGATCATTTCTCCAGTATATGATGAAAAAGACACTATAGACATATTGATTGGCTACGAATTCTATGACGAGAATCTCAAAGTTTCCACCACTTTCAACCGTTACAAGATCTTGGAGAGTAGTAGACTCATCTCGGATACGTTTGGAGAAATCGGTCGAAAAAAGGGAGCTGTTTCAGATGGTTCAAACATACAAAAAGAGTTCAACTTGGTGTACCAAGACAAGTTGGTATTGCCGAAAAGAGTCTTGAAGCTGACTAACCAGACTTCTGATTTCTTGGTTTTGTGTGAAGACGGATCAATTGAAAGTATTGTCAAAAAGGAATCAAAAGCCACTGCCTGGAGTAAGAATGGTAACTCCAGCATTCCTGAATCTATCAGGTCGGTGATGGACACGGGATTCCTGATGGGGAACCTTCATATTTCAGGTAAGAACCCTCTTATAATCGCATTTTCACCAAACGGAATTGGTGCCATCTACACTGAAATCAATGAGCCCACAACGAATTTGAAACTCGAGTTTGTTGAAAAAACTTCCTCGACAGGTATTTCTGCCGAAGAACTTTACATCACCGCAGTGGGATTTGCCTTTCAACACGCTTTTGCTTGCTACTGTAGCATTTGCTCAGATGATATCTTGATCTTAATCCAGCTAGAGGTTGAAAGAATTTCAAGGTTAATAAAAAAGATGATTCCAGGCAGCCAGAAACAACTAGAAGCCACAGACAGATTCATCGAGTCGATTCTCTGTGAATCTCATAAGGCTATCAACTTCCAGTTGGATATCTTCAACAAGGAGTCAGTAGACAAATTGTTGTCAAACCCTCCTCTACAGAAGTTGTTGTCTTTGCAGTTGATATTAGGTGGTCTTGACTACCGTGTCAACGATATAAGCGAGAACATTGCGTGGATTATCTTGAACTTAAGAAGCACAAGTTTTGGAATCATGTTTCTGTTGTCGAGCATCTACCGACAAATATCTAAGAAAAAACCTACCGAAGATACAATGGAAGATTCTATCACCAGAGCTGAGTCTATCATTTCACTCATTGGAAACGTTAGATGGTTGGTGGAGTTGATCATTTGCTTGAATGAAGAACTACTTCAGATTTATATCAGCAGAAAACATCCTGAATCAAGTGTCATTGACTTGAACAACTCCATTGTTTTACCGGTGCTTTTGAGTAAAGTCCCCCGGTTGTTCCTCATGTATGCGTTATCTTCTATCGGTAAGACTCATGAAGTTCTCAAGAAGTTGAACAAGGATTTGCTGGATTCAAACAAATTATTCACACCCATGAAAGACGCTTTGAACCGGTACTTCACTGCTTGTGCAAACTCGCCATTGAATTTGAACTTGTATGAATCGTTCCTCCGAGAGTGCGATACCTACATCACCACCGAAACATTGAATCTCACGAAAACCCGGCCAAAGGGCCACATTTTGAAGATGGAACAGCAGCTTGTTTGCGATGGGAAAGTTCACGAGGATATGGTCAAGATGGGCCAATGGATCGTGGCGAAGTTTGCTTCCAATATTCCTAGGGATTTAAAGGTGGCAGAGATGTTTTACTATAATGTGGATTGGCTCGATATAAGCTATAAGACCGTTAAAAAGGACCAAACTGTGGAAATCGTCAGCACAGACACACATCGGGATGAATATTTCAGGTATACCGAAGAGTCAATTCCCCGACACACTTACACCAAACACGGACGGATTGATGCATTGAGAAAAGTGTTAATCGATGCCAAAGATACATCTGTGATTCTTCGAAAATGCACCAGGTGTAGGTCAATATCGTTGGTGAACGATCCCTTGGTATTCAGCAATGGGACCTTGGGGCTATGGACAATGGTGTTTCAAAGAACTTGTATTTGCGGTAGTGCTTGGGTAAACATCTAGATTAGAAAAATGAACGTTACACTTAGTTTTGGGTAGAGACTTTCTCCTGTTGTTCCTGTAAGACCATCTGTTCGGTCTCTTGGGCCAACTTCTGTTCTATAGCCTTTTTCTTTATCCTGGCCATCTTCCTCACCACTCTCAACATCGAAAGCGGTAACAATATGTTCCATACCACTATCCAAGCACACAATATACCAATATACCGACCAATATCTCCCTTCCAAACATCAAAGTAGGCCACATGCATCAAGTGGTAGGCATTAAACACGGGAATCGCATAACCGTACCGATAGAAGACGGGAGTCAAAGCAATGGTTCCAACTGTAGGACTTAAGTTCAACACAATATTCAAAACAAGAACTACCCCAGCAAACTGGATTCTATTGGGAACCAAACATAAGATCAAGGTTTCAATGGTCGAGCCCAAGGAAGACATCACCAAGAACGCAAACATCCATATCACCAAGAACCCCGAATGGCCAAACGTTGTGTCATAAGCCATGCCAAACGCAGAGTTCACCACCACGTATCCCAAGGAAATCACAATATAAGCAATCTGGGCAACCACAAATCTATACACCATATACTTGAACCCCTTGACAGACTCAGCAACCCTCTGGTGGACTGGGGTCATGAACAAAAACTGGAAAAATGCAAAAGCCACCAAGTAAATGACCCCCACCAGCAATGGAGCTTGGAAAATCAACAACGGAATTGGCCGTAGGTCCAGAAACTTGAAGGTTGGGAGACTGGTGATCAACTCTGGGTTTGCACTCACCACCTGGGAAATCTCGTCGTCGGTAAGTTGGTTCATAAGGGCGGGAATCAAAGGGGTTTGGGCAATGTACTGGTAAAACACCTTATTGATGGAAGCGATTATCGGCACCACACCCCCAGTCATCACCAGGTAATCTCTTCCTGTTTCGTAGACGATCTCCAATACGCTGTCGCCCACGAGTTCGACTTGTCCTTTCAAGTTGCTCAAATAGGCCTGAGTAGCATTTTGGTGGACATAAAAGGCCCCATAGTAATGCTGGTGGTGGACCTGGCGATACACCTCAGCATCGAGCGAATGGTTGTTAGAGCTTGCCAAGGTCTCCAACTCGGTGAGATCAAGAAAGTCATAGGTGCCCAACAGCTGGATGGCAGAGGTATTGGCAAAAAAGCTCTCGACAATAGGACCAACAATATCTCCTTCGTCAGCATTGATAATAGCATAATGTATACGGGTGTAGTGGGCGGCACGGTCGTGATAGACCCCCCAGTACATCGAGAGAATCGCCAAAAGACATATCGCCAATATGAAGTAGTTCTTAAACACCTGGACCACGAGGGTGAATTCGGACTTGGAATACGTCTCATCAATCATACCTACCTTAAGTGCATAGTGGTACAAGTGGGCCGTGAGACCACGCCGGTGAAGAAACTTTTCTGGCGGCAGTGGTTCTGTTGGCGGTACTGGTGGTTGTTCGGGTGGTTGCAACTGTTGAGATTTGATGGATTCTCTCCTTACCCGTTCATTCTCCAGGACCTCACTCTCAATATCATCGGGACTTCCCATCAGCCGGAACAACATCGACGAGCCCGACATGGCGTCGTCCAAGAACGTTTCATCTTCTTCATGGTCAGTTCTGTCAAATTGAAGATAAGAGGATGCAGCACTTGAAAGTCTTCTCACAAGAGTGGTTCTTCGAGACAACCGGCTCTGCGTAACCTCGGGTCTATACGGGGCCACCGAGTTTGCCTCCTGCAACAGCAGCCGCGAGTGCACCTCACTGTCTAGTGACTCAATGTCACTCATGGGTCGATTGTTGATATTATTTTGTGCGCGAGGCTGAGACAAAAGATAATAAACTCGAGCAACACAACAATATACAATGACTTCCCACTCTCGATACAGGGGTGACTCGTTGGACCCGTTGGAGTCTCTCAGCGACCTAGAAAACAACCTGGTCACCGACCCCCAAACCACGGACTCGGCCGTGGGACCGTCCTCGTCATCTCAAGATGCGGGTAAAGACCCCAAGCCATTGGTAGATACTTCCAGCACCGGCCTGGCGGATGCAAAAAAACCGCTAGAGCTCACCAAATCCACCACCAAGACCACGCCCGCCAACATGTGGGGCATTTTGAGGACTGCATTGACGGTGTACGTTCTGTTGTTTCTCATTCTTATCACCGTATTATCCATTTACTGGGGATCCTTCTACCATCGCGAAAGCCGCTTGTCCAACCAAAAGACGCTATTGGTGGATCTTGACAGTCCCATACGGGTCAACGGGACCGAAATCCCCGGGATCGGGCGGGACTTTGTGGACTTTGTCACTACTGATTCATGGGCTCAGGCCCGGTGTGGGTTCACAATAGTAAACCTGCTGTACTTCAACGCTGGTGAAAACATCACCGCCCGGGTGGCCCAGATGGTGCGCCACCAGAAGTACTGGGGGGCGGTGGTAATTGGGCCCAATGTAACCGCTGGCTTGTACGAAGCCATTCAGTCGCAGAATGCTTCGGCTGCAACTCTCATACCATATTTTATCAACTGGTATTACTTGAAGTCACGGCACTTGTCGACGTTCTCCACCACCTACAGGTACAGCTTGGAGGTTCTTGAGACGTTGTGGGTCAATAACGGTAGTTTCAACACCCAAAGTACTATTTTGCAACTGCTATCTGCTAGTGAGCAAGTGCTGCTTCTAAGAAACAACGAAACAGTTCCACTAATGACCCTCAAACCGACCATCAACGAAGTCGATTTGGGGGCTTCTCTGGATATCAGTGTGTTGGGACCTTCACAGCTTGGGTTGGTGTACGCCCAGTTATTCACGGTATACCAATTTATGTTCTTCCAGACCATCTATAAGGTGGTTCGTGAAAAAATAAGTACCAGAAGCTACCTTTTCTTCCGGTGGGCGGCTTCAAACTTCAACGCGTTGTTTTTGAGTCTTGTCTATTGTTTGGCAACCCTAGCGTTCCAGATTTCCGTCACAGATACTTTTGGACACTCGGGCTTTTTGGTGCTCTGGATGATTCTTTACATGTTCATTCTCACCAATGGGTTCATAAGTGACACGGTTATTTCGTTGGTGATGGCCTACGAGAAACCGTACTTGGTGGCTCCTTGCACGATTCTTAACGTGGTGGTGAACTTGGCCACCACCTTTTCGCCGTTTGAACTCATGCCCAGGTCCTATAGAATTGGATATGCGCTTCCCATGTACAACACCTATCAGTTGATGCGGGTGGTGTTCTTTGATTCGTGGAAGGGGACCATGGGGGTGAATATAGGGGTGATGTGGATATGGATTGTTGTTGGGACCATTGTGTCGAGTTGGGTGTTTGTGATTGTTAAGAGACTAGATGAGCTGAAGCGTCCCAAGTAATTGACTATGTAGAGTAGAAGATAAACACATTTGCATTAATATAAGAACTTAGATTACACCGCTTCATCTGCAATTTCAACCCTTGCTTCGTGTCTGATATTTCGTCCGTTCTTCATCAACTTATAAGCATCCACAAGTTGGTCGTTCCAGATTGTTAGATCATGATCTTGGAAGAGCAAGTGTTCAAAAACCTCGAGTTTGGCGATATAGACATCGGAGCTAATGGCCAGGTCGTTGATGATAAAGTCGGTGACTATGCTCGGCAAGCTGTTGAGTAGGTAGTGAACCCCGAAATCTGTCGAGGTTAACTCGACCAAGAGGTCAAAGAGCATGTCCAACGATAAGTTCTTGATGAGACTAGCAGTGATTTTATCATGTTGTACCAAAAAGTGAAGGGCCTTTTGAGACTTGACCAAGTTCAACAAGATACGAAAGTATTTGGTGCTGAACAACGAATAGTCAACTACAAACTCAAGCAAATCGTCGTCGAATTTCGCCGGGTTGATCTTGCTCAAAAGCAACACGTCTGAGGCCAAGTCAAGGTATAAGTTGTACGACTTGAGCCCCGGAAGCTCCCAGTCAGGAAATGCAAAGGTGATGCTGGCAATGAGGTTGGCGATTTCGGTTGCCAAAAACGACTCAATTTCGGCATCAGTAGTTCTGGTGTTGTACAAGGCCAAGATACGATTCACTGGAGTTGAAATGGCTTCGAAGATATGGGTGTTTTCCTTATTGATGAGGTTTTGATAAAAGTCGATCTTCAAGAGGTCCAAGAGAACGTCTCCTCCAATAGGAAAACCTAGGTCGAATTGTACGGCGGGAGCCAAGACGACCATCAAGTCCAAGAGCCGCGATATCAACACCGAGTCTCCCGAAGTTTTGGCATTTGCAAATAGCTCCTTAAATTTGGCAGTGTTCAACTCTGAAATGATGTTGTGATCATCACTGAGCACTAGCACCAAGTTCTGAATTGCACTGGCAATTGGAATCATTACATCTGCGTCTTTCAAGTAAAGCAGCAAGATGGTGTGGAGCAAGCCATTGGACACCAACTCGATCTGGGAGTGGTTTCGAGTGATGATTTTCAATATTAATAAGCTGAACTGGTTGGCGTACTGGATGTTCTCGGTGATGAAATGGATGGGGTAGTATTCCAAGACAGTTGCAGGCGGCAACTTCGATAATAACGTCTCGTAGATGGCAATGAGCACGAAATCGGGGTCGGTTTCGTAGTAGTCGGGAGCTTTTACTGCTTGGTCAATCGCTGGGATCAACGACTCCACAAACAGTTGAGGTACGGTACTATTTATTAGCAAACGGTTGAAGAGCTCCAAGTCGGTTTTGTGGACGATTCCTTGGTCGAGCTGGTGAAAGACATTGCTGGCGGCTTCACTAAGCGCGTCGGAGATATCTGGGTGGGTATAGGGATTAGTAATTGCAGATACCATGGAGTGAGGTGGAAAACTAAATAGTGCGAACTCGAGCCACATCGCCACTGGCTGCAAAACTCAATCACGCTAATGCACTAAATTGTGTATATTTCAGAATATACAATTGGGGATGGGGCAAACTGAGATGAGAGACGGCAGTATATGCTAGTTGGACTGGACGGTTTCTGGTTTCAGCAGCTTTACTGGGTGCTTCACTGACCATATCCACGAGATACTGATCATATGGAAACTGACCCATACACCCACTGTCCCAAGTACCAATCTCGTGGGTGTATGGGTCAGAACCTATCCCTGACTTCCATTCATTTCTCTCCTTCGTGTCGCACTTAATTGTTCATCCAGCCGCTCAGGCGTCGCGCTAACTAATTTGACTGTAACCGCACTAATTAAAGTTTCCACTGTGGCATTCATTAACGAGACAACCGAGAGGCCAGGAGACGTTTGCCAACCCTCCGCCCCTCAGCACCCTCACAACACCCACGGCCACCATCCCCATCGACCCCCCAGTCGTGCCGCACTGGCGGCGATCGTCACCAACCTGTCTGCCTTCTAGGAGTGGCTGCAACCACCGCACGACTCAGGCACAGACGACGTTACACAAAACCCTCCGCAAAAACATCCTCCGATCGAAACTTTCCAAGTGTTCATCCCAACTATCATATCCAATTGCCAGCCATGACCACCGCTGTAGCGCCGGACGCCCCCACCAGCGGCACCACCGAGAACTATGAAGTCGCCACCAAGCTCTTTAATGAGCAGTTTGTGTCGATCCAACCCGAAGAATACATCCAGTTTTTGGCGGTCAATGACGAGGAATCCAATGCCATTAGAGAATATTACATGGATCTTTTCCAGTGGGACCCCAACTTGTTGAAGAGTACGCGGCTGTTGTGCGCCAAGTTGTACTTGAAAGGAGAGTCCCAGGAGATCGATCGGATCTTAACCAGCTTCACCCAGAGCTATATCAAGCAGAACCCCGTCAATGTTTTTTGCACCAAGAACTTTGAAAATATCTATATCGTGTTATACAGCTTGATTTTGTTGAACACCTCCTTGCACAACGCTGAGGTCAACAAGAAGTCCAAGATCAGTCAGAGTGACTACATTCGTAACACTTTTACTACCTTCATTCAACAAGACCCCAAGTTGCTGAAGAAATTGTCCATCAAACAGAGAATCACCATCGAGCGGGAGTTGGGCAATTACTACGAGGACTTGCTGAAGAACGAGTTGCACTTGAAGACTA